>NW_026623100.1:16357545-16668205 GCF_023065955.2 Ursus arctos
TAGTACCCAGGTGGCAGGTGGACATCCGCCACACTAAGCCCAGCACTACTTTTCTCACCACCCCGCCAGTGTCGAGATGACGCCTGGGTGCTTGTGTGGCAACATGGAGGCTCCCCCTGCCCTGCGCTAACCCAGACACCTCCCTCCCACCCCGCAGTGGCTTTGGAAAAGCTGCCTCAGGTGACACAGTGCTTCTTTATGGGCACCTTGCTCTGGGCCTGCTGGCTTTTTTAGGGCCTATAGAAAATATTTGAAACCCGAATTTAAAATGTATGGCTCCAAGAGACAAAAATTTCTAAATTGAGGGGCGCCTGGCTGGCTCAGTTGGAAGAGTCTGCAACTCTTGATCTCGGAGTTCTGAGTTTGAGCCCCACGTTGGGTATAGAGATTACTTAAAAATATTGTATTGTATTGTATTGTATTTTAGATAGAGCGCAAACAAGTGGGGGAGGAGCAGAAGGAAAGGGAGAAGCAGACTCCCCAGTGAGCAGGGAGCCCCATACGGGAATCCATCTCAAGATCAGAGGATAACTCGACCTGAGCCAAAGGCAGATGCTTAACCGACTAAGCCTCCCAGGTGCCCCGAGATTACTTAAAAATCTTAAAAAGAAATTTCTAAATTGAAATTAGCAAATGTTAATTAAATACCCAGGAAATGTCAGTGGGCACCTACAATTGAACTCTACTGTTATATAAATGCCTAATAAATATGTGGTTATGTTATTATATAATGTATATATATGACCATAAGAGCAATACGGATATTTTAGAAAGCTAACATGGATAAAAGTCCTTCCAATTTCCTAGAGCAAAGAGAGACATTTAAAGTGGGGTGTGAGTGTGTTTTAATGTTTGATACGATGTGAGAGGTCCCCTCGTGTCAGCACACCCAGGCCTGGCCCAGGCATGTTTTCTTTTTTTTTTTTTTTTAAAGATTTTATTTTATTTATTTGACAGAGACAGCCAGCGAGAGAGGGAACACAAGCAGGGGGAGTGGGAGAGGAAGAAGCAGGCTCATAGCAGAGGAGCCTGATGTGGGGCTCGATCCCAGAACGCAGGGATCACGCCCTGAGCCCAAGGCAGACGCTTAACGACTGTGCCACCCAGGCGCCCCCCAGGCATGTTTTCTAATCGCTGTGAAGACCCTGTCCCTTGGGCAAGGCCTGATTCTTACTCAACCTGTTGCCAAGGTTGTGAGGACGCTCAGGTTGGCCCTGTGCGATCCCGACGCGACCCAGGCCCAACGTTCTGCAACAGAGCTTCTCAGAGGGCCCTCCAGGAGCCCCCTACAACATGTGGAGTGCTTGTTCAGCATGCGGTTTGGGGCCTCAAGAACTACTGGGTCACATTCCCTGGGGGAGGGCCCCAGGGAAGCTGCACTTGCACCAAGCTCCCAGCTGACGCAGATACACAGTCAGGTATTAGAACCCGAGCTCTGGAAGCTCTGCCTCCTGTTTGGCAGAGGGCTGTCCAGAGTTGATATGAAGTGGGTCTCGGGGTATGAGCCAGGACCTCTGAGGTGCCGTGGCAGAGCACTGGGGCCAGGGCCAGGACCCAAGCAAGGCGGCTAGGGCTGAAAGGGGCAGCAGGTAAGACCAAGAGACTGGGGCTTGTGCCTTTTCTGGCTCCTTAATTCTCCCACCTGCCCTGGGCCAGTCTGCAGGGCTCAGGCCCTAACAGGAGCTCCTTGGGGCTGGATTTGATATCCAGAGCAAGATCAAAGGGACAGACATGGGGGGTACGGGAGGGCTGTTATGTGCTTATTGACCCATTTATTTGGTATATGTTCCTTCATCCGATATTGATTGAGCACTTATTCTGCACGAGACCCTGGGCCAGGCCCTGGCCATATAGCCATGAACAAAGATGAATATTGTTCCCTGCCTTGTGGGACACACAGGTCTGGCACAGCTGCTGGGCAGAAGCTAACAGGGCTGCTGGGTCCTGGTGAGAGCTGCTGGGAAGTGGAGGTGGGGTCATGGGCCAGAGGAAGAGGTCCCCTCTCACTCTAGGTAGGAAAGGGCCTGGCCCAGGCAGCCTCTGTGGAATGTCTGCTGAAGGTTCTGAACCTGCAACCGATCAACCTGTGAGTCTTGACACCTGCCTCTCTCCCCTGTTCCGTCCACCTCCAATTCCTGTCCATTCTGCTTCCAAAACATCTCTTGCTACTGTCCAGTTGTCCTTATTTCCACTGCTACTAACTCAGCCCAAGCCACTGTCTTCTCCCACCAAGGATGATGGCGGGAGCCCCCCACTGGCCACATCATTACAGCCCTATACTTCTCCATCTCCAAAGCATTATCCTCTTAGCTTCCTGCCAGGGACATGCATAGAGCCCCTCCAGTGACTTCCCCATGCACTGAGGATAAAATCAAAACTACCTCTAACATGGCTCATAAGACTGACTCCTGACAATCTGGCCCGGGCTTCCTCACAGACCTTATCTAATGCCAGTGTCCCCGGCTCGCTCTGCTTCCTGCCAAAGTTGGTCAGCCCCAATGACACTCACATACCTGGAATGCCTTTCCTCACTTCCTTTCCCATTGCCTAAGTGATTGCTACTTACCCTTTTGTCACTTGCCCTGAAGCCTTCCTTGACCACTCCCCACCCCCAATGTAATGAGGTCCCTTGGCTCTTCTACCTTTATTTTGTATTCAAAGCATGTATGTGGCAATTATATATTGTGATGATTTAATGACTGGATCATAAGCTCTTCCAGGCAGAGACCTGATCTATTTTGTCCTTTTCGGTAGACACGGTGCCCGGCACACTGGTACTCAATAAATATTTGTTGAACGAATGAGCAAGCAAGGACACAGTGTGCATGTTCTAAAGTGTCCATCTTTGTGACAGGAATCATGGGAAATGCAAGGAAGAGGGAAAAAATCATAGTCCCTGAATTTTAATAGATTTAAGAAGGTATTTCCCCATCTGACAGACATTTGTATTAGTTGTCTACTACTGTAAAAAATGACCCCCAAATTTTGCAGCTTCAGACAAATGTATAACTTAGTAGGTCAGGTATTTGGAAGGCATTTAGCTGAGGGGTCTGTCTCTGGGCTTCTCATGAGGACAAAGCTGGAGTCATCTGAAGGCTTGACAGGGGCAGGAAGATGCCTGCCTGCCATTAGTATGGTTGTGGCTTAGTAGCCCCAGTTCTTCACCACGTGGACCTTTTCATAGGGCTGCGTAAGTGTCCTTCTGACCCTGACGTGGTGGCTAAATTCCACCAGAGCAGGCGATCCAAGAGATCATAAAATGTCTTTTATAAGCCTTGGGATTCTGCCACCTCCTATTGGTTATACGGGTCGGCTCCACTTACTGAGGAAGACTACACAGGGGCACGAACACCAGGTGAGGATCTTGGGGGTCATGATGAAGGCTGAATACCAAGTGCTGAAGTGTAGCGCCCTGTAAGCATGAATTCAAGGACGGGAACGATCTCGGGTTTGATGATTCGCTCTGTATCCTAAAGAATGACTACTGGAGAATTGTCCATAGTGGAGGGAAGGCAGGCCGGGTAGGAGCATAAGCAAAGGCACTGAGGCAGGAAATGGACATCATGAATTTATTAATCAGAGAGGAGCACGGTGTGGCTGGAACAGAGATTGCTTATAGTTTCAGATAGAGGTAATAAGACAAGTAGTTAGATGATAACTAATCAAAGGGGACCCTGGAAGCCAGGCAGTGGCATTCTGTTCTGATGGGTTGTCAGTAAGGAGCAACAGTGAGTGGTATGACATCTGACCAGGATGAAAGCAGAGCTTTAGGAAGCATAATCGAGGGGCAGCACTAAGGGTGCCTTAGTCTGGGGAGAGACTGAAGGCAGAGCCATGAGCCTTGGCCTGGCGAGAACCTGAAATAAGATCTTGGTGATAGGAGTGGAAAGGAGGCAGAGTTTTAAGTGTTAGCATTAGAGGAAAGGGAAATGGAAGGTGAGGTGGAGAGATGGGTCCGCACCTCACTTTCTCCATGCACAGAATGGGGAGGGGGTGGTAAGTGTCTGTTCTACCCATCTCTCAGCACTGGGTTGAGCTCCAGGGGATTCGGTGGATATGAAATGACTTTGATGGGAGTGAAGGTGTAGACACTGAAGGGATCACTATTGGTGTAGGAACAACTCAGTCGGTGAGCAGTGTTTATTTTAGGACAGAGGGAGGTAAGGTTGGGAAAAGAATAGAGGATGAGGGACATGTCTGCCTAGCTCCCCCTCCCTCTACCCCATTCATCCATTATGGATCTAAATTCTAGTACCCCTTTCTTCCTCTCTTTGTTTCCCTCTCTTTGTTAGCCAGCTGCAATCTGGGCACTTGTTTCCATGTATTCTGGGGGGCCTAAAATCTCCTCCTTCCCCTCTGTTCACCACAGGTGCACCACAGTAGGGAGACTGTGCTGGGGGAACACCGGCCCTGGCTAGCTACTGCCTTAGGCTGAGCAGCCTGAGAGACTGGGTCTTGCAGAGCCTAAAGTTGTGCCGCCATAGGCACAGAGGCGGAGAGGCTGATCCAGCCCACACACTTTGACCTGCAGGGTAACCTCTGCATCTCATCTCTCCTGATCCACTTAGTTCCTTGCCCCAAATGAATTTGCAGAGAAGACAGAGCGGTTTTGTTCTCATTACATTAATAACAATGAGAGTCTGTATTTGAATTCTTCTTGTCATTCCAAGTACTTTGACAAACATCACCACTAAGGCGCACATATGAACGACCGCACTGTCCCAGCTTCACAACTTACCAACTGGTTAGTTCCGTTCTGTAGGCCTCTGTCTCCCCATCTGTGAAATGGGCTAGCAATAGAACTACCCTTGTCAAGCATCGGTGAGGACTGAATGAGGCTCAGCGCAGTGTCTGGTGGGTCATGTCAAAAGGGCAGAGCTCCCACTCTCAAAATGCCTGCAGGCTGTTTGGAAAGACATGTGAAAAGAAAAAAGTCTGCTTTTTTTGGGCTGCCTGGGCTTTTGTTAATAAATTTCCAGCGGGACGTTTCCGCCACTTGCCTTTTTTTAGAGACACAAGAGAGGAGAATTGAAAACATTTCCTATGTTGAAATGAAAGGCACTATTTAATCTTGCCACCATCTGCCTTCGCTCCAGGCTGGGAGCCCGCAGGCCCAGCTCCCTGTTTCCTAGCGACAGGACAGGCACACCTTCCCCATTAGAGAAAAACACCCACTGCGGGGGATGCTCCTGCCCCAGGGAACTGGGGACCAGTCGTCCCAGAGCGCAAGGGGACCCAGACTTCCTGGACGTGGGTCTTCAAACAGGCCACACTGTTCCTCCTTCCTGAGATCAGGCTGCCGCTGGGCCAGCACTTAGTTTGCAAAGTCCTTGAGGGTCACCCTCTGTGCCCCGAGCCCCCTCTTCTTCCCCAACAAAGCTCAAAGGTTGTGTCTGTTTCCTAGGGCTCATAACAAAACACCACAAACTGGGCGGCTTCAACAACAGAAATTTATATTCTCATCATTCTGGAGGTCACAAGTAAAATCAAGGTGTTGGTGGGGTTGGTCCCTTCCAGCGGCTCTGAGGGAGACCAGATCCATGCATGTCCCTAGGTTCTAGTGGCTCCGGCAATCCCTGACATCCCTTAGTTTGTGGGTGCCTCACTTTCTGCCTGCATCCTGCTGTGGCTTTCTCCATCTCTTGACCTCTTCCCTTATCAGGGCACCTGTCACTGGATTTAGGGTCCACCCTAATCCAGAATGATCTCCTGTGATCCTTACCTTAATTATACTTTTAGAGACCATTTTTCAGAATCCTCTTCTGAGGTTCCTGGCAGACAAATCTTTTTTTGGGGGGCCATTACTCAACCTACTGTCGAGGCTATCACGTCACCTGCGTGCCTCCTGTCCAGGTGAGAAGGTTTGGTAAACTGCTATTAGGGATGGTATTTGGGATGTCCCTTGATCCTCAGCCACGAGATGTATATTTTGGAACTGGAGCTTGGAACAGAGCAACACCATAACCCAAGAGGATATAACCCTCATGGTGGGATACTGGGTGTGGCCCTCCCGCAGGGAGACCCTTTCCGACAACACGTCTTCCTGGTGATCCTGGGCCCTGAGTGGCAGCACCCAAGCCTGTGCAGCTGGGCAAACAGGAGAGTCACGCCTGCACTGCCTCCTACACCCTGCAGGGCTGTTGGGGCCCTTCATCCTACCTGGGCCAGGGAGATCTGCAGACTGGCCCACCCTCGAGGGGGCCCCCCAGGCTCTGGGAATGACCCACCCTCTTTCCCCTCCCTTCACAAACAAGACCATCACCTCCGGATTTGGGAGATCTCCAGTTCCCCAAGTGTCCCCCTCACTGATGGCTGAAAACTGACCATCTGAAATCCGTTTCTTTCAGTCCTTATCTTTATATCTTTAAAACATCCTATGCAACCACAAACCATCATATGAATTTATTATTTTTTAATTTTTATTTATTTTTTTTATTTTTAAAAATTTATTTGTTTGCAAGAGAGAGAGAGAGAAAACACAAGCAGTGGGGAAGGGGCGAGGCAGAGGGAGAAGCAGATTCCTTGCTGAGCAGAGAGCCTGTTGTGAGGCTCAATCCCAGGACCCTGAGATCATAACCTGAGCCAAAGGCAGACACTTGACTGAGCCACCCAGGGACCCTATTTTTCTTTTTAAAGATTTTACTCACTTATTTGAGAGAGAAAGAGAGAATGAGTTGGGGGGCGGGGCAGAGAGAGAGGGAGAAGCAGACTCCCCGCTGAGCAGGGAGCCCAATGTGGGGCTCCATCCCAGGACCCTGGGATCCTGACCTGAGCCAAAGGCAGACGCGTTACCGACTGAGCCACCCAGGCGCCCTGACTTTATTTATTTTTAATAGGTAATACATTGTCATAGTTCCAGATTCCAAAGGAACAAAAGGACATTCTGTGAAAATTCTCCCTCCCACTCCTGTCTCCCAACCACCCAATCCACCTCTCCAGAAGCCACTGATGTTGCAAGTCTGCAGTATGCTCCGGAGGCACAGATATAGTCCTAGATCTGTGTTCTCCCTCTTCTGCACAAATGGTAGTTCCTATACCTAGTTCTGCAGCTTGGTGTTTTCACCTCACGATATATTTTGGGGCTCCTTCCACATCCGTCATAGAGAGCCTGCTCATGTGTTTTTTCAGTGGCAGAAGTACCCACAGTGAGCAAGCCCCAGGGTGTGTCCCCATGCCCTGTTGACGGGCACATGGGCTGTTGGCTAGGTTTCCTGCTCCTGGAAACAAGGCCACAGTGAATGCCTCAGGTGTGCATCCTGTAGCGTGTGAGTGGAAATAAATCTCTAGAGTAAGTTGCGAGAAGTGGCCTGGGCTTCCCCCGCTCCTGCTGTGCACCTGGAGGGCACTCAGGCCCCGGACCGACCAGCACAGCCTCCAAGGGCCTGGCTGGTTTATTTGAAGATGGTGAGCGCTCTGCAGGTGGGAATGTGAAACCCGTCATGGGGCTCCTGGGTGGCTCAGTCGTTAAGCATCTGCTTTCGGCTCAGGTTATGATCCCTGGGTCCTGGGATCGAGTCCCACATCAGGCTCCCCGCTCAGCAAGGAGCCTGCTTCTCCCTCTCCTTCTGCCTGTGCTCCCCCTACTTTTGCTCGCTCTCTGTCAAATAAATAAATAAAATCTTTAAAAAGGAAAAAGAGAAAGAAATGTGAAACCCATCTTGATGGGGGTCTTTAGGGATGCAGCAGAGTAACTCAGATGCAACTCAATCCCATATAGTTTTTATGTTGCTGTTAAACTGGCTCAAGCCTTGCCTCTAGGCGCAGTCTGTGTCCAGATCCCTCAGGGTGGGCTGGGGCTGGAGACTGCAGGCCTGGCTCCTAGCTCCGGCTCTGCTCTGTGAGACCTTGGCAAACCACTCACCCTCTCTGGGACAGTGAGTACTTGAATCTTTGTCGTTCCCTCTTTTCCAGACTTGCAGAAAGGTAGGAAAATGTGTTCCACAGCTCCCTGCAAGTCATGCCCCAACAGCAATCACACCCTATTTATTAATAATTACAGTGGCCATGAAACAGAGTAAACCCCATTTCACCCTCTGGCTGGTGTATTTATTTCCAATTTTATGTCCTTGGCTCTGTGAAAGAAAAATAAGTTTGAGGAACATATTTCATTCTGGGCTTACCTGGCCTGCCAGGGTGCTGCGGGCTGCAGGCAGATCTGTGGGATTTGGCCCTGCAGACCCTGAGGGGCCGGGGAGTTTGTTGTGGGAGCCGCCTGGGCCAGGTTAGGGGTGGGGTATCTATGAGGATTTTCTGCCTGGAGACCTCAAATATGGACAACTAACATTTTCCTGGTGCTTTCTCAGTTAATATGTGATTCAGTCAGATTCTTAGTAATAATAGATGTAAGCAGAAAAAGAAACTAGTGAAAAAAATTTTTGGGTAGGGGGATACTCACAGATTTACCTAAAATTTGAAGCAGGCAGCTCAGAGATCAGGTGGGAGCCAATAGAAGACAAGGTAGCCAGGGGCTGAAATCATTCCCTGGGAATGAAGAGGTGAGGACCCCATGGCTTCAGACCTACAGGCAGCGTGACCACTGCCCAGGCTGAACATGGACACCAGAGACTGAGGTGACCTGTTACTACAGATTGTTATCTCATTGTCCACCTCAGCCACCATGGTGGACCCAATGGGGTGGCCTCTGTGTCTGCTCTTGTAAGTCACTTACTTGGGAATAAATGTCCCTTCCTGCCCCAATGCCCAACGTGTGGAACCTGGGTCACTGTCCACACCCCTAACCACAAGGGAGTTGGAAGAAAGTGGGTGGCCTTCTCAGCTTCTAGAATGGGAAGCCAGCCTGCTCCTCTAAAGACTTATGAAGTGGGACCCTCCATCCTAAGGAGGGGGTGTCAGATGTAGGGTGGCAGAAAGGCAGCTGTCATGACTCTTTCCACAACAGTCTCAGGATTTGGGTTACTCTAAGCATATCCGACTTGTTGGGGGGTGCTGGGGTGGTGTCTTTACCCGAGCCAGGGCTCCTGGGATCTTTCTATGGCGATCTTTGTGCAGAGCCGTCTGACGTTGTAGCTTATGGCTCAGCATCAGCACACCATTAGGGGATTATTAGCAGATGCCCCTCTTTTCCATTCTTTCCAACAGCACTAATGGTAGGCCTGGAGCACACCCCCACATCCATTTGCAACCCACACACCTTAAGCTGCCACAAAAGCTCCTTTTAACCATGAAAACAATGCTGTTTGTCCTTTGGAAGATATTTGCTGGGAAGCAAAGACTTTCAGTAGAAAAATAGGAAGTTAGAGACAGAGATGTAGCCTGAGGCTGTGTGCCAGGCTGGCTGCCTGGGACTCTACCACAGAGAGGGGCTCCAGGGCCCCAGAGGGCTGCCTGGGGCTCCGCCGCTGGTGGTCACTGTGCAGCTCAGCGTCTCACCGCAGGGAGTCCGCTCTGTGGGGACAATGAGTGAGGCAAGCCTGAGCTCCGTGGCTCAATGAAGAGTCTCCGCAGCGGAGCACAGAAGTGTCCAGCTGTGGCTGCGCAGCGTTGGCCTCAGTAACCGGTGGTGGCAGGGGCGACTGTCCAACCTGTGCATGTCACAGATACAGAAACCCAGGTGCGGAGAAAGGGGCAGTGAGTTGCCCTGGGTGACTCTGCAGGTGAGGGGCAGAGTGGGGATTAGGGCATGGTCCTGCACCCCTGCCACCACCCCCCCAAACAGGATGCTGACACAGGTGTTGGGAATGGGAATATGAACCACCAGGGGACCTTGTTGGAATCCAGACTTTGATTCAGCAGCTGGGGGCCAGCTGAGAGTCTGTGTTTCTAACCAGCACCTGGGGGTGGCCCTTCCAGGAGCCAGGCTTTGGAGCTGTGGTTTGCACCTGGCAGTGCATTAGAGTCACCTGGGGAGCTTTCATAAAATGCTGACGCTCGCCACCAGAGCCTCACGGAGCTGGAGGTGGTCAGAGAACCTCATGTACACCTGCGTTGAGGAGAACCGCAGTAGAGGCCACCAGTGAGAAGGAGTTTCGGGAGGGCGAGCAAGCCTCCTCTCTTCCAGCTGCAACTCCTAAAATCCCTCGGGCCACAGCTAAGTTTAAATAAGAAAACACCTCCCAGAAAGGTGCAGGGCCCCTGAAGTGAGGCTCCCTATAGCAGAGTTGCTGGGCGCCAGGAGCATTGGGAGGAAGAAGCCATGAAGGAGGGAAGGTGTGTAGAGGGGAGCCTGGAGCCAAGAGGCTCATTTTTTAAAAAAAGATTTTATTTATTATTTATTTGACAGGGAGAAAGCGAGAGAGAGAGAGCACAAGCAGGGGAGCGGCAGGCAGAGGCAGAGGGAGAAGCAGATTCCCCTCGGAACAAGGAGCCTGATGTGGGGCTTGATGGGGCTTGATGCGGGGCCCCATCCTAGGACCTTGGGATCATGACCTGAGCCGAAGCCACCCAGGCGCCCCAGGAGGCATGTTTTATGGCTGGCCCAGTTTGGGCTGAGAGAGAAGACCTTAGCAAGCACACATAGGGAGGGGCCTGACAGGTGTGACACCTGAGGGCGGGTGTAATGAAGGAGCCCCCACCGGTGGGGCCACTAGCAGGCTGAGTAGTCAGCCTCAAGCAGCTTGAGTTCCACCTTTCCCTGGGGTGGGGGTGGGAGGGCCTCTCTGGCCACGGCTGTGGCCATGACACCCTCTCCCCCACCGGGCCTGGTTTCCCTTTAAGGGTCTGGCCTTAAGGTGAACCTCCCTGCCCAGCACACCTGAGGTAGACTGTAAATTTCAAGAGGGATGTCATTCATTCCAGGAGGGATGTCTGTCAGACAGAACCAAGGAAGTAAACAGTGCAGATGAAAAGATGTGGCTTTGGGACCACTGCCGTGGATGGTCTCCCCTGGGGAACACCAGCTCCACCTGGGAGCACACTCCGTGCCCTCTTAGAGAGTGCGCAGGCCCGGGAGCAAACAAAGGGTCTGCAAATTCCTGTTAGCTTTATTTAATCCAGTATTTCCAAGTGCATTGGACCATGGAAGTCTTTTATTGAAGAACGACCATTAATGTTCTGGAGGGCTCACTATAGGATTGAGACCCCCTTTCTCGGAGACTCAAGGACAAGGCTGCCCAAGTGCCTCAGATCTGGAGTTCAGGGCCAGCTGGAGGCCGAGGTGTGACTCCACACCTCCAGCATTCCTGCAGTTTAGAGAGCCCTTCTAGAGCCTTCCTCCCCGAGATCCTTCAGAGGAAACTAGCCCAAATACCACCTTGGTTTCGGACTCCTGGCTTTCAGACCTGTGAGACAATAGATTTATGTTTTAAGCCTCCTAGTTTGTGGTGATTTGTTACAACAGCCATAGGAAATTAATACAATCAATTATTTGGTCGCCTTGAAGAGGTTTCCTGGCCCACTGCTTTCCTGGGTTCCAGCCTCATGGACAATGCCCCCCCCCCCCCCGCCCCCGCAACTTGTGATGTGCTCTGCCCTCAAGGGCCTGAATCTTGCAGCTCTCTGGGGCCCTCTTGGGTTGGGAGGTCCAGGCTCCTATCTCCCAACAGAATCTCCTCACTAAGTCCCCTCCTCAGCTGGCAGCTAGTAGGTGGAGACAGGTTCCAGGCCAGGAAACTTTCCTTCTTGGCACCTGGGTCCCCCAAATCCATGCTGGGGGTGACATCCATGAAGGGCGTTGCTGGCCAGGAGCACAGATCTCAGAACAAAGGGCCCTTTATGACTGTGGGGGCATCGCAATGGCTCCTACCTGTTGTGGGAAAGCCAGAGAAACTGCAAGGCTAGCCTGGAAATGGGTCTCTGCAGGCCACGGGGCCCAGATTTCCTCCCTCCACCAGCTGCTGGAGTCCCACAGGCTGGGATACCCCAGGGTTTGGGCCCCAGGTCCCCCAGAGGGGCTAGGGAAGCCAGGACTGGGTGGGCCCTAGCCAAAGTCATCTGAAGGGGAGCTGTGTCCCTCCCCTGAAACTGGGGGAGGGGTGGGGGAGGGAGGGTCGTGAGGAGGTTCAGGAGGAGTCAAACCCCCAGGAGGTGGGACACCTGCTTTCATGGGCTGTGTGACTACTAATGTATTGTTGAACTTTTCTGTGTCTCAATTTCCCCTATAAAATAAGAGCTTTGCTTTTGATCATCCCTAAGTTCCTAAGTTCTCTTCTGTCACCAAAAGTCTGTAAGACCAAATGGGGTACCGGGCTTTGGGGATGGGGTGCAAAGGTAAAGGGAACCCCAGACCTGCCCTGGAAGTGAGTGCAGTCTGGTGGGGGAAAACTAGACACTCGCCAGTGACAGAAGGCTTCCCAGATGACAGTGGGAACAGGGACCCTCTCCCAGGATGGGCTGCATATCAGGATCAGCAGCCCAAACCCCAGATGAATCACCAGGGACCCTGGAGTAGAACCCGGGGCATCCCATGTGGAGCCAGGACAGAGAACCCCACGGGAGGAGGGTGCTGGACAGCAGGGGGTTAGACCTCTTGGACAGAAGTGGGAAACAGGCAGGAACCTGAAAGAAGACAGACTTAGATTCACATCCAGCCTAGGTTTCTGGGCTTTTGTGGTGTAAATTGGTGTAAAGAGTGAAGGGGAAATTGATATTTAAGGGTGGCTGAATTGATTTGTGTTGAAAAGGGCAGGAAGTGAGCAGGGGGAGCCCTGCAATTTGGGTCTTGAGAATGTGTAAAGGAGGGGCAATTTTGGGGTAACTGAGCCATGGTAGAAATACCCATTAATATATTCTCTATGCTATAAGCTGCCTTTCATGTCTTATCAGATGACTATAGTAAAAATTTACATTTCTCTTTCAGTTCCTTTTGGATGCCAGACTGATGATCTGTGGATGCTGAGGCTGACTCCAGGTAAGTGAACCCAGCGCGCTCCTGGCGGGTGCAGGTGGGTGGGGCCTGCCTAAGAGGAAGAAATGCAGAGCAAGACCCCATGCATCTTGAGGCCTGAATCAAGGTCAAACACAGACCTTCTCCCTTATTCCCCTGCCAACTTCCCAGCTCTTTGTCTCATGATGATCAGTTAAGATTAGAACCGTTGGTCCCCTGGAAACCAGCTAGACACAGATGAACATCACCTGTTTGGCCGAGACTTCCCCAGATCGCAACACAATTCCAACTGCAAGTCCCCTTCCCTGTACCTTGTGCCCTCTTCCCTGGAAAAGCCCAAGTCAGAGCTCTGAGGCGGTCTAATCTCATGGGGCACTCACTCTTCTTGCAGGAGCCTGAATAAAATGAATGTCCTTACTTGTCCAGGTTTTGTCTCTGACACCCGTGATGTGCTTTCCTCCAACTGCATATCATTTTATCTTCACGACACTCCTAGGAAGTAGATGAGGAAGATATTCTTTATTCCTCCTTTCTACTTTATACTCAGGGAATGAGATTCTGCGGTGGTAAAAGCGACTTTCATAAGGTCCCAGAGGCGTGAGGAGACTGGAGGCTAGAACCTGGGTTTCCTGATTCTTGTTGCTTGTAAGGCTGGCCTGTCTTTAGCTCTGAACCAGGATGCAGCCCCAGTCAGGCCAATTCAAACGGGCAGCTTCTGGTCCTGCAGTTGGGCTCCTCTCCCCATCTGCCATCAGTGTGGGGCCAGACTGTGTGTAAGGATCCTAGACCCCAGAGCTCCTGAAAGGGCTCCCAAGAGATGATGTGGTCTGAGCTCTTGTTTTCAGAAGTGGCAACAGACTCATGAGGTTTAGTGACTTGTTCAAGATCACACGGCAAAATCGGTTGTCCTTAGAGCAGAGCTGAGGGGTGAGAGTGGGGAAGACACCTCATGGAGAGGTGTGACCCCTGACCTTGCAAGTTACAGTCTGGCCCCTGGGTGGGCAGCTGGGATAGGACCTCCTTTGGACTATGCCCAACCCATTCTTCCCAATGGGTTCTCAGGGTTTGAAGAGATGCTCGGACAAGCTGCCTGGCGTCTCCCAGCCCCACAACTGTGAAGTGGGGTCTACGTGTACACACTGACCCCCAAACTAGTTGCTGGGATGTTTGAGGGCAAGAAATGGGTTTGAGGTTGTTTCTAGGAAGGGTGTCTGCAGTAAGCTGATTATTGGTCCCCAAAGGTGTCCTAATTCCTGGAACCTGTGAATCTATTACTTTATATGGGAGAAGGGACTTGGCAGACGATCTTGCTGTGGGGATGACACCAGATTACCCGAGTGCACCCTAAATGTAATGCCAAGTATCCTTGTAAGATGGAGACAGAGGGACATGGGACATTAGGAGAGGAGATGTGAGGACAGAAGTAAGAGGTCAGCTGATGTGAAAAAGGGAGCACAGGGTCTTCTAGAAGCTGGAAGAGGCAGAAAACAGACTCTCCCCCAGGGCTTCCAAAGAGAACCTTGATTTTGACCCCTGAAGAGTCGTTTTGGACTTCAGGCCTCTAAGCTGCTGGTAAATTATTACGGCAGCCCTAGGAAACTAATGCGGGATCTTTCTAGGGGTGCTTACACCACATAGCATGAGTAGCCACCTGCTTTGCATGTGGGTAAGGCCAGCTCTGAAAAACTGGGAGGAGAAGGTGCCTCTGGCTTCCTCTGCCAACCCAGCCCTGAGGTGCAGGGGAGGTCTGGAACAGACGCAAAGCTTTCTTCAGGACTCCTGTCTGTGCCTGCAGCGGGGCGGGGGAGGGGAGGGACACGGACGACACACTTCATGCTCCCTCCTCCTCCCTGTCTTGTGCCCTTGCCCCCCACCCCGTGTTCTTCCCCAGCCTTTCCCTGGGTCTCCATCGGCGAGCTACCCCTTTCTCCTCCAGCCGTTAAACACTCATGACCCCGATACCAGCCACCTTCTCCTTGGGTTTGTGGTAGAGTGAGAAAACAGTACGGGTCATCTTTGCAGGAGCGCCAGAATCCTGCGCAGGGAGGAAACCGTCTTTGTTCAGGAGAACTCTGGGGTTTGGCTGTGAGAAGATAGGCCCTGGGCAGCACCTGGAGGGATGCAACTCAAGGAAGTGAGGGCAGAACTACTTTCCCAAGACAAGACATTTGCTCAGCAAAAGGGAGGGATGGAGACCCCGTGATGTGGCAGGAGCCAAGTTGGTAGACGCGCAGTTCAGAATTTGTTTTTTTATAAGATTTTATTTATTTATTTATTTGTTTGTTTGTTTGTTTATTTGACAGAGAGGGAGAGAGAGAGCACAAGAAGGGAAATGGCAGAGGGAGGGGGAGAAGCAGGCTCCCCACTGAGCAGGGAGCCCGATGTGGAGCTCGATCCCAGGACCCTGGGATCATAACCTGAGCGGAAGGGGGATGCTTAATCAACTCAGCCACCCAGGCGTCCTCGGCTGTCTAAATTGTAAAGCGTATGTTTGTATACATTTCCTCCACCTCTTTCAGTACCTCAGTGACTTTTGCTAGGACTGAAACAGCCTTTTTACTTTCATTTTTGTCTTCATTTGGTTCAAAATACTCCAAGGAGAGGGGCGGCGTTCTGCGGTTGGCAAGGGTAGGGGCAGCACGTTTGCGATGGGCATTTGGCCTACAGCCTGGACTGCTGTTCACGGGGCTTGGAGCACTTTGACCTTAACTTTGCTTAATCCTGCCGCAGAAGGGGCGCCTGGGTGGCTCAGTCATTAAGCATCTGCCTTCGGCTCTGGGTGTGATCCCGGGGTCTTGGGATCGAGCCCTGCATCGGGCTCCCTGCTCTGCTGGGGGCCTGCTTCTTCCTCTCCCACTCCCCCTGCTTGTGTTCCCTCTCTTTCTGGCTATCTCTCTCTCTGTCAAATAAATAAATAAAATCTTTAAAAAAAAAATTCTGCCACAGAAAAGCCAGAGTGGGACAGTCATGGGAGGGGTAAAAACAGATTTTATTCGGGACTATTGCAGTAGGGGAAAAGGAACTCTGATATAGAACCGTGCTCCACTCGGAATAAGGCAGGGCAAATGGGAATTTGTAGCTAGGCAGCAGGAAGGAAGTGGTGGGTGAGAGGAACATTAGGGGTGATGGAGACGCTAGCTAAACCGACCTCCTTGGAGACGACACCCAGAGGAGGGGGAGGACGAGGAATTTGATCAGATATTGAGGGTGAGGAGATATCGAGGTGAGGGGTTCTGGTTAAACTGAATTAGCAGGGGTCTTGCTAAAAGTGGATTTTACAAGGAAGTGCACAGGTGTGCCCACAAGAAGATTCAGGAGTCTGACTGAAGTTTGGTCAAGCCAAGAATCTTTGTCAATCCTCATGATAATCCAATGAGGTATATGCCATTATCCTCATTTTGCAGATGAGGACACCGAGGCACAGAGATGTTACATCCCTTGCCCAAGATCACACAGCTGGTGCCTTAGCACTCCAGCCCAGGCCATCTGAATCCAGAGCCCCTCTTTCTTTCTTTTTTTTTCTTTAAATTCAATTAATTAACATATAGTGTATTATTAGTTTCAGAGGTAGAGTTCAGTGCTTCATCAGTCTTATAAAATACCCAGTGCTCAAGTGCTCATTATATCATGTGCCCTCCTTAATGTCCATCACCTAGTGATTACCCCATCCCCTTACCCCTCTCCCCTCCAGCAACCCTCAGTTTGTTGCCTATGATTAAGAGTCTCTTATGGTTTACCTCCCTCTCTGGTTTCATCTTACTTTACTTTTTCCTCTCTTCCCCTATGATCCTCTGCACTGTTTCTTAAATTCCACATATGAGTGAAATCATATGATAATTGTCTTTCTCTGACTTATTTTGCTTAGCATAATACCCTCTAGTTCCAGCCATGTTGTTGCAAATGGCAGGATTTCATTTTTTGATGGCTAATATTCCATTATATGTATATATGTGTGTATATTATACACACACACACACACACACATACATACACCACATGTTCTTTATCCATTCATCTGTTGATGGACAGCTGGGCTCTTTCCATAGTTTGGCTATTGTGGACATTGCTGCTATAAACTTTGGGGTGCAGGTGCCCCTTCGGATCACTACATTTGTATCTTTGGGGTAAATCCCTAGTAGTGCAATGGCTGGGTTGTAGGGTAGCTCTATTTTCAACTTTTTGAGGAGGCTCCGTACTGTTTTCCAGAGTGGCTGCACCAGCTTGCAGTCCCACCAACAGTGTGAAAGCAGAGCCCCTCTTTCTAATCCCTGGGCCAGACTGCCTCCTAATCCCCTCTACTGAGTGAGGTTGCAAACTCTGCCCCCGCCCCCAAGAACGCAGAGAAATGCTAGGCAGGGCCAGCTGTGGAGTGGGGGTTCAAAGCCATCATGAGGTGCCTCAGGGGACTGGGTGACCTCAGTTCACACTTGGGCTGTACCTTGTCCTGTGCCCTCTCCCCAACCAGGCTGGCGTTCCTGGAGGGTGGAGTGGCACAGGGTGGCTTTGCTCAATCAATGCTACGTCCAACATTTGTAGAAGGCTTTCTACTTTCTGTGTGTACTGTCCTGTATGCAATCTAATTTAATCAACGCAGTTGTCCCAGGAGGTAGATAGAAATCATCGCCTCCATTTATGAATGAGGAAATCAAAGCTGACAGAAGCGTGCGGCTTGCACGCATCATATAACTGGTAAGTAACAGAACGCTAAACTGGAACACGAGATTTTTTTTCTTTCCACCCCAAAGTGCCCCCTCATCAGGTTAACTGCTTTAAAAAGCGTTCCCCCCACCCCCTCAAAAAAGAGCCCACTCTCTCATTTTCTTTCCATTTTGAAAGCACAGGCCCCTTTTCCAGATGGTCTTGAGCCGGAAATAGCACGGTGTGGAGATGATTTCCTCGGATTCGACATTAACCGCTCCTCTAGGGTTTGTCCTTCCCGGAAAGGACTCTGGTCAGGATAATTGTTGCACATTCATCCCCAAGGGCACTTTTATATAAATGCAGAGCTGAAGGCTGAACTCTCACTGTTCCCACTGTTCTGATTAACAGCGTGCTCTTTGCAAAGTAAGAAAACGGGCCTTCCATCAGCTTCTGCTCCAACTCAGAGAGAGGCCAGTCCAGTCAAAAATCCACTTCAGCTAAGGGACAAATGGGCTCAACAGGGCAGCAGTCTCCCTGATCCTAATTGGCTTTTCCTTTTCAGTTTCTCTTCTATTTAAGAACCTCTTCCTGGGAAATGACTGATTGACGTTACTGTCCTGTATCTGGGAACTTTCTCAGCACACACATCCAAGGCTAGGGGTGAGGGCCAGCTGTCTCTCCGTCATAAAGTACAGAATTCCCTCCCACAAAACCTGAATTGAGCGCTGACTGGACACCCACAGCATACCAGAGTAGGAGGAGACACATCCCGCCCTGAAGGGCCTCAGCACAGGAGTGGGAGGGAGAGGGGACACAAAGGAAGGGTACAAAAAAACCCCAAACAAACAACCCAGTGACTGAGGCTTGAAGGATGCAGGGGGGTGTTCAGGGACGAGCTGAGCCCTGGAGGCCTCTTCAATTCATTCAGGAAGAGTTCCCCATTGTGAGCCAGGGGTCAGGCCCTGGGGATGTAGCCCTGAAGATAAAAATTCCTGCCACCTCAGCGGGAAGAGACAATAAGAAAGCCACAGAGAATTAGAAGGCGGGGAAGGCCCCTAGGGAAATCAAGCAGAGCTGCGGGATGGGGTAAGGAAGGGATTGTGATTTTAAACAAGATGGGATGCTTCAGTCACTGTCAAAGGGAGGAAGCCCTAAGGATGTCTGGAGGAGGCCTGGTGGAGGGGCGGGGAACAGAGACGGAAAGATCTAAGCCAGGAGGCTGCCTGGAAAGATCTAAGCCAGGAGGCTGCCTGGAGGTTCGGAGAAACACAGTTGGAGGGTGGGCTCTTTCTTGGGCAGGGTTTCTGACCGGGAAGTGTCCTTTTTAAAAGCAGTTACTCTGGGCAGCAGTAGGGAACAGCATCTGTGAACCTCCACTCAGTTCACTGGTGGTTACCAGCCTGGCTGGAAGGATTGCGGGGGGGGGGGGGGGCGGTGTCAAGTAACCCGGGAGTCCCTGCGGCCATCTTCTCTTCAAGGGATACCCGTGAAAGGTTAGGGCCAAAAGAGGCTTGTGCTCAGATGTTGGCTCTGAGGGATTACTCTGTATTAAGAATAGTCTATACGGTCCAAGGGTGGAAGCAGGGAGACAGGTTGGTACCACAGAGTTGGTAAGTGTGTGCTTCATTGAAGAGAAACTGCCAAACCAGTGTCCAAAGTGACTGGACATTTTGCCTTCCCGCCAGCAATGTGTGAGAAGCCGCTTGAGCCACATTCCTGCCAATGCTTGGTATTACTGGTCTTTTTAATTTAGCCATTTGAGTGCGTATATAGTAGTATCTCATTGTGATTTTAATTTTTCCTCCCTGTGATGAGGTACAGGTGAGGTTCAGTGGGGTGGGGTCCGAAGCCGAAGACCTTGAGACGTCTTTGGTGCAAAATGGTGGTTTATTAAAGCACGGGGACAGGACCTGTGGGCAGAAAGAGCTGCTGCCCTGGCGTTGTGAGGAATGGCCTATTTTATACCCTCAAGTGGGGAGGGGGCTAGGGGTAGCGTAAGTCTCTAAGGAATTTTGGAAGCAAGGTCTCCAGGACCTTGAGGGGGCTAGCTACTGTTGAGAAAAAGTCATTCATTAACGTCTAATAAAACCTGAGTCATGAGACCCTTCAGAGGTAGATCGGTGGGCCATATGCTTGGGGGATGGTTGCCAACACATATCTTGGGGGGGTTAGAGATAAAGGAAGTTTAGACTTACAGGATCTTGGTGGAGGGGAGGGCATCAGGCTAGGACTGCCTTTTGCCCTTAGCAAAGTATTAACATCGAGGCAGCTGAGTTCCTAGAGGAAAGTCACTGTGCCTGTTTCAAGGACTTGTCAATGGGCTATAGGTAGTAAGGACTGTTTCTTTGTCCTTTAGGGCAGCCAGGAGTGCCTGAGGAATGTCACATACATCCCATGGCAGGGGGGGGGGGGGTTGCAGGGTGTCAGCTTCTGCTCTGTCTTCAGCTTGCCTTCCGTTCCCTCATCACCTGGATGACTAATGACGTTGGGCATCTTTTTCTGGGTTTGTGGTAGGAAGCTGGCAATGGTTTGGAGCAGGGTGGTGGCAGTAGGGATGATGAGAGGGGACTCACTCTGGATACAAGGGGTCTGGAAAGAGCAGTGAGGCGATGCCCTTGAGATCGGGGAGCCGAGGGGCTCTAGAGCGGACATCCTTCCTGAGTCCTGTGGGAGAAGGATCCGCCTCCGGACAAACTGGGTCTCTGCCTGAATTTTTTGTCCTCAGTATCCACTTCCCCTGTTTCTGAGGTGACAGAGCCCAGATTTTGGCTGAGCGCAGGGTTATCCAGAATGGAGACCGTTCTTCCCAGCCCCTCAGGCTGCTGCTGAAGGCCGTGGGACCAAGTTTTGGCCAATGAGATGCGGACAGAAGAGTTAGGGCAGCTCCCAGAGTGATCTGTAAAGGACAGCCAGCATGTGCTCTTCACCCCTTCTTCCTGTCCTTGCCCTCTGGCCTTTGCTGGAACCTGAAAACCACTGTAGGCCACACCCTGAGATGGTAGATGGCAGATCTAGAAGAACCCTGAGCCCCTGGCTCCGGGAGGGCTCTGTCAGCCCCAGACTGCCGCCCCCGGCTTCTTGATTGAGAGAGGAAAATACTTTTCTAGTTGGTTCCTTGCAGCTGCTCTCAGCCTAATCTGAACTCATAGAGCCGGCAAACAAGTGTCTGCTCTCAAGAGCGTCTTAGAGGTGGGGGTCCATAAACTTGGCCTCGGGATGGGTAGGGGTTAGAGAATTGGAGGTCAAGCTGATGAGCATTCTAGCCTAAGGCAAGGTAAGAAGCGACCTGGCTCAGGGTGAGGTACAAGTTGCTGGTGGGCAGGGGTTGCAGAAGGCTTTGCTCAGGCAAGAGATCAGCACCCTATTGAATGGCCCCTGGTACCTCTGTGTTTACCCTAATTGTTTCAGGTGGCAGTTCAAACCCCCTTTCCTTATTCACAGGGGAATAATCCTGGCTTCCCCTTTGGAGCCTCCTTATACCCCTGGACCTTATGAAACGCCACTCCCGATTACCACGCAGACAGATAGGCCAGGCCGGCCTGGGTCGTTCCTTAAAGTGGTCAAACCAGCAGTCCTAACCTGTCACAGCTGCTTCTCTAAATGTGTTACTGTCATTCCTAAAGTTTGACTCCCACACCAGAGGCAATGAGCTGGCCAGGGCAGGAAGCCCATCTCCTCCCTCAGCATCTGCTCTGGCTTGGCCTGCTGGCCTCTCACTTGTTGAACAACCCCATCTTCCCTCTGAGCCTTCTCTTGGACTCTTCCTCTTGCCCTGTGCCAGAGGAACCAGGAGCCAAGCGCGCCATCCAGCAGCTGAGCCAGGCTGGACATGTGGTAGGACCGTAAGCTACTGAAACGCGCCCCACCCACCCCCAGCCCCGTCTCTGGGTCTAGAGACCATCTTTGCACTGCTGAGGCCAGCTGCTAAGGACTTTGACTTGAGGTCATTCAGTGTGTGTTGGACACTGGCCTAGGGCACCTGGGTGCTGCTTCTGTTCACTGGGGAGGCATGGAGGGCAGACGGGGAGGAAGGAAGGAGGTGGAAATGGGGAGTGCTGCTTTCTACCCAGGATCTGCGGAGTCCCGTGACTAGTGTTGTTTCCAGCCTTTCTTCCACCAATGATGCCTCTAGAAGGCAAACTGGATATTTTTCTAGTAATCAATTTGCTTCCAAGTTTGATTACCCAGAAGTCATTGTAGTCACCAGTCCCAGCTTCTGGTGAGTATGAGATGTCACACAGATGATGTCATTCCAGCTGAAAATGAATGAGCTGGGACTTTACTTAGCAGTAAAGCTCATCTCAGGGAAATTTTAAGCTTTCACTTGGGTTTTCTGAAATATTGTGATTAGCCCAGGAGCACACGCACCCTCCACCCAACTCTTGCCCAGGCTCCACTTGAAAACCCATGCCTCAACTCTAAGGAAAGCTTTTCGGAGGCCTTTGAGCAGGTGTTTTAGGCCCTCACTCAGAGTATCCTCAGGTCCTCCAACCATCTGCAGTGCCTCAAGTGAGTCCTGACCTGGAGCCTTGCATTCCTGGAAATCCCAGCAAGTTCTTCATATCCCTGGACATACCAACAGCAGGAAAAGCGGGTGTGTATGTGGTTGGAAGCATGGAGAGGAGCTCAGGTTTCTTGAGGAGGCTAATTTTATGAGTAATTAAATCCAAAAAGATGTGGAACATCCTAGCACTGGTTTACAATTCTCCTCACACCTTCAGGTTACTCAGAGGGTTGTTTTTATAGGAAGAGGAGCAAAGCGGGCTCAAGATTTTCTCCTCCAGTGAGACGGAGTAAGGATGCTTGGGTTTCAAGTCCCTGCCCCTCCCTTACTTGCTGTGTGACCTTGGACACATTACTCAACCTCTCAGAGCCTCATTTCCTTACCTGAAAAACAGTTTTATGAAAGTCAAACAGGGTGCCTGGGTGACTCAGTTGGTTAAGCAACTGCCTTTGGCTCAGGTCAGATCCTGGGATCCTGGGATTGAGTCCCACGTTGGGCTCCCTGCTTTGCAGGGGAGCCTGCGTCTCCCTCTGCCTGCCACTCCCCCTGCTTGTGCTTTCTCTCTCTGTCAAATAAATAAAATCTAGAAAGAAAAGAAAAGAAAAAAGAAAAGAAAAGAAAGAGAAAGAAAGAAAGAAGGAAAGAAAAAGAAAGAAGGAAAGAAAAAGAAAGAAAGAAAGAAAGAAAGAAAGAAAGAAAATCAAACAAAAATCGCATAAAGCATGTAAGGTCTCTGACATATAGTAAGCACTCAATCCATGGTGGCTGTTACTGTATGTTTATTACATATAATATTCTCTGCCTTTATTGTAACCCCCCCCCCCCCCATCACCTCCTAAGAGACTGACTTATGGCTCTGGAGTCAGGCCAGGAGCTCCCTCAACATGGAGACAGTGCCTTCTGCCCTGGAGCTAGGGCTGCTGTAGGACTTAGGGGATGTCGTCTCCTCCCTCTGTGCCGACTCATTCCTATTCCTCTCCTCCAGGCCTAGCGCCAGACTCAGCTTAATGATGAAAAGGTCCAGAATATGCCACTGTAGGGGAAGAAAAATAATTTTTCCTCTACCCTTCTGAGTTCTTGGCTGAGACTGCTGTGATAAGACAGATGAACAAGAGAAAACCAAACAAATGTATTACTATGTAGACCTCATGTGTACATGGGGGATACCCAGGGAAAAATGAGTAACTCAAAGAGGTGGCTTGAGAATTCAGGATTAAATGCCTTCCAATTTGGGAAGGGGAGGGAGGAAAGCAGGCCTCAGGAGAGAGAGTGAATGATTTTTAGGGAAGACAGTGGCCCCGGAAGAAGAGTGGGGGTGGGTATGGTAGTCTGTGACGAAGGTTGTCTGGGTGTGGTGCAGACTTTCAGTCTCCTCTCCTGTGACGAGTCAACCTGACCGGGTTGGTGAAACCCGGAGGAGAGCTATGACAACAGAACTCCTTCTGGAGGATCTGTCGTTAAGCAGATAAGGGCAGTTCAGAGAAAGCCTCTCCCTGTCTGTGCTGGTTTTCAAGTGCGTACCACTCAAAAAATAATCAATATACCAAAGCGGCATATTTTAGGGTGGCAAATTCTGCTACCCTTCACCACAGTGGCATGAGGATTATTTTGAGATGAAGACATTTGAGAATTAACAGCTGCAGGAAGGAGCTTTTTTTGAACTTCCTTTAGCTTCCTAAAAGCAGTCTCCCAAAAGAATTCAACTGTCATAAATCCCCTCTTCCAGGAGCTTCACAACAGGGAAGATTGACTTTATCACGAAAGTTAAGAAGTCAGTACAAGTCAGCACTGGGAGAGGGAATCATCTAAATAGACACTGTCATAAAACGATCAGTTCTCCCATTCATTCTCCAAAGGGGCCATTTATTTTTCCTAAAAGTCACTTCTTCCCTAGTAGTGCCCCCCTGCCCCTCCCCATCCTGTCTTAAGATGGTATATAAGCCCCAGATCCTAACCACCGTCTTGAGTCCCGTTTTTCTGTGAACTCCCTAATACAGGTAAATGAATAAAAATCTGTCTTTTCTCATGCTAGTATGTCTCATGTCAGTTTAATTTACAAGTCTCCAATTACTGAACATAAAAGGGTAGAGGACAAATTTTTCCTCCCTTAACAATGTGAACTCACTGACTGACTGACTGGTGGATATCTTATCTAGCAGCATGGAGTTTTCCTCCAGGAAGCTTTAAGACTGGCAAATTGAAGACGGCATGCTATTCCAACTGAAGGAGGTGGCCCGTGGAAAGGGCAATGGGTGGCAAGACCTCTGTGAGGGCATCCCATCCCATCTGATGCTTCATTCCCGAGGCTCAGAAATTCATTGCTTGTGCACCCTCAGGTGATCAGTCTCTGTAGAACATCTCACAGTAGCCAAGCCCGCAAAGACTGACGGGTAAGACCAGCACAAGGAAAGCCAGGAGGTCACCAGAGGTTGCTTAGTGAGCACTGGACTCTGAGTAGGTGGACAGTGGTCAATGATCATAATGGCTGGAATTAGCAGACAGCCCATTATAAGGCCACTTGTCACACAGCCATCTGGACGTGTGTCTGTTACAACCGTGAATTTCTTGGCACCACTCCAGACCTGAGAATTCACCATCTCTGGCACTGGCCTCAGGCAGCTGCAGGTTTAACCGAGTCTCCAGGTGATTCTTCTGAGGCTCAACGTCTGAAAACCTCAGCTCCGGGGATACAGCTGCAGAAAGCTGATTGCTTTCGTGGTTCTCTCCTCGCACACAGCGCTTCTGATCTGTGGATTCCTTCCTTTGACGTGTTGATTCTTTCAATTAGGGTATTTTGGGAACTGAGGAGCTATTTGCTCACCATAAAACGTTGTATATCTCTGCTCTGATCCAGTAAATATTTTATATTTTAGCTTCAGAGGTCAATTTGATTTAGCTCTATCTGATGAGAACATTAAAAACGTCATTGTTCCTTTCAGCTAGAAAGCCTTCCATTGTAAGTTTGCCCAGTGCTCCCCACCAGTACAGTAGTGGGAAGCTCTCAGGTCACCCCTTGCAGACCTCTGCTGCTCCCTGTTCTGGGTGAAAGCTGTAAGCCAGTGTGTTTTGTTCTTGTCTTTTGTTTTGCTAGGCAAGTGTTCACTCTGTCTCTATGCTTAGGAGCTCTCACTTGACTGCTGGAGAGTAGGAGTGAGGCTACTTGCAGAGGGAGGCTGGGGAGGGTGGATGTACTTCCAGTCCATGCCCACTGCACTGATGGTATGTGAACAGCGCCCCCTTTCCACTCACGTGCCAGTTTGGACGATAAATTCTAAGGTGACCATTGCAGAAGCCTCTCAGGAAGCAGAAGATAAAGATTCTGACCCCTTTCCTTTTGAAGATGTGTTTTCTTAAAATAGCTGTGGCCCAGGGTAGACTGAGATGAGATGACACAGGGGACCCCAGAGGGGAATGAGGAGGCTGGACCAGGGACTCAGGCCCAACACCAGTATGTAGGAGACCCATTTGGGGCATTATGTGGCCCTGGGGCTACAAACCTCTCCTGGCCTCTCTCCCGTTCCCCCCAGCTCTGTGTGCATATGTGTGTGTAACATGTTTCCATTCATTCGTTCATTCAAGCATGTTCACTGAACCTATCCTAAGCTGGGCTTTCATCTAGCTGTGGGGTACAGCAGTGAAAAATATACACCTTACCTTATGGGAGCTCATTTTCTAATGAGGAGAGAAAGACCCATAAAAAGAAGGAATAAATAGGGGCACCTGGGTGGCTCAGTCAGTGAAGCATCTGCTTTCTGTTCAGGTCATGATTCCGGGGTCGTGTGGGGAGTCTGCTTCTACCTCTCCCTCTCCCCCTCCCCCTCCCCCTGCCTCATGCTTGCTTGCTCTCTCTTTCTCTCTCTCCCGCTCTCTCTCAAATAGATAAATTCTTTAAAAAAAAAAAAAAGAATAAATAAAATACCACCATTTGGTTTTAAGTATAACTGAAGAAAGCAAGTCAGAGTAAAGGGGAGGAGCAGTTATTTTACATGTGGTGGTCAGGGAAGGCCTTACTGATAAAGTAACTTTGAGCAGAGACCTGAGGGAAGAGAAAGAGTGAGCCATGGAATACTGGGGGGGAGAGCATGGTAGGCAAAAGGAGCAGCAAGTGCCGGCAAGGTTAGGTAACACTTTCCCGTAACTATATTTCAAATGAATGAATTGTATTTATATTTGTAGAGTTTCCTTCCTTATAAGAACCATGTGTTCCATTTTATGGCATTGTTAAGGACATAAGGTTTATTTTTTTATTTTTTTAGATTTTATTTATTTATTAGAGAGAGAGAGAGTGAGAGCACAAGTGGGGGGAGGGGCAGAGGGAGAGGGGGAAGCAGACTCCCCACTGAACAGGGAGCCCGACACGGGGCTCGATCCCAGGACCCTGGGATCATGACCTGAGCCGAAGGCAGATGCTTAACCGAATGTGCCACCCAGGAGCCCCATATGGTTTACTTTTAAGGAAAACCTATTTTCAAGTGGAAAAAGCAGAGCTGATTAAAATAAGTACACTTAGTGGTAACGTGGAAGGTGGAACACAGATGTAAAAACCATGGAGTACAGGAGTGAGGTTTGGGAACACTGAGGTGGATAGAAGCGGGTGCTGTCTTGCAAGGGTGGTAGAGGTGGGGGCATTGGGATGTCTACTTCCAGGAAAGGCTTCCCAGCCCTTCTATCCTGACAGCACCCTGACGCACAGGAGATTACGGATGAACAGCGTTGGCCAGGTCCACGGGCAGCCTGAGTCCTGCGTTCCGGCAGGTCTGAGAGCTATGGCCAAGGTGGGCAGACTTGTGCAGAGAGCCGGCCAGGCACAGGCTTTCACACCCATATTGCTATCAATAGTCCCTTCAGGACAATCTAGGCTTTTCTTGCATGCGTCTGAAAACTCATTACCCTGTTCCAAAGCTGCTTCCACATTTTTAGATATTTGCTACAGCAGCACCCCACTCTGTGTACCAAAATCTGTCTTAGTCAGCTCGGGCTGCCATAAGAAAATGCCGCGGACTGGGTGGCTTCAACAACAGGGATTTATTTTCTCCCAGTTCTGGAGGCTGGAAGTCCTAGATCAAGGTGTTAGCCAGTTCCATTCCTGGTGAGAGCTCTCTTCCTGGCTTGCAGATGGCCACCTTCTTGCTATGTCCTCACACGGCTTTTCCTCAGTGTGTGGGCAAGAAGGGATCTCTTCCTCTTCTAAGACCCCCAGTTCTATAAGGTTAGGGCCCCAGCCTTAGTGAACCCGAATCACCTCCAAAAGGCCCAATCTCCAAATACAGTCACACTGAGAGTTAGGGCTTCAGCATGTGAGTTTTGGGGAGAACATCATTCAGGGCATGGCATAAAAATTTGCAGGGACTATTGGGGGTGATCTGGGTGCCAGAGACCCAGGAAAGCCCCTTCTTGGTTCTCCTCCCCTTCCTCTCACCTCTTTCATTAGCCTAGTATTTATGGAGTACATTGCAGACACTTTTCTTGTTTGCATTGCTCCTCTTGGCTCAGGAAACTGCCTGGAATATCTCACACACACACGCATGCACAAGCAAAGACCTGGTAGGAGTAACTTGAGAACTGAGCTGATCTCACTGTAAAAGCTGAATTGTGGGGGGGGCTGGCCTCTGGTGGGCCCCCATTCATTGCCCCTGGTCCTCTAAAGTCCTATCCTCTGGAGCAGCCTTCCCTGCCCATGTCTGTCACGCGTTCGTGAATTCTCTAGATCTTTGCGTCAGCTGGATACTGGGGGATCCAAAAATACTAGAAGACGCAGCCTTAGGAGCTCACAGCCACACCATTTGCCACCAGCAGTGTTGCCTGAGCGAGCGGAAGAGGAGCTGGTACTGAGGTTACAGAGTTCTGATTCTCCTGGACAAAGAATTGTGTCCCAGAGTAAGGGACTGGGAGGGGACGTCCAGTTCGGTAGTGTTAACACCAGAACTTGGGAGACAAGTTTTTAATTCAAAATGGATTGTTGTGGAGGAAGAATTTTCCTTTGCTCTTCAAGAGTTTTCTAGCAGGTCTAAGACTTAAATTAACATGAGTCAGATTAACAGGGAAAAAATAGTTTAATTACCTGGGCTTGGAGGACCAATAATAAAATTGAGACCTAAAGAAATGATCAAGGCAGACAGCTTTTATGTGCTTTAGACAAAGAAGCAACTCTGGGGGGGAACTGACAGGACAAAGAAAACTTATTTTCAGGAGCTTCAGTTAGTAAGGAATTTTAAAGAGAATTTGTGCTGGGGTAGTAAATTAGTAAAAAGTAACCAGGTCTGTTTATCTAGCCTTGGCTCTGAATTCTTTCTCTCTCGTGGTAAGGATGTCTCTCTACTCCTGGAACAGGGAGGGTAACTTTCACATGGTAGATTTATTTCCTGCTTTCTGGAGACAAGGTGGGATGGGAGTCAGAACATTCTCTCACACTGGCTATTTCTTAAGTAACTTTAAAATAACCAATATGCCAAAATGGTACATTTTGGAGAGGTCTGTCCTTGGCCTCCATAGGGTCAAGGACTTCAGTTTACAAAGTAACACTATAAAATTTGGATCTAGGGCCAGCAGAGTTCCTAGACTTGACACCCAAAGCATGATTCATAAAAGAAAAAAATTGATACACTGGACCTCATTAAAACGAAACGTTTTTCTCTGTGAAAGACCTTGTTAAGAGAATGAAAAGACAAGTGACAGAGAGAAAATATTTGCAAACCACAAGCCCAACAAAGGGCAAGTCTTGAGAATACATAATTCTCAAAACTCATTTTTTAAAAAAAGATTTATTTATTTGACAGAGAGAGAGACAGCGAGAGAGGGAACACAAGCAGGGAGAGTGGGAGAGGAAGAAGCAGGCTCCCAGCAGAGGAGCCTGATGTGGGGCTCGATCCCAGGACTCCGGGATCATGCCCTGAGCTGAAGGCAGATGCTTAACGACTGAGCCACCCAGGCGCCCCTCAAAACTCAGTTAAAAAAAAACCAAAAACACAGTCCAATTAGGAAATTAGCAAAACGCATGAAGAGACATTTCGCCAAAGAGAGTGGATGGCAAATACACGCATGAGAAGAAGTTCAACGTCATTTGTCATTAGGGACACACAACCTAAAGCCACAAGGTGATAGCATGCCCACCTTTCAGAATATCCAATATAAAAATATAGCAATAATAGGGGCGCCTGGGTGGCACAGCGGTTAAGCGCCTGCCTTCGGCTCAGGGCGTAGTCCCGGCGTTCTGGGTTCGAGCCCCACATCAGGCTCCTCTGCTAGGAGCCTGCTTCTTCCTCTCCCACTCCCCCTGCTTGTGTTCCCTCTCTCGCTGGCTGTCTCTATCTCTGTCAAATAAATAAATAAATAAATAAAAATCTTAAAAAAAAAATATATAGCAATAATAGCAAACACTGGAGAACATGAGGAGAAACCAGATCACGGGTACATTGCTGGGAGAAGTGTAGAATGGTATCATCACTCTGGGAAAACAGTTTGGCAGTTTCTTATGAAATTAAATATGCAATAACCATACAACCCAGCATTTGTACTCTTGGGCATTTATTTCAAAGAAATGGAAACTCATGCTCACATAAAACCCTGTACTATTTTTAGAGCAGCTTTATTTGTAGTCGCCAAAAACTGTACAGGATTTAGATGACCTTTAAGATGTGAATGGTTAGGGACGTCTGGGTGGCTGTCAGTTAAGCATCTGCCTTCAGCTCAGGTCATGATCCCAGGGTCCTGGGATTGAGCCCTTCATCAGGCTCCCTGCTCAGCGGGGAGCCTGCTTCTCCCTCTGCCTTCTGCCCCCCTCCCCTGCTAGTGCTCTCTCTCTGACAAATAAATAAATAAAATCTTTTTTAAAAATGTGACTGGCTAAATAAACTGGAATAATACTCTATGAGGAAAAGGAACAAACTGTTGACACACACAGCAAGTTAAATGAATCTCCAGGGGATGATGCTGATTGAAAAAAGCCAATCTCCAAAAGTTATGTACTGTCATCATTTATATGGCATTCTCGAAGTGACAAACTAATAAAGATTAGTGGTTACTGGAAGACAAGGGTGTGGATGGGTGTGGGTGGGGCCATAAAAGAGCAATGAGAGGGATCCTTGTGGTGGTGCAACTATTCTGCATCTTGATTGTATCATGTCAATATCCTGTTTGTGGTGTTGTAGCCTAGTTTTACAAGATGTTACTATGGGGACGGGAGGGACACTAGATGATGGGTACATGGGATTTCTCATGGGATCTGTCCATATTATCTCTTACAGCTATATGTGGAACTATTTCAAACTGTGAAATTTCACTTAAAAAGGTGATTCCAATCTCTTCTGTGTGTGGAGGCATCGAAGCCACCTTGGAACTAGTCTTTTTTGTTCTTGGAAGTTGCTTGAGGGACTCCCTTTGTTATAGAAAAGTAAAACTTGTAGGCCCTTCTTCTAGTACCAGAAGATTGGCTGCCCTCTCCCTTTATATACAGAGCCTGGTGGTAAAGCCTTCTCCATTGCAGAAGGTCGTGGTACCCCAAATTCTACTGTCTGATGTAGCTTCTGAATGTAGCTGCTGGACAGCAAAGGACACCAAAGCTTCTGTGAGGTGTTGACAGGGGCCATAGGGACCAAGGCTGGAAGACAACTTGGACCCAGACAAGGCCATGCAGCAGTGTAATTTGGGAACAGTGAAGAGATCATTACAGAGATTCTACAGTGCAGAGAGATCAACCCGGGAAGCAGGGTGTGGGCACCACAGGGTGTGAGCCTGCAGCAGGGGGCAAGCTCTGGTGGTCTGTGCAGGACTGCCTTCAAAAGCAGTGCCAATCAACACTTGCAATAATTTGAGTCAGAAGCCTCTAGAGGAGAATAATGGATTTTCTGCTAATGAGGGCAAGTGAGAGCTGGAAAGATAGATTTGAAAAATCAGAGAGATTGTTGGGGAATAAAATTTTCCTTTACCCTTCAAGGTTCTTTTGGCTGGTCTAAGAATTAAACCGACATGAGACAGATTTACAGGAAAACATCAAATTTAATTACATACATATTGGGGCTCCCTAAGGATATGAGGCCCACAGGCAGTCAGGCAATTGAGGCTTGTCTGCCATCCAGAGCTAAGGGGGGTGTGTGTCTGGGTCTTGAAAAGGAAGGAAGATAATTCACAGATGAAAAAGAATAAATGTCTGGTAAACTAATGTTTGCTATGCCATCCCGAAATAGCGGGGCATGGAGAGGAACTGTAACAAACAGATTTTGCTAGGTTCTTGGCTGTCTACCACCCCAGTTCATATACTGTTCACACAGTTATCTACGTGACAGCTCCCTTCCTGGAGCAGGTCCTCCATTTAAATTCTTTTAGGCAGTTAAGGGGAAAGTCAAAGTTTCTTCCCGAGCCTTCTGTTTCTTTCTTTCTCACTTTTTTTTTTAAAGATTTTATTTATTTATTTGAGAGAGAGAGAGAGCACGAGATGGGGGGAGGATCAGAGGGAGAAGCAGACTCCTGGCTGAGCAGGGAGCCCGATGTGGGACTCGATCCTGGGACTCCAGGATCATGACCGGAGCCAAAGGCAGATACCCAACTGACTGAGCCACCCAGAAGCCCCACTGAGCCTTCTGTTTCTTAAAAATAATCAGCCTGGGTGCCTGGGTGGCTCAGTCTGTTAAACATCTGCCTTTGGCTCAGGTCATGATCCCGGGGTCCTGGGATGGAGTCCAGTATCGGGCTCCATGTTCTGCGGGGAGCTTGCTTCTCCCTCTGCCTCGCTCTCTCTGTCTCTCATGAATAAATAAATAAAATCTTAAAAGAAAAAAATCAGGGGCGCCTGGGTGGCGCAGTCATTAATTGTCTGCCTTTGGCTCAGGGCGTGGTCCCAGCGTTCTGGGATCAAGCCCCACATCAGGCTTCTCTGCTGGGAGCCTGCTTCTTCCTCTCCCACTCCCCCTGCTTGTGTTCCCTCTCTCGCTGGCTGTCTCTGTCAAATTAAGTAAAATCTTTAGAAAAAAAAATCAGCCTAAGGGCACCTGGGTGGCTCAGTCAGTTAAAAGGCTGGCTCTTGTTTTCGACTCAGGTTGTGATCTCAGGGTCATGAGATCCTGCATGGGGCTCCATGGTCAGCACGGAGTCTGTTGGGGGAATTCTTTCTCCCTCTCTCTCTGCCCTTCCCTCCATGCACATGTGCACTCTCTCTTAAATAAATAAATCTTAAAAAAAAAACAACCAGCCTAAAATATTCCACATGCCAAAGAGACACTCCCCTATAAGATCATAGGCATGTAATTGTATTTGAGCCTCCAGTCAAAGAACTGAATCATATCAGTTTCAAGAGTCTGAAATATGAGGACAGTCTCTATTCACCACAGCCCTGAGTTCAGCAGCTCTGGAAAATTGCAACTGATTGTAAGCAGTCTCAAAGCAGAAGCCTCTCTTTGCTCCCTGACCATCTCAGGAGTGTCACCTCTGCCTGTCATTTTCTCTCTCTCCTGCCATCCTGTCCAGAATTCCAGGTGGAGTCTCTTCTGGAGCAGCCAGGGCTGCAAACAGGCACGGAATGGTGCTGGACCACAATCTGCCACGCCTCCTGCCCCAAACAGTAGTCATCTTAGGTCTGTGCGTTTGGAACAGTTAGGGAAGCTCTTCTAGGCACTGATAGCTGCGTTCTAAACAGGCGAGGCATATTAGGTGTGTCTGGCCTCACGAGACATACGCCCACTCTGAACGGGGAGTGCGTGGGGCTGTCAATCTCACAGGCATTCAGGAACTAGAAAACGTGCAGTGGGAAAGCCCCCAGGGGCCTGGACTGGGGAGGTTAGGAGCAAGGCTTTCCCTGCTACCTCCTAGGGAGCCTTCCTTCTGCTCTCCACTCTTTGCTTCCACATAGTTTCTCTGCTCCTCAATGACCTCACCTGGTATGTGACTTTGACTTACCAGGACTGAGTGGGAACAACACCAAGGAAGAGACACAAGCTGGGTGATCACCTAGAAACCTCCCTTCTGCCATGGGAACCTCGTGTCCATAGGCAGATTCTCTTTGTCGGACCAGTAATCTGGATCACGGGCAGGTCCTGGGCCAGCTTTGGGCTGGCAGTCTCCTGTGTGTATTTTGAGGGAACATCACAAAGCTTTTCCACCTCCATGTTCCAGAAATTCTACAAAAGAAATTAGAGTTTCTTTTGTGTGAAGCCCTCTCAGACAAGGCCTTGGTGCTGGGGAGGAACAGAGATGGACCGTCTCCTGTGCAGCCCTCTCGGAAGCTAGCCCTGAAAAATGCAATCAAAGGCAGTTTGTGATGAACCACAGAAGAGAGATCTCGCTCTGGAGCCATGTGTGTTGAAGGGAGGAGAGCTGACAAGTGTTTCAACTGATGAGCACCATCCGAATGGTGGGCAGTGTAAGAGCTGGGAGCCCTGCCCGGGGAGGTCAGGCTAAGTCAAATTCCCCGAAGAAGTCAGTGATGGGGTAGGCTTGGATCTGCCTGCGGAGAAAGGGGCGTGCTGAAGAGGGAATGACCCCAAAGCTGTTCAACACCCAGCTTCAAAACTTTGAGTCTTCCCGGTGTCAAAGCAATTTTCAATTAGATTTAAAAACGAGATTCGTTCAGATATAAAATGGACATCGGGCTAAAGATTTCATTCAGCTTTCTAATTAATGAGGGAAGAAGTGAGACGGTAAGGCTGAGTGAAAGAACATTCTGGAGTCAGGGCAGGCAAGGTAGAGAGGGGAAGGTGGTGGGTGGGGCTATAACAAAGGAAGGTGAGGGATTTTGTGCCGTTGCATTTGTTCTGCAGCTTGACGACAGCAGTGTCAGTATCTCGGTGGTGATAGCTCGCTCTAAGTTTGCAACATGTTACCACTGGGGGAAACTGGGTAAAGAGTATCGGAATCTCTATTATTTCTTACAGTTGCATGTGAATCTACAGTTATGTCAAAATATGAAGTTGGGTATTTATAGACAATTTAATAAAGAAATGTTAGAATAAGATTGCTGCGTTATATATAAAAATTGGATAATGTCCCATGAGGCAATAAATGGTAAGCATTGGGATTATCTTTTCTCCCATATGAAAATCATATGCATCTCTACTAGACACAAATCTTCAGATGCAACTTCACAGAATATAAGCCCTTAATTAATAGTAATTAGCAAAGCCAAACAATGGTACATTCTGTTTAAAAATTAATCTTTAGGAGTGCCTGGCTGGCTCAGTCAGTACAGCATGCAACATTGATTTTGGGGTTGTGGGTTCAAGCCCCATGTTGGGTGTAGAGATTACTTAAAAAATAATATCTTTAAAAAAATAATTCTTTTTTTTTTTTTAAGATTTTATTTATTTGGGGCACCTGGGTGGTTCAGTCGGTTGAGCGTCTGCTTTCAGCTTAGGTCATGGTCCCAGGGTCCTGGGATAGAACTCTGTGTTGGGCTCCCTGCTCAGTGGGAAACCTGCCTCTCCCTCTCCTCCCTGCTTATGCTATCTCTCGCTATCTCTTTCACTATCTCTGTTGCTATCTCTCTCTCTCTCTTAAAAAAAAAGATTTTATTTATTTATTCGAGAGAGAGAAAGCATGTGTGTGTGAGAGAGAGGGAGAGAGAGAGAGAGCACCAGCAGGGGGAGCAGCAGAGGGAGAAGCAGACTCCCTGCTGAGCAGGGAGCTTGATGTGGGGCTCGATCCCAGGACCCTGGGACCATGACCCAAGCAGAAAGCAGAGGCTCAACCAACTGAGCCACCCAGGTGGCACAAAAACAGTTAATCTTTAAAAGAACATACAATCATCAGGGAAGAAAAACTTTTACTCTATCCTTTTCGGTTTAGTCACTGGCCGCCTGTCATTAAACTTGCAAGTGACAGATTAGGAAGAAAAAAGCATTTTTGTTCATGCACAAATGTGGGATTTCATAGCAAAATGCGACTCAAAGAGCCGGTTAGAATTTGGGGCTTTATGCTGTCCTAATAGGGGAAGGGATGAGGAGAAAGGGCCTTTTTGAAGAAACAAATGACTTTTAGGAAAGGTAAGTGGGCCCTCAGGAGAACAGATAGGAGATAGATGAGAGCTTTGTGGCAATGTGTGTTTAGGTGATTTCTTAGCCCTGATTGCCAGCTCCTGAAGGAGAGCATTTATGACAGTTGATTTTTAGGGGGAGGCTCTGCTCTTAGGCAGATAAGAGGAGCTAGAAAACACATACACAAAACTTAAAATGACATATTCTAGATCCCTTCACAGTCATCTTCTTGGCTTTATGCGGGTTCCAGATATATATTTTAACACCAAGTACACTTAGATTCCCTGCAATTCCAGTCTTCCAGGAGTGCCCACCTCCCCTCGTGTTGCCTAGTTATTATGGGCGCACCCCTGGCCCCCGAGGTGTCCCACACTCTGCTCCCACCTCTAGTCGTCACAGCCCCAGGGTTCTCACCCTGTTACCCTCATCCATCGGTAATCCTCCTCAGCTGAAGTCTGATGGTGTGGCTGGGTACCGGTAGTCCTTCTCTCTGAACAAAACATTTTTCACTTACTCTCTCAAAAGGAAGGTAGTACCGATCCAGCAAAATCTCATGCATTGCTCAGCTTCCATTGAGACTATCATTACACAGAAATCATTCCCTCATTCCTCCCCTTCCCTCTCCTTCTCCAGCTGGTTCAGGAGACCGCACTGGGTTCTCCATCCTGTCCCGCATGACTCTGGGCATCCTCCTCCCTTCTGCCCAGGCTTGCCCACTCACAGCCGGCTCTCCTAAGCATGCACGCCAGCGCCGGTGTGATGCCTTCTGGGGTAGAGCAGCAAAGACCCAGCCTTGGGATCAAAGACAATCAGTTAGGGAAATTAATGTGTCCAGTAACTGCTGCCTCTATTTGTATTAGAACCAACTTGCTCAGGAGTGGGGAAGCTGTCCCTGGAGACAGCTTTTCCAGACAAGCATACCGTCTCCATCTTGTTTCTGAGATTAAAGTGACCTCTTTATTAGAAAAGGGGTAATTCCAGCAGACACTTTTCATCCTCAGCACCACTGATACCCAAAAGGTCTCAGCTGCACCGTATCTGACCCTCTCTGACTGTGGGAAGGGGAGAGGCACAGTGGGAGGCCCAAGGGCGGGCCTCCTGCTGGGTGAGTCCTGGGCCTCTACCCACGCAGGAACTCAGAAGACACAACCTTCTGCCTAGATTTTGCTCAGGGCTTGGTAAACAGGATGTGCTCATTAAAGAATGGAGGTTCTCATTAAAGATGGTCTTCCCACTCAGGTCTCTCTGCACCCACCTTTTACGTGGTCCCCCCAAAAATAAATGACCACTGTCTTTCACAAGTTCTGTTGTTTATAAAATGCACAGGGTAATGGATAAGTTTCTTGATTATGATGATGGTGTAGGGGAGGAAAAATTTTCCTTGAATATTCGTAGGGTCTCTGGCTGGATCTAAAAATTTAACTGACAAAGACAAATTAAAAATTTTATTTAATATATATTTTATATGATACGGGAGCCTTCATAAGGAAATGAAGACCCAAAGAAAGAGATCTGAGTATTTGCCTTCTAGGTTTGATGAAGAGTGGGCAGTCATGGAAGAATCTAGTAGGTCAGAGAGAATGAGCTAAGTGTAGGAAACTGGGGGAAACTTAACAAAGCCTGTGTGTTAGGATTTTTCTTGGCGTCTCTTTGTCTTCAGAGACAGGTATGCCCCTTTCCTCCAGTATAAGGAGGGCATTCCTCACATGAGGGTTTTATGACCCATTTCAGGGGAGAAAGGTGCCATTTTTGCAAACTCTTTTAACTTAAAATATTAAGTATGCCATGGTGCTATGTAGAACCCAAGCAGTGGCTTCAGGGGGATATATGTGGGAAACTACCAATTTGAACACTTCAAATATATTTAGTTTATTGTATGTCATTTATACCTCAACAAAGCTATTAGGTTTTTGTTTTGTTTTTTTAGATTCTATTTGTTTACTTGACAGAGAGAGCGTGTGCACAAGCAGGGGGAGCAGCAGAGGGAGAGGGAGAAGCAGCCTCCCTGCCGATCAGGGAGCCTGAAGCGGGGCTCCATCCCAGGACCCCACATCATGACCTGAGCTGAAGGCAGACGCCTAACCATCTGAGCCACCCAAGCGCCCCAACAAAGCTGTTTTTAAAAAGTAAGTACCTGTTGGGGCGCCTGGGTGGCACAGCGGTTAAGCGCCTGCCTTCCGCGCAGGGCGTGATCCCGGCGTTGTGGGATCGAGCCCCACATCAGGCTCCTCTGTTGTGAGCCTGCTTCTTCCTCTCCCACTCCCCCTGCTTGTGTTCCCTCTCTCGCTGGCTGTCTCTATCTCTGTCAAATAAATAAATAAATAAAAATCTAAAAAAAAAAAAAAAAAAAAAGTAAGTACCTGAATGTTTTTCTGCATTCATTAGCCACCTTTCAGGGAACCAACAACCTGGACGCTGCCCATTTAAATACTGTCCTACACCCCATCCCATTGTAGTTTTCCTGCTCTTCTCTAGTAAATACTTCCACTTTTACAGGCATAGTAGATGGTATAAACTTTATGTATATAGTACAAATTTTACTCGACATAATAAAATTTGCCAATCTTACTGAGAAAGTATAATTTACAAAAAGTTAAAAACAATCTCATGCAAATAAAAAAATGAGCAAATGTCAAATATTTATTTAACTCATGGGCAACCAGCAAGATGGTAAGGCTAGTTCAAAGAGAATTGGAGAGGGGCGGCTCAGGTGGTTGAGCGTCTGCCTTCGGCTCAGGTCATAACCCCGGGGTCCTGGGATGGAGCCCTACTTCGGGCTCCCTACTCAGTGGGGAGTCTGCTTTTCTCTCTCCCTCTGCCCCCCCCCCATGCTCTCGCTCTCTCTTGCTCTGCAATCTCTCTCAAATAAATAAATAAAATCTTTAAAAAAACAAAAAGAACAAAGAGAATTGGAGAGAGTGAAGTCTTTAGAACGGTGAAGAGAAAGAATGTTTGCAAAAGTTTGCTAATTTAGATACAAAATTGATTAATATCCTACATTCAGGGGTACCTGGGTGGCTCAGTTGGTTAAGCGTCTGCCTTTGGCTTGGGTCATGATCCCAGGGTTTTGGGATCGAGCCCCACATCCATCTCTCTGCTCAGTGGAGAGTCTGCTTCTCCCTGTCCCTCTGCTGTTTCCCCTGCTTGTGCTCGGTCTCTCTGTCTGTCAAATAAATAAATAAAATCTTTAAAGTAATAATAATAAAATAATAATAATTTCCTACATTCAGCTAGCATGATTCAAAAAGGAAAGATAATAATGATCCCCTTTCCTTAGTTCCAAATTTTGGAACATTTTTCTTAACATGCCTAAAGGTTTTGTTTTTTTCTCTCTCTCTTTTTTTTTTTTTTTTTTTTTACTTAAAAGATTTTATTTATTTGAGAGAGAGTGTGGGCACGTATGGAAGGGGTGCAGAGAGAGAGGGAGAATCAGACTCCTCACTGATTGGGGAGCCGATACAGGACTTGATCCCAGGACCCCAAGATCATGACCTGAGCCGAAAGCAGACACTTAACCAACTGACCCACCCAGGCATTCTGTTTGTTTCTTTTTTATTGTTATTTTGTTTTATTTTAGAATTTTACTGACCTACCCCAAAACTTTGGAACTGCTGGCTCTGGGAAATCCTTTGGGCTTCTTCGTTTGTTTGTTTTTTGGGTGTTTCTTTTTTTTTTTTTTAACACAACTGCTAATTTAAGAAAAATTTAAGTGTTTACAGAGGCATTTTCCACTCATTCAATACAAAAATAGCTTTACTGTATCCCTTGGAAACAATGTTAAGTTCTTACAACTTTGATAACCTACTTTTTGGGATAGAGAGAGATGAATGAGAAAATGAGGCTGTTTCTAGCAGCTGAGTCTTTTCAAGAAGCAGCTTTCTAATATCTTCATCTTGAATTGTGATTTCTGGCTTAAGTTTGTCCTGCTCAGGCAGCTCACACTGGCTTGGACCCCAGTTTAAGGGATTTAATGGCAAAATCCTACAGGAATAGGACCCCAGAGGCTGGTGATGGGATAAGACGTGGGGACCAAGCAGAGAGAGGGTCCAGAAAGGAAGGTGGGGTTTAGGCCACTGTAATTCTGCACAGGCCCAGGCCCACAATCCAGGACTGCTCAGGTGAGATCATTAAGAGGGCAGGAGACAATTTTACTGAACCAGAAGCATGGAGCTTTCAAAGCAGCCAGTTGGGCTTAGAGAATTTAAGAGGAAAGCATTTCATTTAAGGACATAGTGCTTCCTAAATAACTGAGGGCAGGGCAAAAAAAATCATAGCAGCCCCTTTTCTGCCTCCAAGTCATTATGGCCCAAGTGGGTAGTGTGCTAATGGCATAGTCTACTGGGTTGATATTTTAACCCTCCTGGGTGGTGCATCTGCAGGTACCTGGGGCCTTCTGAAGATGATGCTTCTGGCCGTAAGAGTAGCTTGTGATGCACTTTCAGACACTATATCAGGCCAGTGGTACTGGTATTACTGGGTAGGACTGTGGTGGCCTCTTGCTATTCCTCTGCTGTCCAATATGGTAGCAGTTCCCCGTTGGTGGCTGCTGAGCCCTTGAAATGTGGCTAGTGCAAGTTGAGTTGTTTTTTTTTTGGGAGGGGGAGAAGTTATTGAGTTTATTGGGGGAGCACAAGGGGAACTGAAGTTTCATTGGTACACACACACACACACACAAACACACACATCCAAGGCAACGCTGCTCCAGAGGTTGACAGTGTCTGCTTAGGGTCTCAGATTTCAGAATCAGGTATGGACCTCCAGGGTCTAAGGAAGCCCGGGCTGAAGGGAATCACCTAGTGTTCCAGGTGCCTGTGCAGCCCCCTCTTCCTCATGTGGTTCTGGCCCATTGGGATTATCCATGTTCTCATATGAATCTGCATCTTCCTCATGATTGGGACCAGGCTGGGCCTGAATGGAGCAGAGCTGGGGGGCTGCATACAGGATCCCTCTCATAGGACTGGGAGCCAAGAAATGTTGTCTCCCTGCTGGGGTCCCAAGCTGACCCATGGGAGCTCAGGAAGTTTACTGTCCTGGTAACTGGCTGGAACAGCTCTTCGTCCTCATTCTCATAAGACTCAGGTGCACTGGAGAAGGAGTCTTTATCCTCAGGACCCAAGATCCCATCCTCGGGGTTCTCATAGCTGCTACCATCCTGGGAGAGTTGGTCTTGCCCACGGTTGAAGTCATTCTTATAGAACTTAGAGTCCTCCTCACCGTCCAGCTCCTCATAGGCCTCCCCTTCCTCTTCTTCTTGGCCTGCCTGCAACTCTAGACCCTTATCAGTCTGGAGATGGCAACAAAGAAATTGACATAATAAATTTTGCTAATTAACCCTTATGTTCCATTAGTTCCCCCATATATTTACCTTCCCCAAATTTGCCACCCTTAGAAGCTCAAAATCCTTTGTCTTGCCACTTTACTACAAATTTTTTGTTCTTTTGTTAAGGTGCTGAATAAGTCCAAGTTCTAACCACCCCTTTGAGTTACTCATCACTGAGGTTTCTCCCACATGATGTGCATCTCATGTGTTAATAAACTGCTTATTTTTCTCTTGTTAATCTATCTTTTGTCAGTCTCATTTACAAGGCTGCGGCCAATGAATCTGAGATGAGAAGAGGAAGGAAAGAGAATTTTTCTTCTCTGACATCACTGACTTCTCACGGGACTAGGGCAAGTCCCTTCAGTTCCCTGGGTCCCACCTTCCCCACTTTCTGAATGACAGAGCCTGAGTGAGGTCCACATGAATTCTCCTCCAGCGTAAGCGCTCTGTTTGCCTGAAGATATAAGGAGAGAAACGGGCTTATATTATTATATTGTTTTTATTTGGTGACCCGTATCCTTCATTTAGAAGCACAACGACAGCAGGAGCACCAAGCCTGACCCTCTAACCGCGGGCCAGAATTGTGACTTTCAGACGCTGTGTTTCATCCAGAAAAAGTTGGTCCTGCCATACTGTCGCCCAGTTCATTCCTTCTCTCTCTATCAACATTAGTTCTATCAACTTATATTGAGTGCCTGATATGTGCCAGGCACTGCGATACAAAGATGAGGACATTGTCATCTGCTTGTATACTCATCCATTCATGGGACATGACCCATCCACCAGCAGACGACTGTAATGCAAGGTGGATAATGTGGTGAGAGATCTGTTCCTGGGAATGGGGCAGCAGAAACAAAGCATAGGCTAAGTTAAGGATCAGGGAAGGTCTTCTGCAGGAGGGACTGCCTGTGTCTTGTGGGGCAGGTGGGAGTCAGCCAGCTGAAGAGAAATGGGAGTTAGAAGACATTCCAGGTGGTGGGAACAGCTTGAGCAAATACACAGAAGCCAGGCACAGCTGGATATGGGACAGAATTATAAGCTGTTCAGTCATTGGAGCTTAAAATTCAGTGGTGGGAGAGGAGGCTGTAGAGGTGGACAGGAGGCTCTACCCCATGGCAGACTAAGAATTCTTCGGGCATCCAGCTTCACTTCCTGGTTCATTTTCCCAGCTTCCTCCCTTTCTTCTTCCTGGTTCAGTAAAGGTGCTAATTCCTGTTTGCAGCCTCTTTCACACCCTAGCTTCTGTTCTCTGTCAGAACCTATCTCTACCCCTGCAGATCATCATCTGTGATTCACCTGTGGATTCCTGAATGCTGGGAGCTTCCACAAGTGAGCCAGGAAATTAGTTCTAAGTGACTGGGAATAGTCTTATGTGCTGGGATTTGGGATTGGAAGTATCTATTCTGTTCTGGTGGTTTTATCCATCATTGCTTCCTCTGGATCTGTAAATTATGCCAGCAAACCCTGGCTGCTCTGCAGGAAATGTTCCAAATAATTATTATTTCTGCAGGAATTACCTTTTAAATATATATGTGCCTTTTAAAAAGATTGGTTATTGGAGTGCCTGGATGGCTCAGTCGGTTAAGCATCCGACTCTTGGTTTCATCTCATGTCATGATCTCTGGGCCATGAGATTGAGCCCTGCGTTGGGCTCTGTGCTGGGTGTGGAGCCTGCTTAGAATTCTCTCTCTTCCTTTCCCTCTGCCCTTCTCCCCACCCATGCATTCTCTCTCTCTCAAAAAAAAAAAAATTGAAATAAAAAAATAAAAAGATTGGTTATTGTGCAAAAATTTTTGACCGCCTTTTGCAGCCAGTTTTCTCCCCCAGCAGGACATTTGTATAATTTTAGATAGAAGTAGAAAGGAAATTATTTAGTTAGTTAGTTTGTTTGTTTATTTATTTATTTATTTTTAAGTAGGCTCCATGCCCAGCGTGGAACCTAATGAGGGGCTTGAACTCACAACTCTGAGATCAAGATCTGAGCTGAGATCAAGAGTCAGTTGCTTAACGGACTAAGCCAGCCAGGTGCCCCAGAAAGGAAATTATGATTCCATAATTTTAAATCTAGTTTTAGTAATACACCTACTTCACAGAATCTGAACCTCCCTGCAACATATTCTGGGAGCAAAGAGCAAAGACACAGGATTCTAGCAGTATTTGGGCAGCATACTCACAGGATTCTGGCAGATGATGGTCTCAGAACTGAGACATGTTCCTCACTTGGAAAAGTAGAGCTATGGACAGATCTGCTGAGTGAAAAGTGTATAGACAGATGGGGCATGACTAGCATAATCATTCAGACATTATTAGTTCATGATCATTCCATTTTCTGTGGCAGCTCATCTTCCTTCTGGGTTTCCCCCCACCTGAAATCTTGTTGTGGCCACAGCCATGGCCAAGGCCTCACTATGTCCAGAAACCACAACACCATCAACACTCATGGAAACTGGCTGATGCTTTTCTCCACTTTGGTGGTTTCCCATGACCAGCCAAGGGAAGGACCCAGCAACCATTCTCAATGTCCATAGGCTGACCTTCAATTTTTGTGTTATTTTGTCATTATTATTACCTTTTCCCAGGAGGAAAGGAAAAGGACCTACCTACTATTCTGAATTGTGTCCTGTTCCCAAATAAAGCCTTTACAAGGTCATTAAGGTTCAGTGAGGTCATAAGGGTGGACCCTAATCCAATAAAGCTGGTGTCCTTTTAAGAAGAGGAAGAAATACCAGAACGCTCTCTCTTCCACCATGTGAGGACATAGCAAGATGGTTGCATTCTGCAAGCCAGAAAGAGAGCTCTCACCAGGAACTGAATCAGCCAGCACACTGATCTTGGACCTCCCAGCCCCTAGAACTGTGAAAAAATTAATTTATTTTGTTTAAGCTATTCAATTATGGCAGCCTGAGTAGACTAATACAGGGCCATGCATTCATTCATTGTCCATTTACTGAGTATTTTTTATGAGACACTAAGGACTAGCCTTACAGTTGACAGGTATGGGTTTAGTCTTATAGGGGAGAGAAAGTCTTTTTCTCTATCCTCCTAGGTTCTATGGCTGGATCCCTAGAAATCAAACTGACAAAGGACAGTTGAATAAGAAAAAAACAGAGTTTATTGATTCATGCAGAATGCCCATATACGGGCAAAACTCAGTGATGAGTAATTCGAAGGGGTGGGTAGAACTTGGGACCTATACAGCATCTTAACAAAGAACAATAAATTTGTAGAGAAGTAACATGGCAAAAAAAAAGGTGGAGGTTAGGCTTTTGGGGGTGGCAAACTGTGGGAAGATAAATATATGGAAGGAAGCTAATAGATGATAAGAGGGGTTTTTCGTTTTTGTTTTTTGTTTTTTTAAGAGTTACTTTAGGGGCTCCTGGGTGGCTCAGTCAGTTGAGCATCGGACTCTTGGTTTTGGTTCAGGTCATGATCTCAGGGTCATGAGATTGAGCCCCATGTTGGGCTCTGCACTGAGCATGGAGCCTGCTTGAGATTCTCTTTCTCCCTCTGCTCTCCCCCTCCAGTGCCTCCCCTCTGTGTGTGTGTGTGTGTGTGTGTGTGTGTGTGTGTGTGTTTATGCATGAATGCCCACGTACACGCACTCTCTCTCTCTCTCTCTCTCAAAAAAAAAAGAGTTATTTTAGAAAGGTTTGTTATGTAGATTCCTCTTGATGCCTTGGACTGATAAGAGTCTAGCCTTGTCTCCAGTGCCTTAGGGTCTCAGAGTTGTCCTCCTCTTCCTTGTATGGAAGAGGGAGATACTTTAACAAATGGAAATTAATATCCTGCCTTCAGCTAGCTAGGGGGAGGGCAGACAGCTTTTTTTGTTTTTTTCTGCATCTGTTGTTTCTTAATTGCCTTCAGCTCAAAATAATCCTTATGCCGAAGTGACACATTTTGGGGTGGTGTATTCTGGTTTCCTTCACTCCTGACTCCACCAGCTAAGTGACCTTCACCAGTTTCCCTGGCCTTTCTAAGCCTAGAGAAGCTTACAAAATGGGTTCAATGAGAGTATTTTCTTCTTCACAGAGCTGTGATGAGGATTAAATGAAGTATTGCCTATAAACTCTGACATAGTTTGTTATTTTGAGGAAAAGAATGGTGCTGAAGTTAAGAACACGGACTTGGAAGCCACATGGCCTGCATTTGAATCTCACCTCTGTTGCTGTGTGAGGTACTTATCCTGTCTGGGCCTCAGTTTCTTCATCTGTAAAATAAGCAATATAATTCATAGGGTGTTGAGTTACAAAACATAAATATTCGTAAAGCACTTGCAGCAGGGCCTGAGGTATAGGAAGTTTTATGTAAGTTGTAGCTGTTCCCATCACCCTGGGCTCAGGGCAGGGGGAGTAACCCATCAGCAGCAGCAGCCTGACGACCCTTTCTGGCTGCGGTCAGTGGAGTCGACAAGGCCCGCTTCTGGGAGTCTGGGTCTCTAAGTGAGTGTTCACACCTGCTCTCCAGGTGTGACCTTGAACAGTCCCTCCATCTCCCTGGGTCTCATTTCCTCCTCTGTAAAATGTGGCACCTCAGAGCTTGGCTCTTGTATTCATGATGGGACAGAAGCAGAGGCAGGGAGTAAGATGACAAAGCAGAAATGCAGGATGACCTTTCGGAGCACCGTAAAGGTGGACTGGTGAGCAGGAATCCTGCTGGCCTGGTGACAGCCACCCACTCAGACTGCTGGGGCAGGTTGGGTGCTCGGGCGAGGGACGTAATTTCTGCATTGGATTGGAAGGGATGAGAGGCCCATCCTCACCACCACCTTCACACCCCAGACTCCTTGCCAGCACGCAGCAGTGTGGCATAGACGACTCCTCTTCCTTGCCTTAACAATCTAGTTTACTGCAGAAGTGTTAAATATTCATGCAGAGAAAGGCCTGGGAAGCTTTAGCAAATGCTTCCCAGGGGTTTATCTGTGCCAGGGGCTTGAATTCAGGGGAAAATGAACGGCTGCCTCCTCCTGTGAAGCAGTGCTGGGAAGAGCAGGACCCGACTGGCAAGATGACATGGCAACACCTAAGAGTCCGCCGAGCCCTGGCTCCCTAAAGGAGGGACTAGGGAACAGCTGACTGTGGGCCACGGGGAGGGGCCAGGCCCCCAGGAGAGGAGTCTTTTGAGACCACATTTCCATGGTGAACTAGAGGATCCAGGGGTTAAGCGGGAGGTGGCAGCCTCTGAAGGCGTAAACCCGCCAGCTGAACCAGATACATTAAATTTGGGAGACACTTCTTTGCTGGTGGTCCTCCTGGGGAAGGGTCTCGGGACAGGTCTTTGTAGGAGCAATCCTATGGACTAGAATTCAGTTCGTGGCTTTTACAACATGCCAAGGTGGAGCCAGTTGCCAGATAATACAACCAAAAATGAAATGCAGCCTGTGTCGGCCTCAGTTAGGTTGGAAACACAGTCCTGGACAATTAAAATACAGCTTAGCCCTGTGGTGAAAGACAACACACCTCAGCAGACTAAATGTCAGAGGACTGAAGTCATAACCCTTGGTGCCTCCACACAAAGGAACCCCGAGCAACTGTTGAAAAGGACGAGGCCTTTCTTGGAGCACCTGGGAGGCTCAGCCAGCAAAGCGTCTGACTCTTGATTTCAGCTCGGGTCCTGATCTCAAGTTCGTAAAATTGAGCCCTGTGGGCTCCATGCTGGGCGTGGAGCCTGCTTGGGATTCTCTCTTATCCTCTCCCTCTGCTCTTCCTCCCCCTCTCCCTCTGCTGCTCCGCCCACTAAAAAAAGAGAAAGAGAGAGAGAAGCCTTTCTTCATGTACTGATCTGTAAAAATGTACAAGATACATGAAGTGGAAAAAGCACTAGATGCAACAGTCCGTAGAGCAAGGTGCCATTACATAAAAACAAAGACACACATGTGGTATGTGTGTCTATGTGCACATGCTGGCCTATGCGTGTATGTCTTGGAAAAAGACGCAAGAAAATTAAAATGACTCTCTCTCTTGGGTGGCACTGGATCAATGACGGAAGGGAACTATAACTTCCCACTTGTACCCTTTTTCATTTCTTGAATGTTTCAGTCATAAACATATTGTCCTAACCCATTTGAGCTGCTGTCATAGAATTCCATAGACTGGGTGGCTTTGACACAGCAGAAATTTATTTCTCACTGTTCTGGATGTTGGGAAGTACAAGGTCAAGACACCAGCAGATCTGGTATCTGGTGAGAGTCTGCTTCCTGGTTCATAGATGACTGTCTTCTTGCTGTGACCTCGCATAACAGAAGGGACAAGAGAGCTCTCTGGGGTCTCCTGTACAAGGGCTTTAATTGGGGAGGTAGGGGGCATGGGGTAACTGGGTAATGGGCATTAAAGAGGTCACATGATGTGATGAGCACTGTGATGAGCAACTGATGAATTGCTGAACTCTACATCTGAAACTAATGACACACTATATGTTAACTAATTGAATTTAAATAAATAAGTAAGAAAATATATATAAGGGCATTAATCCCATTTGCAGGCTCTACCCTTTGGCCTAACCATCTCTCAGAGGCCTTCGAATTTAATACTATCACCTTGGAGATTAAGATTTCAACATACGAATTTGGGGTGACACAAACATTCAGTCCATGTCACATATATTAATAATTGTAAAATTGGGGTGCCTAGGTGGCTCAGTCATTAAGCATCTGGCTTCGGCTCAGGTCATGATCCTAGGCTCCTGGGATCGAGTCCTGAATCAGGCTCCCTGCTCAGCGGGAAGCTTGCTTCTCCCTCTCCCACTCACCCTGCTTGTGTCCCCCCCTCTGGCTGTCTCTCTCTGTCAAATAAATAAATAAAATCTTAAAAAAAAAAAAAAAGAGCTCATTTATATTAGGGGATATACTTAAAAAAATTGTAAAATTGTTCAAATATTAAAATAACGTGATAAATACAACCACAGATATGTACACAGAACACATTTTGGGGGTATAGAAGTAGGAGGTAAGGGAAGTCAGAGGCTGTAGAAGGATTTACCTATGAAATTTAAGAAGTTGGATGAGAACTTGAGGAAATTTTGTCTTTTTTTTTTTTTCTACGTACGATATTGAAGAAGTTGGGCAGGCAATGACATTTGGAGAAGTTAGGAGGGGAAATGGAATAGGTGAAAGGTTTCATCAGGTGAAAGGTTGTTGAAGGTCCCAAAAGCACAACTGAGCCAGAGTTGCAGATATTTGTAGGAGCATCAGGATGCTGGTTACAGTCTGGGCAAGGAATGCTAGGGCTTTCTATTTTAATCCCTATAATAACCCTTAGAGATAGGTAGTATCATCTTTGTTTATAGATGAGGAAGCTAAAGCACAGAGAAGTTAAGTGACCTGCCGGCAGGTGGTAAAATTGGAACTCAGATCAAACCTAACTGACTGCAAAGCCTATGCTTTTGCCACAAAGCTCTGCAGAGGTGCACTGGAACCCCTCCTCTGGCCATGTGGATGCACAGATCCCCAGTAAACAGTGATCTAGCCTCTACTTCACCACCAGCACTATGTCTTCAGGCAAAAGTTCTGATGCACAGAGAATTCTTCCTAGTATTTATGCTGATACTTATGCTGCTTTCCTTTCCCTTCATTGAACTAAGTTTTATCCTCTGCCACAGCTACTTTCTAATATGAAAAGATACCCATTACAACCCACCTCATCTTCTCCAGAACAAATGTCTCTACTTCTTGCAACTCTTTGATACGACATGATTTCATCATCCTGGTCTGTTATATACAGTGTTCAGCATACAGCAAAAAAAGAAAAAATAATAAAATAAAATTAAATTAAATTAAAATAAAATAAAATAAAATACTACACATTCAAAGAAGGAAATGGGGACCATAATTCCAAGGAAAATCAGTCAATAGAAATAGAACTTGAGGTGACAGAGATGATGAAATTAGCAGATGTATCAGTCAAGGGTCTGATCAGGAGACAGAAACCAGTAATTTGAACAGAGAATATTTAATGTAAAGAATTATTAACTATAACAGGAGAGAAACCATAAAGGTAAAAGGTGAGGGTGGGGGAGCATTCTAAGGAATAACCTAGTGCTGAGGAAGAAGGACTAAAGAAGAAACTACTTGAGATGGGGGTCCCTTCCCAAAATCAAGATTCAGATCTAATCTCAATCCACCCAAAGGTGGAAAGATTCTCTGGGCTGCCCAGGTCGGAGCTGGTCCACGATGGGTGGGGAAGTAGGAAATACTTGCTCAAGGGCTCAAGCGGACCAAAAGTGGTGGGTGCAGACGGAGCCAAGGCATTGGGAACCAACTTAGCAGCAGGGTGGTGTGAAACCTGGTGTCCATGTCAGGAGGGCCAGGGGAAGCAATCACCTGGGTACAGGTGGACCAAAGCTAGTAGATGGGTGCATGGAGGGAGTCAAGATGTAGGGAACCCACTTGCTGACAGGGCAGCCTAAGGCTTGGTATTCATGTTGTTGACATCAGGAATACTACAGTGAGGTAGTTAGTGGACTGGAGCCAGGCCTGCAAGTTTGCTGAGGGACTAAGTGCTTTGGACACAAGGCTGGCAGTCATGCAGCAATAGCAAATAAACAAAAACAGAAGCAGTGGAACCAGGAGAAGCTTCTTCCTCCCAATAAGTGCTTCCAGCTTCCTCTCCTCTCCTGACAAAAATTAACATTGTAGTTACTGCAAAAGAAATACTTAAAGGGTCTGGTTCATTATCATAGCACAGCTCATGAAAGGTTGATTTAGCACTAAAAGGCAGTAAATTGATAATTTGCACAGCAGCCAAGGACTTTAAAATAGCTATTATGAATATGTTTGAGGATGTAAAGGAAAAGACAAATAAAATGAATGAACAAATAGGAATTCTTAGCAGAGAAATTGAAACTTTTTAAAAAAAGATTTTATTTTTAAATAGTCTCTACACCCTACTTGGGGCTCAAACTTAAAATCCTGAGATCAAGAGTCATATGCTCTACTGACTGAGCCAGCCAGGTGCCCCTGAAGTGGAAACTATTTTTAAAAAGCCAAATAGAATTGCACTTCAAGGTGGGAAGCAGACAACTGATTTTCGACAAAGGACTCAAAGCAATTCAAAAGGAAAGGAAACTTTTTCAACAAATTGCACTGTAACAACTGGGCAAACATATAGGGGGAATATTAACTTACCATCAGACTTAAAAATTAATTTGAGATGGTTTATGGACCTATAGGGAAAAGCTTAAAGTATAAAGTGTCTAGAAGAAAGCATAGAAGAAAATCTGCATGCTCTTTCTTAGGCAGGACTCAACAGTAACAATAAAGATTGATAAATGGGACTTCACCACAATTAAAACCTTCTGTTCATCAAAAGATATCATTAAGAACATGAAAAAGCAAGCCATGGACTAGGCTATATCTGTATCCTACTGTATATTTTGATGAAACACATATCCAGATTCTATAAAGAATTCATACATCAATTTAAAGAAACACAAGAGATAATGAAAAGACCTGAACAGACACTTCACAAGGAAAGATATTCAGATGGCCAATAAACACATGAAAAGATATACATACAGTACCACTAGTCATCAGAGAAAGACAAAACCACAATGACATATATCATTCACAGCCATTAGAATGACTAAAACTTAAAAGACGGACAATAACAAGTGTTAGCAAAGATGTAGAGCAACTGGAATTTTCATAACTGCTCATGGGAACATAAAATGATAGAACCACTGTGCAAAACAGTTTGGCAGTTTCTTATAAAGTTAAACATATACCCACTCTATGATCCAGCAATTCCGCTCCTAGGCATTTACCCAAGATTAATGAAATTACTTGTGGCCAGATGTTCACAGCTACCACACTGCTGCTAGCCCAAACCTGGAAATAACCCAGCTGTCCTTCAACAGATCAATGGACAAACAAATCATGGTAAATCCATAGGCTGGAATATTACTCAACATTAAAAAGGAACAAAATGCACCTGAAACTGATGTAACATTGTGTATCAACTACACTTGAATAAAAAAATTTTTTAAAGGAACAAAATGTTAATACATGAAACAACATGGATACATCTCAGAAACAGTATGTTGAGTGAAAGAAGCTAGAGACAATGGAGCACATTGTATGAAACTATCAAATGTGCCTGTTATTCCTAAATTATACTTGAATAAACCTGATTTTAGAAAAAGATTTATTGAGCATCTCCTAGATGCCAGGTTTGTAAACTGTGAAGAAAGAGTGAACAAAAAGGAAATAGTTCAAAATATACAAGAAAAGCAACCCTGGGGAAATGAGGAGGAGGAAGACCCAGAGCCCAGATGGAGGTGCTAGGCGTGGTCAGCGCAGAGGACACAGAGACTGGAGAAGGGGGGCAGTGAAGAGAGAGCTGGAAGGATTGTCAGGCGGCGCCAGGGACCCAGCTGAGCCTGCCGACCTCAGATCCGTGAGCTCCCCAAGCCTGAGATTTTGCCAGCATTGCTGTATAACCTGGAGGAAGGGACAGGAAGAGGTAGCATGGAAGGAAAAAGTGGTTAGAGTTGAAGGCATGTACAAGTAGTTGAAATGATACATCAGGGCTCAGGAGGGGGCAGGAAGTGAAACCAGAAGGGGAGAAGATAGAGGAAATGGAAGCAGAGGGAGGCGCAGGGGGAACAAGTGAGAGCCTTGAGGGGGCAGAGCTTGTGGTCAGGCTGGATGGGGAGCTGAAGATGGCGGATCTGCTTCTCTTTCCCTTGCAAAGCACTTCAGCTTGCTTTGGCGCTGTTCATTTCAATGAATTCCACACGTTTTTGAAAGCCTATTGTGTAGTAATCCAGACTGTCTTGTAAAGGAAAGTTTGTGTAGGTTGTCTCCACCCAGTAGAAGGTGAATTCTCATGAGGCTGTGTTCAGGCAGCCTTCTCATCTGCCCACCTTGGCAGTGCACTTGACACTCATTTTTTTTTTTCTTTTTCTCTTTAGAGGGAGGGAGAGAGAGAGGGAGCGGGCACTTGTGAGGGGGTGAAGGGGCAGAGGGCGAGGGAGAGAAAGAATCTCAAGCAGGCTCCGCGCTCAGGGCAGAGTTGGAGACGGAGCTCAGTCTCAGGATTCGGAGATCATGACCTGAGCCAAAATAAAGAGTCAGATGCTTAACTAGCTGAGACCCCCAGGCGCCCCTGACACTCCATTTTTGAATGGAAAAAGTTCTCATACCCTTTAGCCAGCAATTTCACTTTTATGAATCTGTTCTTACTGGTGTGTTTTATACACGGGTGCAACAACTTCTGTCCGAGGCTAGTCATTTTCAGGCCATTTGCAGCCATAAGAGGAATAACTTCATCAGGAGTCTGATTAAATAAAAAATGGCACTTCCATGCAACGATATACCATTGTACCCATAACAATAACAAGAAAATGTTTTAAGTACTGATATGAACTGTCTCAAATGTGTATAGTTTAAAGTGAAAATGGAAATAGGGTGCTAAACAGTGTATAGCGTTCATCATTCGTGTAAAAGTAAAAGCACATGTATCCGTAGAAACTGGAAGCTCGTTACTCGTGGGACAGGTGTGCAGGTTGGTGGGAGGAAGACTTATTTTCTTCCCCAGAGACCCTTGTGTACCCTTTTTATCTTTATGACTCTGTGTCATTTTACCCTTCGAATTTTGAGAGAACACTCACCTGTTACCATCTGGAGGACTGGGGGGGCGGGGCGGGGGGATACTTCAACCTAAGGAATGGTTGGAATTTTAGGACTTGACCGTCCCAGGGTCCCTCCGTGGTCACCACACTGCCAATCTTTCAAGCACATCTTGGAGCTGATGGAAGACCTGTCCCAGCTCTAGACAACTGGACTTCAGAGGATTGGCCTCTGGAAATGCAATCCACAGCTCATCTCTGTACAGATACCACCCCCCTCCCCCAGCCATTACCCGGCTACCTGGCAACCAGGACACAGCTAAGGATCAGAACTTTTTTTATTGACTCTGAAGTGTTATCACAGATGTCGCTGAATATGTTTCTTCCATCCTCACTCAGAGCCCATTTTCCCTTTGTGGGGACTCACTTGGCCCCACAGAATTGGGGTGGAGTTTTATTTTAAACCGAAGACATTTGAGATGCAGCAGATGCAGAAAGAAGCCTTTCGGGAGCTTCCCTTATCTGACCTAAAGACAGATCGCTTTGGAGAGTGAAGTCGCCACAAATTCCCTTCCCCAGGAAGAAGACCAGTCACTCTGACCGGATGAGAAATTGCATAAACCAACACTGTTGCAATCGGCCTACCTTCCATTTGTTTCCACGAAAAGTCCATTTGTCTTCCCTATAAAAGGCCCATTTGTTCTTCCCATAGAACTCCTTTCCCCTGTTAAGTTGGTATAGAGACCCCTATTTCTCGCTGTTCAGCGGGCCTGTTCATCTGAGTGCTCCCACATGCATGTGAATAAAACTTGTTTTCTTTTCTCCTGTTCATCTGCCTACTGTCAGTTAATTTGCAGGCCCCTGACTCCTGGACCTAAGTTGGCATAGTGAACGTTTTTTTCTCCCTTGCCAGGTTTCAGCTCCATTTGATTAACAGGTTTCCAAGCACATAGGAGAAAAGAGGTAGGAAATTATGAGGGGAGAGGAATGTTATTTCCGGCACTAGCCTTCCTTCAGCTTCACAGAGTGACGGATGACAGCCTAACCGTTGAAGGGGAGAGACAGAAACATCTATTTAAGAAAAAACAATAAGCACCGCAGACAAGTTCTGGTCGTTCACCCCTCGGTGCATTGGCTCAGGTGTCCCGAGGGCATCCCGAGTCGCCACAAAGCCCAGCCGCGAGCGTCTTTAACCAAGCCCATGTTGAGCACAGAGGGCTAGTTCTCCTTGGGCTCGGGGGTCCTTGGATGGAGAAGACGAACACCAGACACTGAATCAGGAGGATATAGACCCTTCAAACTGAGGCTTAAAGGGATAAGCTCCATTGTCTAGAAATCTTGGCTTCTACAGAATGACTCCTTGCCCCCAAGTTTCACTTCAGATAGAAGCAAGGGACAGGGTGAAGGGAGGAATGTTTGGACAATTATAAGATCACAGAATTCAACCAAGTAGACAAAGGAAGACCAGCAGCAGCTTGCCCCTGTGGTGTGCTTGAATGAGCCCCGCAGGGGTGTTGTCTGTCCTGCCCCAATGGCAGAAGGGCTCAAAGACAGGGTCCAAATTCTTGCTCTGCAAAAAACCTCTAGATACACGCAGTCACCTAACTCTCTGTGCCTCTGTTTTACCTTCTGTACAATGGGAATAGCAACTTTTAAACTCCAAGTGTTACCAAGTCATTGTGATGGTTTAAATCAACTCAACTCATTTTAACGAACATCTTTTGAGAAGCTGTATGCCCTGCGTGGTACAAGGTAAGCCCTGTGGAGAACAGAAACACGAATAAAACACAGTCTTTAACATCAAAGAGCTCATCATCTGAACTAATAGACGGTGTGAAATAATAGAAAATATTTATTGGTCTCTGCCCCCTGGTACCTGGCACAGAGCTCCTGAAACCCTTATCGTTTCCTGGGTGACAGGAGTGAATTTTGTCTTAATGAGGTGACTTAGGATGGGCTCCTGGATGGAAAGACCAAGCTGTGATTAGAAGCTTAGAATTTCCAGCCTCGCCCCTACCCCCCATTGTCTTGAGAAGCGAGAGGGACTAAAAGTGGAGTTGAGGATTGATCATGCCTATGTAATGAAGCTTCCATCAAAATCCCAGTAGCTTGGGGTTCAGAGAGCTTCCAGGTTGGTGAACACATGGGGATTTGGGGAGAGTGGCCCCTGAGATAGCAGGGAAGCTCCACGCCCTTTCCATCTCTCCCATTTGGCTCTTCCTGAGTTCTATCCTTTCATCATAAACTGGTAACCTAGTAAGTAAAGTGTTTCTCCAAGTACTGTGAGCCTTTCTAGCAAATTCATCAAACTGGAGCAGCGAGTTTTGAGAATCTCAGATATGTAGCCGGTCAGAAGTGCAGGTAACTTGTGACTGGTGTCTCAAGTCCAAGGAAGGGTTGTTGGAATATCCAATCTATGGCCTGTCGGTCAGAAGCACAGGCAACAGACTGAACTTACAACTCGAGTCTGAAATGTGGGGAGCAGTCTTGTGGGATGGAGCCCTCAGTCTGTGGCAGCTGATGCTGTCTCCGGTACTCGCTGTTAGAATTGAGGTGAATTGTAGCATACCCAGCTGGCCTCCTGAGAATGGCTTGTTGCCTTGGTCCCAGAATACATTTTAGATGTGAAAGTATTCTAGAGGGGCTCCTGGGTGGCTTAGTTGGTTAAGCATCTGCCTTCGGCTCAGGTCATGATCCCCAGGTTCTGGGATCAAGCCCCGCATAGGGCTCCCTGCTCAGCAGGAAACTTACTTCTCCCTCTCACACTCCCCATGCTTGTGTTCCCTCTCTCACTGTCTCTCTCTCTGTCAAATAAACAAATAAAATCTTTATACAAAAAAATAATTATTGTCCCACGAGACTCAGCGCTTCTTCAAGGCAAGGTCCGTGGTTTTGGTCTCAGTGATCCCAGCTTCCAGAAGACGGTTTGGCACAGAGCTGTTGCTCAATAAATATTTGATAAGTGAATCATGAGATGGGTGGAATCTTAACAGCACATCTCAGAGAGAGGATAATCTCTTTGATTACTAAAACAAACAAACAAAACCACACACAAAAAAAAAACCCACCTAGGCTCAAGACTCCCATTCCCACTCTGAAATCCAGGCCACAGCCCTGTCTTGAAGCTAAAGGAAGCCTGCTCGCCACTCACTCTACCCGAGGAGGACCCGTGAGCGGGCAATCTCTGATTCTCAATGATACTTTGACTTTACTGCATTATTTAGGTGTTATTTTAATTACCAAAAGCTTTAACTGCCTCTCTGTCTTTTTGGGAGCCTTCCCACTCCTGCAATTGGTAATGTGGAAATTGGTGTCAATATTTACAATCTGACTCAGTAGTTTTCAAAGCTGCCGTGATCCTTCAAGTTAACAAGAAACAACAGCCGGGCATGATGTCTCTTCAGCCTGTGTCTTTGACCTTGACAGAGCCCGCCTTGCAGGGAAGGGGAAGCTGGGAATCTGGCAGCTGCCGCATCATCCTACCAGGCCCTGTCCCAGGCCCACCACCCAAGAATCCATCTTTCTTGTACACCTTCCCAAGAAGGAGATGCGATTCTACCCTTTCAAGCCAAGAGACCACTGGTCCTGCTGATTCTATCTTCTAAAAGCCTCTGGAATCAGTGTCCTTCTCAATAGCCCTTTTGCATTTACCGTATTTCAGAGTCTCATAACTTCTCCCTCAAGCTACAGCTATACCCTTCCAACCCCAGTCTTCCTCTGTGCCACCCCAGTCCCTGGAGCCCGTGCCATGACCCAAGTTGCTTTTCAGTTTGCAACCCTCCAAAGACTTCCCACCGCCTACAGGTTAAGTCCACAACCCTTCACGTGGCCTCCATGGCCCTTTGCTGAGCTCTCATGGCCAGCTTTATCTCTTACGTTTCCTGCCTGACTGCACTACCTAGAGCTGCTCTGCTGTCTGGGATGGGAGCCACCAGCTGCATGCAGCTCTTTAAATTTTAATTAAAATGAAATAAAATTAAAAATTTAGCTTCCCAGTTGCACTATCCACATTTCAAGTGCTTAATAGCTGGAGCTTACATAATGGACAACATAGAGAACATTTCCATCACCACAGAGAGTTTTGCTGGACACTCCTCTAGAAAAACCCAAAGGTTTGTGTTTCTCTGCACACATCATGCTGTTCCACCCACTAGGGCTCTGCTCATGCTTCTGCTCAAAACACCCTTCCTCTGCCCTTTTCACCTGGGTGATGCTTAATTCAATTTGGCAGACATCTCCAAGATGCCCTGTTTGAAGCCCCAGGCTGGAGTGAGTGCTGGGCTTCTGGGTTCTAATAGCTTCTCACATTAGCTAACCTTTATCTGACATTTACCATATGCTGAGCTGTCTGTCTCCTCCATGAAGTTCCTCCAGGCCAAGAACTGTGTTTTCCTGGACCCTGTGTCCCCAGTGTCTGGCACAAAGCAGGTGTCGGTTACCGTTGGCTGAACTCATGTGAATGGAATTCTCAGAAGTGCATGACCACGGGGCAATATTTACCTGTGTGCCAGTGAAGACTCTCAGGTAGACGGAAAGCAGTCAAGAGGAAAGAGGATTTAATGGTTCAGTAACTGGGAAGCTCAGCAGTGGTTCTTGCTTCCTGCATGACTGGATTCAGGGGCTCAGAGCATGTTATCAGGACCCTGGCCTCGTCTCTCTGCTCTGTTGATTCCCCTCTCCAGGCAAGATGACCACCAGTAGTCTTGGTTCTAAATATCCCCAATTTTGTAACCTCCATGAAGAGAAAAATTCTCTCTCCCAACGTCTATCTAGCAGTCTCCAGGAAGATGCTATTTGGCCTTGCCTGGGTCGTGTGCCCTCCCTGGATGAATGATGGTGGCCTGCAGAAAGGAGTAGATGGCTATATTACCTTGGCTCATGCGTCTGTTCTTGGGGTGGGGGTGGGATCAGCAAATCTCATCATGTTTGACAGCTACCCAGGCCACTTGGAAAAGGAAGGCATCACCTAAAGAAACCAGAATGGGATGGGGGAATGCTGAGAGACAGGAGGGTCAGCTGGCCTGGGTGCTTGCTCTGTGAGCTGGACTCCAGCTTGTATTCTTATGCCCTCAGCATTTTCCCCATGTGGACCAGTGCCTCAGGGGAGTCCAGCCACCCTCAGGTTTTAAGTCACCAATTAGCAGGCAGCAAAGGGTCTGGAATTTGGAAGGTTTCTCTGGCCTGGAAATATATAATTGATGGAGCTTCTAAGAACACCAGCCATATTCTTGAAAGATCCCTCATAGAATTTGCCAACTCTGGTCAGTGCTCCATAATGGGGAGGAAAATTTTCCTCTGCCCTTCAAGGTTCTTTTGGTCTGGTCTAAGAATTAAACTGACATGAGACAAGTCAACAGGAGAAAATAAAATTTAATTACAAATAGTACATAGGAGGGCTCCCTAAGGATATGAGGCCCACGGGCAGTCAGGCAATTGAGGCTTATCTACCATCCAAAGCTAAGGAGGAGGGGGTGGAAGTCTGGGGCTTGAAAGGGAAGGAAGACAATTCACAGAAGATGAAAAAGAATAAATGTCTGGTAAACAAATGTTTGCTGTGCCATCCAGAAACAATGGGCCACGAAAAGGAACTGTAACAGACTTTGCTAGGTTCCTCCCTGTCTACCATCCCAGTTTCATAGATTGTAGTTATCTACATGACAGCTCCTTGCCTGGAGCAGGTCCTCCATCTAAATCTTTTAGGCAGTTGGGGGGCAGGCAAAAAGAAAAACCTCTTAAATCTTCTGTTTTTTTTTTTTTTAAATAATCAGCCTAAAATAATTTATATACCAAAAAGACACATTTTGGAGTTGCAAATTTTGCTCCCCTATACCCACAAGCTGTTGCAACCTCCTTTCCTCCTTCCTTTAAAAAAATTAATTAAGGTATAATTTACATAGAGTAAAATTCACCCTTTTTAGTGTTTAGTACTGTGAGCTTTGACTACAGTCATTCATCACAATCAAAATATAGAATAGTTCCTTCAGTCACAAAAAAATGCTGTGTCCCTTTGTGGTCAACCTTTCCCCCAACCCAGTCCTTGGCAACTGTTGATCTGTTTTCTGTCCCTATGGTTTTGCCTTTTCCCAAATGTCATATAAATGGAAACATACAGTATGTCGCCTTGAGTCTGGCTTCTCTCACTTAGCATAAGGCAATTAAGATTCATCCATCCTTTTCCAAACATCAAGAGTTCATTCCTTTTTATTGCTGAATAACATTTTGTTGCAAAGATTTATTTATGCTCTATTAGAGGGGTATTTGGATTTCTGGTTTTTGGCAATTGTGAATAAAACGGCTATAAGCAGATTTTCATTTCTCTCGGGTAAAAAGCTAGGTGTGTGTTCTCTGGGTTGTACGGTAAATGTTTAACTTTATACAAAACTGCCAAACTGTTTTTCTGAAAAGGCTGTGTCATTTTGCATTCCTACCAGCGATGTACGAGCATTCTGGTTGCTTTGCATTCTCACTGGAGCTTGGGTTTCTGGGTTTTTCGTTTTAGCCATTCTAACTGAGGTGTAGTGGATCTCACTGTGGTTTGAATTTGCATGTCCCTGATGACTAATAATGTTGCACCTTTTTGCATGTACTTTTTTGCCATCCATATATTGGCTTTGGGGAAGTGTCTGTTCAAATACTATACCCATTTTTAAAAGTTAAATTGGTTTTTTATTATTGAGTTTTGTGAGTTCTCTGTATATTCTGGATTCCTTTATCAGATACACATTTTGCAAATATTCTCTCCCAGTTCATGGCTTGTCTTTTCATTCTTTTAACAGTATCTTCAGAATAAAAGAACTTCTTAATTTTGATGAAGCCCAGGTTTTTAATTTTTTCCTTTATGGGTTATGCTTTTCACGTCATATCTCAGAAATCTTAGAGTAACCCAAGGATGCAATGTTTCCTCCTAGAAGTTTTATATTTATGTCTATGATCTGTTTGAGTCCATTTTTTATAGGGTACCAAGTATGGATCAAGGCTCATTTTTTTGCATATAGGTATCTAATTGTTTCAGCACTATTCCGTAAAAAGTCCATTCTTTTTCCATTGAATTACCTTTGCATCTTTGTCAAAAATCCGTTGGCCATATGTATGTGGATATCTTCCTAGACTCTGTCTCTTCTGTTCCACTGATCTACATGTGTCTCCCTTTTTCTGATACCACACTATCTTGACTGCGACAGCTTATGGTGAAATTGGAAATAAGGTGGTGTGGGCTCTCCAACATTGTTATGGTTCAAAATTGTTTTGGCTCTTCTGGTTCTTTTGTTTTTCCCCATAAATCTTAGAATCCACCTGCAGATTCTGCCTTTGTTTGCAGAACCCATAGGCTTACCGGCGCCGCCTGATCAGAATCCACACCGCTGTTCATGGTTTATCAAGAGGTTCTAGTGTAAGGGAGACGGTTAGAACAAGACTCTGGGACCCGATGGCTTAGACTCAAATCCTCGCTCCAAGTCTCACTAGAACTTGGGAAAGTTACTTGACCTCCCTGTGCCTCAATTTCCTGTTCTGTAAAGCAAAGGAAATGGTAATGCCTATTTCATGGGACTGTTGTGAGGATGGCAATAGCATGTGGAACACAGAACAGTGCCTGGCACATAGGAAGCCCTTGATAAGTGTTCGCTGTTAATTGTATTAGCTTTACGTACCTCAATCGTTCCCCTTCTCTCCACGCTCATGCTAACATTCCACAACCACTGAACTATAGATTTTTCTTTCCAGGACAATGTCTCAGGTTTATAAGCTATTTAATGGCCAGCTTATCACATGGCCATGGCCCTCCTGGAAGTTCAATATGCAGCTCTTCTTGGCTGTTTCACCTGAGCTGAGAGCTCCCTCCCATTATGAGATTTTGTAGAAAAGTGGCTTTGTAAGCCATATGATTTGGCTGGTAGTGAAAGGCCAAGCTGAGCTCTGCCTACTATGTCCCACACCACCGAGGCTGAGGGCCGAGCCACAGTCATGGACCCCCCACCACGAGCAAGCAAGGCCTGTGTCTCTCCTGTTGGACTGCTTCCATCCTTTCTCCATCAGCCTGGCATAGCCCCACAGGCAGGGGCTTGGTCTGTCTGGATCCATCAGGGGCTCCCCAACAGCGGGAACTGCTTCCCTCAGGGGACCAGAAGTTGTGTGCGAAGAAAGTCCAGTGTTCCTGATCTACCAGGGATCCCCCAGAGGGTTATTCAGACCTTTCCCACTGGAATGGGAAGGCCAAAAGCTAGGGGGCTACAGCTACTCCAAAGCTGAATACTTTTTTCCTAAAATATTTTAATAATTTTTATGATCATAGTTCTAAAATGGATTGCTTTTTAACTGCCTTCTTTAAAAGAACTCAATCTTGGGGCATCTGGCTGGCTCAGTCAGAAGAGCATGAAACTCTTGATCTCGGGGTTGTAAGTTTGAGCCCCACATAGGGTACAGAGATTACTTAAAAAAGAAGAAAAGAAGGAGAAGGAGAAGAAGAAGAAGAAAGAAGAAAGAAGAAGAAGAACTCAGCCTTCCCTTGATAATTCAAAGCCACAATCATATCCACCAATGGCTGTGGACCACCACAGTGATATCATGACTGGGGTCATTTAAGGCACCTGGGCTGTTTGCACCCTGCCCTAATGTCTCACGTACCTTCCTACAGATCAAGTGCATGGGCTTCCTCCTCTGCCAATGCCTACCTGTTTTAGGACCCATCCCTTTGGTTCTCTAAACTGAGAAATGAACCTGAACACTATCAATATCCCATTATTAATGGCAATAATGAGAAAGAGAAAAGCAGCCCCCCAGAGCCAGGAGCTGGCCTGACCCCCAGAGCTAGGCTGTGGCGTTCTGTCATTGGACATAAATGCTGTCACAGAACATCAACATCAGATAAGACCACTTTGTGATCTGAGTCAGAGCATGACCACAAACAAGACCATTCATCCCTTAATCGTGTCAGAACACAGACCAAACAACACAATTGGCCAAACCACGAAAATGGCCAAACGTCTCTCTAATTTGTCTAATACAAGTGGTTGCTGCTGCTTTACCAAGGAGAGCTTTCGTCTCCACTCCATTCCACCTGTCTTCTAGATCAGAGATGTGAAGATTCCCAATGATACAATAGTGGAGGTAACTCCACTTTCTGACACTGTCTCATTCAGAGCAATGCCCCACTTCTTTGAATACACCTTAAAATCACCCACATGAACCCAAATACTTAATAAGTCCTCAGGATACAGTTCTGAATATTGATACAGTGCCTTAGTTCAAAGAGGTCACCCATGGGATTACAGGAATATCTGCAGGGCCACTGGGAAGCTTTCTGTGTCCCTCAAGTCTCAAATATTTCTAGAAACCTGTGGGTGAGGATTAATCTGTGAATCTTTAAATATATATAAATTTTTAAAATTTTATTTATTTGAGAGACAGAACGAGCAGTGGGGAGGGGCAGTGGGGGAGAGAGAGAGACAGAGACAGAGAGAGATAAGCAGACTCCCCGCTGAGCTGGAAGCTGGATCCCAGAACTCTGGGATCATGACCTGAGCTGAATTCAGACGCTTAACTGACTGAGCCACCCAGGCGCCTCTCTTTTATATATTTTGAATCAACACAAAATCCATTTGGGAACACAATATCTCTCTCTTACCATCTCACCCCTGCCCCGGCTCCAGATTATCCTGAGAGAGGGATGCACTCAGTTCTATTGCATTAAGGAGAAGAAAAAATGTAACTGCTCAAAAAATTATTGGTAGAACAATGTCTGCCAACAGAGATTGCTTCCATAATGGAGCCCAAAATAGAGTGAGCAAATAAAGCTGTTGAGACGTCTATGGGTTTAGTTTCAGCAAGTGTTCCCGCTATGTAGAAGACATAAAAATGATCTTTGTAATGAGCAAGTAGTGTTTTATTTCCGTCGGGGAAGTATTTCTCATTTAGCCCATTTCATTTCCTCTATGAAACAGGAAGCAAACATCTCACTCTTTTGGAAGGTGATGGCATATAAAACCACATCTGAGTATAAATGTGAGGCTACTCAGTCTGTTATAGTTGAAAGTTTGAAATTTTCGCCAATTTTTTTTCTTTAAGATTTTATTTATTTATTTGAGAGAGAGAGAGAGCATGCGCCCGAGTGGGAGGAGGGGCAGAGGGACAAGCAGACTCCCCGCTGAGCGCAGGGCTGGGTCCCAGGACCCCGAGATCATGACCTGAGCCAAAGTCAGACGCTTAACCGCTTAACTGACGGAGCCACCCAGGCGCACCTTAGCGAATGTTCTAAATATAAGATAGGGCAGATGATGGGCTTCGTGTCAGTCTTCTGTGCTCCGGGTCATTTCAGAAAGACTTTAGGGCCCCTTATGCAGACAGGAAGTTTGCATTTCATCCTGAGTGGGGAGAGAGCAAGTCTGGACCCTAACTACAGGGGGTACTGCTCCCCACCCCCTTCTCTCACTTTCTCAAGAAGAAGCCCCAGTCTGGACGCCCAGAGTCATGTTCCATCCTCCTGCAGGCTGTCTTCCTAGCTGCCCTGCCTCTGCAGTGCCCGTGTCTGCTACAAGCGGGAGGAAATAATTATTTTCTCCTATATGGCAGAGTTTTCTTTTTTCATTCCTTATGGAGCTGTCATTAAGTCAGGCTTCTCTAGGGAAATCACTTTAATCTCTTTGGGGGTGTCTCACCATCCCCTGAGGGTGATTCGAGTACATCCAGGCAGTATTTCACTACTGAATCAGGGAATGAGCTGTTGGAAAAACGCATTTACTGTTTGACTTGCATGGCTCTGGCTCAGCTGACAGGCACGGCCTCCTCCCCCGGCCTCCTCCCCTCCTGCTGCCTCCTCCACAGCTGCACCCCCCATTTCTGCCCCCCACTCGCTCACTCCTAATCCCTGCTACCATCTTGTCTTCGCAGCTTACTGCCTAAGGCTCGGGAAGACCACAGTGGGAGCCGGAGACCCCTTTAGGGCGTTTCTACCATTAATGACACAGGGAAAACCTTCAAGGATCAAAGTCATTGCGGTGGGATCATGGGGGAGGAGAGACATCTCTTCCTCTAGGTTCTCTGCTGGGGCTCTGTAACCCAAGGCATTGATTAGCAAGAGAAAAGCATACAGATTAATTCAGTATAAATTTTACCTGACAGGAGAGCCCTCAGAAGGAAATGAAGCCCTGAAGAAGCACTTAAGCCAAAGCACCATTACGCCAGGTTCGATGAAGAGTGGGAAGGCATGGGAAAGTGTGACAAGGCAGTGGCTAGTAAGCTGGGGGATAGTTAGCAAGGCCTGTTTGTTCAGATGCCTCTTGGCTGTCCCTCCATCTTTGGAGATAGCAATGTTTCTTGCAGGGCGCCTGGATGGCTCAGTTGGTTAAGTGACTGCCTTTGGCTCAGGTCCTGATCCTGGAGTCCTGGGATTGAGCCCCGCATTGGGCTCCCTGCTCAGCGGGGAGCCTGCTTCCCCCTCTCCCTCCGCCCCTTCCCCCTGCTCGTGTTCTCGCTCACTCTGCTCTCTCTCTCTCAAATAAATAAAAAATCTTAAAAAAAAAGATAAACTGAGGCATATTTAAAATCTTTAAGAGTTTATTTGAGCAAAAATTGACTGGAATTTGGAAGTGCCGAGCTGGAAGTGTTTGGAGACTCCGTGGATGAGAACTCAGGGAGAGACCTTGTAGAGAAAAGGCAGAAGCAAAGTAAGCAAATTGATTGGCTATAGCTTAAAGCCTAGTTGGCCATTTGTGATTGGTTGTTCTTAGGTTTCAACTTTGTAACCTTGAAGCCTTTGCAGACTTGGATTTGGGTTTCCTTATACAGACCCATTTGTGGGAAAAGAAGGTGAATTGTCCAGGGGCTGTGATCATAGTTCACATGCGTAAGTAGAAGGCCACAGTGAAACACACCCAATGTTAACAGGTGTTGGGCACTGGGTGCTTCTGTGGTTGAGAATAGGTGCTTCCTCTTTTTTTTACTTTACTTTACTTCTTCCTTCCTTTTCTCTTTCAGTCATTTTGAAATGAGCCAGGCCAGGGAGTTGGAACTCACCTGATGAAGGATGGGAGCCATTCCTTGCCTCTGTCATCTTCAGAGAGCCTTGCGCTTTGTGTCTCATCAGACCTGCCAGAGCTCTCCCCCAGGCTTAACTGGACAGTCAGGGAGAGAGAGAACCCAGGTCTCCTACATGTTGGTCTGAATCTGGGTGGGTCTGTACAGTCTGAACACGGGGGCAGACCCGAGGGGTAGATGGGAGGCTGTGATGATGGGGTGTGCCCAGTCGGGGGTGGGGGCGGCCTGTCCCCAGAGACCAGGGCTGGATCCCCACCCTCCTCACCCTCCCACACAGGAACAGAGACCCCTGAGCTGCACGGCTTACAACCAGATGATACGGGGGAGGTGCCTGTGGGACGCCTGCTCCGTGAAATGACCATCAAAATGGTGGAAGTTCGGTTTGTTCTCGACATGGCAAGGCAGAACACTACCAGTCACAAATAGCCACCTAGGCTTCAAGCTGTAGCCAGTCAACAGTTTCCTGAGTCTCTGGTCTTAGGAGCATCTTGGCGGAGGAAGGGCCAAGGCTGGTTTAAAGTGGATATTTCAGCGCAGGGACTTGATGGAACTGGGTGAGAGAGTCATGTCACAGGAATTTAAGATGGACACAGCAAGGCAAGGGTTTGGAGGCAAAGATTTGGAAGAGTCTTGGGAAGCAAATTGTCTCTTGACGTTCCTATTGAAGAATGGAACAGTTTGATGTTCTTTTAAATCAGAAGTTTCTTAACCTTGGCACTTTTGACGTTTTGAGCTAAGTGATTCTCTGTGGCGGTCCTGTGCATTGTAGGATATTAACAGAATCCCTGGCAATTACCCACTAGATGCCAGTAGCCCTTCCCTCTACAATAGGGAAAACCAAAAATGTTTCCAGGTTGGGGAGGGGGGACTTTAATTAATTAATTTTAAAGATTTTATTTATTTGAGAGAGAGAGAGAAAGCAGGAGGAGGGGCAGAGGCAGAGGGAGAGGCAGAGGGAGAGGCAGACTCCCCGCGGAACACGGAGCTTGACCTGGGCCTGGATCCCAGTACCCTGGGATCTCGACCTGAGGACCTGAATGGAAGGCAGATACCCAGGAGCCCCAAGGGGGGATTTAAATTTAAATGAGCCTTCCAGGAAATTCCTGGAATGAATAATAAAATTATTTGCAACTTTGGCCATCTTTGGCAAGAGATTCCTGTAACAGTAAAGTCAGTTAATAAAGACAGTGAACGGAAAAAGTTAAAAAAAAATACAGTGTACGAGTAAAGTCATGCTAACATGGATTGCAAGCCTGGTGGGTATAGATGGCCTCCGTTCTCACCCTGGGGTCCAGTTCACCCTCCTGCTCCTGCCTCTCTCCCACTGCTGTCTTTGGTCTCTCGCAAGTCTCCTCTTTCTGGTCAGCTTTTAGCTAGACGATATTACATCTCTAAAGTCAAGAACCAATAGCTTCTGAGAAATGAGAACATGCTACGGTGTACTGACCCCTTAGCTGAAACAACAGACTTTACATAACTCCGTGAGTAAGTATCACTGCCCCTTTTACACCTAAGGAAACAGGCTCAGAAAAGTGAAGAACGTTGCTGGAATCTGAATGCAAGGATCTGACTCCAAACTAGGTCGACAAATTTAACGAAACTCTCGTGTGGGACATACTTAACTCAAAAAGCATTTGTTGTTTATCTGAAATTCAAATTTAATTAGTCGTTCTGTGTTTTACCTGGTGAACCTACTTCAACACCCCATCTGTAGCTCCACGGGCGCAAGGCAAGGGGTGTGGGGTGCTGGTACTGAATCGATGGATGGGGGGGCCAGGCCTGGGAGCGCAGGGAGTGGCGGTGGCGGAGGAGGTCGGGGTAAAGCCCGCACACGGTCCCTGGTTTGAGCGACTGACGAAGAGTGACCCCTGGTGGCCGCGCGCCGCCCTGCAGGCCCGGCAGCCCAGACCCAGCGGTGGGGCCCGGGCCTTTAGCGGCGAACATCTTTTCTGGGTTCTGACCTCTACCGAGAGCCGAGCGCACCGGGGGACTGTGGGGAAGCGGGGCGGGCCAGGCTCAGAGCCTCCTGCAAGCTTTTTGAATCCTTTCGGCTGGACAGGAGGTCCGCTCCCCGCTCTGGGTCGGCGGCTCTATCGCCCCCAAGCGGCTGACCTGCAAAGAACGGACCCTCCAGCTCCTAAATCTTCAGGGCGCAAAAGAAGAACGGCTGAAATTCTTCCCCCTCCTCCCTGCTGCCCCCCGGCCCCCTGACCCCCCTGCCCACTCCAACATGAGGGAAGTCAAATCCTACCGAGGGTAGCACCCGAGCAGAGCTCCTGGTTAAAACCAGTTTCGGGGAGTCCATTTCCAGGGTGGAGTTCTATGAGTTACCTTTGTGTAAATCTGCTTGGTTAGAGGGTCCGTCTGTCCTCCCTTGGAGACTCCTTCCTCCCCCAGATTTTCACTGTGTCCTACTCTGTGGCAGGATTTGTCATGTTCTGAAGGTCACAAACACGGTCCATGTGGGCCCCCCTTTCTCAGGGCTGCTGAGGAGGCCCGCCTGGCTGCTAGGCCCCCCACAGCACCCAGGGTGGCTTCCACCCCAGGCTGGAAGGAATCCCACCTGCTGGCCCTTTCCTCTGGGAACTGCAGAGGCCAGAATGTCCTGGGGTGGTCGTGAGGGGCTCTTCCCAGGGGCACCTCTGCTGACTGGACCCAGCTGACTTGTCATACTTTATTGTGTGTATGTTTGGCCCCGAAGGTGTCCCTGGCACTGCCAGCTTGGCCAGGACTCATTCAGGTCTCAGCGTGCAGCCCAGGGCCGTACAGAACTTTAGAGAGCCCCCACTCGGGTGCCTGTACAGCTCATTCTCCTTCTTCCCATCCTGTGTATTCTCTACCCACCTCCTCCCTACTCCGTGCCAGCAGGCCGACTGCTTCACCGGGGCTCCCTTGTCCCCCGGCTTCAGATTCGGGTCAGTCAGGAGGGGAGATAGAGGGGGAAGGGAGTTGCCTCCCACCCTCCCCACCACTGGTCTGAGGGTGGGCAGTGGCTGTGTTCCTCTACCCCAGGCCACAGCTTTATGGACACTTTCCTACAGCTGTAGGTCTCCCCCAGTTCCTTCCGAAAAGGCTCTTTTCCTTGACCTTTTAGGCCTAGGGCGTAGTGGCTTGAGGGAAAACTTTTCTTCAGTTAAGTACCTGGGGGCCTGCAAATTAAACTAACAAAAGACAGATTAACAGGAGAAAAGACACACTTTTTATTAATATTTGCATGCATGGGTGTTCCCAGAAAAGTAAAATTCAGAGAGTGTTTGACTTGGGGGCTTAAATACCATTTTAACAAAGGAAAGAGGGTTTGGGCTTGAAGGGATGATAAACTGTAGGGTAGTGACTAGGAAATATATGGGGGAAACTACTAGAAGATTCCAATTATTTTAGTAAGTTTTGTGTATGCAGATTCATCTCGGTGCTGATTCTGTCTCTGATGATAAGAGTTACTTCTGATCAGGAGAGGGGGACACTTTCCCTAGGTAAATGGATGCCCTACTTTGAGGAGAATTAAGGCAAGGACAGAGAGCTCTTCCCGCATCCCGATTCTTAACTGTCTTCAGCTCAAAATAATCCTTATGGCAAAGTGACATATTTTGAGGTGCCATCTCCTGGTCCCTTCACTTACTACTGCTTACCCTGGCGTGCTTCGTTACCATCCATCACTGATTGCTCTTAACCTGCCCACGCGACTGCAAACAGCCCGTCATGAAGCTGTGCTTCTTGCCCGGGCACCAGAATGCCACAGCCGGCCTCTCCTTTGCAGCATCAAACATATATATGTGCACCCAGGACATGCCCGTGTGGAGACCCAGACCCTCCCGGCCCAGTAGGGAGAAAGACCGTGACAGGTCCGTAGGCTATGGTGGGAGTTCAGAGAGCCACCCAGCCCTGCCTGGATGTCAGGGCCGCTTTCTGAAGAATAAGGAAGGATGAGCCAAGTGGAGGAAAGCAGACAATGCAGGGAGAAGGGCAGCGTGCACGACGGGCTGGAGGCAGAGATGTCATGCATCAGGCACCAAAATGGCCACAGGAAGGCCAGCCTGGAAGAAGACTGGTCATTAGGCATGACTGGAGCCCAGTTCTGGGCCCTGGTTCTCAGGCACTCACAATCTGCTCGGGGAATGGCATCTATGACACAGAGGGAGTCCATCTTGAAAGGAGCCAGATGAGGCCCAAGCAGTGGGTGCTGAGGATGTTCTTGCTGTGTGTGTGTGTGTGTGTGTGTGTGTGTGTGTGTGTGTGTGTCAGGGGAGGGGTCCAGCCAGACGTGATCTGTGCTTTTATTTTATTATTTTTAAAAGATTTTATTTATTTATTTGAAAGAGAGAGAGAGAAAGCACGAACCAGGGGAGAGGCAGAGAAGCAGACTCCCCGCTGAGCAGGGAGCCCAATGGGGGGCTCGATCCCAGGACCCTGAGATCATGACCTGAGCAGCCGCTTAACTAACTGAGCCACCCAGGCACCCTGAATTGTGCTTTTAAAAGGTCACTCTGGCTGCTGCCGGGGGGAATGGGTGAATGTTAGGGAGACAAGCAGGGAGACCAGTTGGGAGGACAGCACCAGTAATGGAGAGAAGGGAGGGGACAGCTTTGTGCTGTTTGGAGGTAGAGCTGGCGACAGTTGCTGAGACTTTGGATGTCTGGAGAATAAGGGAGGGGAGGTACCCAGGTTTCTGGCTTGCGCACAGAAATGCCACTTACTAAAATGGAGAGGAGGCAGAGGACAGGCTGGGGGAGGGATCAGGAGCTCAGCTTTGAATATGTTAAGTGTGAGATGCCTCTGAGACAGCCTGGCAGTGGGATATATGACTTTAGAACTCCAGAAAGAAGTCTTGTGAGCTGGGTCTTGCAAGGGAAGAAAGTGGTCAGGTGAGGAAGAATTTACCACTTAAAGGATTGGTGGGTCCTGGAAGCAAGGGTCTTGAAAGGGTCTTGGTGAACAAGCTGTAGTGAGACAGGGAAACTGAATGGACCCCATTAAAAAAGCTGTTTTTTTCTCCCTTCTCTCCAGCTTCTATTCTTGCTGGGGCCTGACCCCCCCCCCCACATATGCTTGTAATGCAAATAACGCATGTCCTCCTTGTGAGGGACCAAGAGATAATGCTATCTTTGGAGCCTTCCAGCATGATAGATGACATCTAAGGAGTGAAGTGGTAGAGGGGTCGTAAATGTTCGCTAAGACCACTGACTCCCAACACCTAGATGCCAAGACCTTGGGCTTCAGGGAATGAATGACTTACGAAGGACACCTGGACCCTGTCCTTGTTCTGTACCAGACCACAGTAGCCAATAAAAACTCCAGACCCTAAACAAAGACGAGATTCCTGGATGCTCCTTCTATCCATCTCCATCTCTCTCCATAGATAGATAGATAGATAGATAGATCAATCGATCTTCAATAAACCCTGCTTTCACCTTCTGCTGGCTCATGTCTGATCTCCCTCCTTCGAGAAGCCAGGAGTCGTCTTAGCTAGGACCCTCTCTCAGACCTGGCCTGGCTGCATCAGTAATCTTGATCAGTCACCTGCTTAGTTGGTTTACAATCTTATTTTTTAGTAGCAGATATTTCCTGGAGCAAACAGCCAAATTATTTTTGCTTGGTCCCGGTATTTAACACAGGGACAGAAAAGTGCATTCATTTCAGTTCTCATCATTAACTAACTGAGTTAGTTACCTCAAGCAACCACCTTAAAAAAAAAAAAAAAACAATTACTATATAGTGCTTACTCTGCTGGACAGTTGTAACTCATTAGATTGTCACAACATGAAAGACGGATATTGTGAGATGGGCATCGTTATTTGCCCACGTTATCGATGTGCCTCTTGTTTCAAACACAGACAAGTTTAAGTAACCTGTCTGAGGTCACATGGCTGGTTAGTGGTAAGTCTGGGCCCCAGGGCTTGATGCAGGGCTGGACATGGCTCGATCCCAGAACCCTGAGGTCATGACCTGAGCCGAAGGCAGACACTTAATCACCTGAGCCACCCAGATACCCCTCCTATTCCCTCTCTTGTTTAATTGCCTAACTTCTTAGTTTCTCCTTATATATAGTGAGGGGTTGGCCCAGAAGATAAGGGCTTTGGGTGGGGGGCGGGGGTGTTAAAGAATCATTCAGGACACTTGTTAAAGATGGCAAGGCAGACTTTACTCAAGAGGGGCTACTAAAGTGGGGTTTTGTAGTAGGAAGAGAGACCATGCTCAGTTCTGAATGCAATGAAGTAGGGGTTTATTGCCAAGGAGCAGGGGGTGGTCAGTGGATAGAAATTTACTAAAAGATAGGGTAATTCTTGGCTAAACTGACCCCCCAGGATTTTTGCTGAAAGCAGGCTGAGTGAACAGATATTAAGGGTGGTCAGACCAACAGTAGGGGATTTTCGCTAAACCTACCCAGCAGGATTCTTGCTAACACTGGACAATGCAGAGATGAGCATGAAGTCTAAAACGTCAGGGTCTCAGAGTTTGAGGAGGGAGTGCAGAGGAGCCTGTCTAAATTTGGTCAAGGAGAGAATCTCTATGAGGAGGGAAAACTTTTCCTCTCTGTCTCTTAAGTGAATGGAGCCTGCAATTAAACTGACAAGAGACAGATGAGCAAGAGAGCAGACAGAGCTTGTCTCCGCGTGCGTCACGCACACACGCACACACGTGGGAGTGCTCCGTGAGTAACTCAAAGGGGTGGTTAGAATTTGGGGCTTTCATATCTAATTTAGTAGGAAAAAGGGAGGGGGAGAAAAGGCTCCTATGGGAAGAGCAAACTCATCTCTATAGGAAAGACAAATGGGTTTTCAGGAGAACAAACCTGAGATAAGAAAGTCTGCAATGGTGTTTGTTTATGCCAGTGGTCTTTCTGTCTTCAGAACCATAAAACTTCCCGGGGGAGGGGACTGAGGCCATGTTTGCTGTCTGTCTGTCTCCTGGGAGCAGACCCACACCAAAGAGGTGATTTATGGCCGTCCTCAATTCTCAGGAGTTTCTGCTTTTAGTCAGATAAGAGAAGTTCTGGAAGGCATTTTTTTCTATATCTGCTGAATCTCATATGTCTTCAGCTTAAAATACTCTTTATACCAACTCCGGGGGCCCGAGCGGGTCCCCACAGGGCTCATCGAGTTCCATCATTCTGCGGCGCACCATGAAATGGCAAACGACAACCTGTGGTGTGTCACAAGGATCAAACGCACGCCACGGATGTTGGGCCCGCAGCTCACAGACCACCACATGGGGGCTTCTTTGAAACTGCAGCTCTCCTGATCTGGGGACAGTGTGTTCAGAGGAGGGTGAGGACTTCAGGTGAGCTGACAAAAGCTCCTGGATTGCGACTGGTGAAGAGAAGTGGGCAAGAGCTTGGCAGAGGCTGAGAAGGTATGTGGGAGGGAGGGAGTGGTATTTTTGTGCTAAGTGGTCTGTTGATCTTATCTCATTCCATTTTCCCAATAATCCTATGAGGTAGGAATGAGTTGATCCCCACTGATTAGATCTGGAGACCAACCTCAAGACACTGCCACGACTCGTATGTGGGGTCCCCAGGGTTGAACAGTGAGCAGTGAAGGCGGAGGAAAGGATTGCCGTCCGCTGGGAGGGGAGGCTGGGCCCAGACTGGAGATCAGAGGCTGAGGCCCTCTGAAACGTGCGAGGGCCTCTCTAGTTACTAGAAAAGCCATCCAGCCAGATGGCTCTGGGGGCCAGGGAGAGGCCTGCGCCAGCCCTCCCCACACTGCTGTTCCAGGTGTGAGAAGAATGCTGGGGCGGGGAAGAACCGGGAGCTGCTGCGGTCTCTCCCGGGGCGGGGGGGGGGGGGGGGGGGGGCTCAGCCCGGCTGTCCCCAGCAAGTCACTCGGTGCCTTTACACACCTTGGGCACTTGGAGGAATGCTCAGGTGCCTTTGATATCAAACCCCTTGCTGCCAGAAAGGCAGACCAGAGCCCCTGTCTCCCATCTGGCTGCCACAAAGTTCCTCCCCTCCTTATTTCTGGGAGTTGAGAAAGTAAAAATGAGCAAGGAATGAGAAGTGAACGATGTGCCCTGCCGTTCACAGGGCAGGGATAACAGAGATGAAGCCAGCTACAAAGTTCAAGAGGAAACACTATTTCTCTGAAGGCCAAGCTGCCCCTGCACGGTGGTGTGGGCCTAGCACTCACTTCCTCACGGACAGACCTTGTTCTCTAGCTTCGTAGTCCAGCAGAAACTCTGCTCTTTGAAATTGTACCCGTGGGAACGAAACAGCCCCGTCTTGCCTGGAGTGTCTAATTCACTTTGACCCCGAGAAGCAACTTTAACTTACAACCCAGGTGGACAGCATTAGATAAGGGCTTTTTGGACACACCGTTCTCCATCTTTCTTAACTTAGTGGTTTCCAAGGAAACACGGCCTTGGGCCCATTTTGCAGTCTAGATTTTGACTTTGCTTTGAGCCCGTCCAAATACCACTTCAGGGAAATGTCTCCTAACCTCCGCCCTCCCCCCTCCCCCATAACAACTGTAGCTTGTCCTTTGTTGGACCAGCCGCCCACCCCCACGGTCCCTGTTGTGCTAGGACTCTCCTTCCTTGCCACTGGCCAAAGAAACCTGACGTTGTCAGACTATAGGCACGGGCTATTGGGTGAGAAGTTGACTTTACCTCCCAAAGCCCAAGATCGTGGGCTGACTGGGTTAGGACTTGACCTCATCTCCCAAAGCCCAAAACAAAGGCAAGGATTGTTGAGTCAGTCTGCTCCTGGGATGGGCATGTGCGGAGAGGGAGCACAGACAGAGCATCCCATTCTTCTGGAAAATCCTTAGAGCTTTCTCTTTATAAGGGTCTCCTTTATCCGGTGTTCTGCCGTGGCAGGCAGGCGCTGGGCTGAGGGCTTCACAGTGTCATATCACTCAGTCCTCATCACACCCCATAAAGGACGTCCTCTTGTCATCATTCCCATTTAATAGGTGAAGAAATGGAGGCCCAGGGAGAGATTATATGGCTTGCCCAACAACGGCCTGCAGTTAGGAAGTGTCTTAGTTGGAATCTGAAGCATCAAGTTTGAGTGCAGAGCCCTTACCCACTAGGTCCTAAACCTCTAGTGCTCTTAACATCTCAGTACTGTCTTCACCGCTCCCCTCCCTATCCAAAAGAAATACTTAACAGTTCCATTTATTACGTCCATACACCGTAATGATTTATGTCCTAATAGTTTTATAGCTATTTGAAAACAATATATAAGTAATAACATAAATTTAAAAAAATATATTGTATTTATGGGAGGGGGAGAGAGAGAGAGAGCCGCGCACAAGCAGGGGAAGTGGCAGGCAGAGGGATAAGCAGGATCCCCACTGAGCAAGGGATCTGGCAGGACTAGAACCTAGAGCCGTGGGATCATGACCTGAGCCAAAGGCAGATGCTTAACTGACTGAGCCACCCAGGTGCCCCTGTGTTTCATTCTTAAATAACCTATACCAAGTGATGGGATATGTGTGCTGTTTGGGCACTATACAACTTCTCAAACTTTGGAATCAGATTTGGACACCATCATCCTCATTCCACATTAATTTTTCTCATGTGTTAAAAAAAGAAATTCAGGGGCGCCTGGCTGGCTCCGTCTGTAGAATGTGCAACTCTTTTTTTTTTTTTTAATATTTTAAAAGATTTTATTTACTTATTCGACAGAGATAGAGACAGCCAGCGAGAGAGGGAACACAAGCAGGGGGAGTGGGAGAGGAAGAAGCAGGCTCATAGCGGAAGAGCCTGATGTGGGGCTCGATCCCATAACGCCGGGATCATGCCCTGAGCCGAAGGCAGACGCCCAACCGCTGTGCCACCCAGGCGCCCCAGAATGTGCAACTCTTGATCTCAGGGTTGTGAGTTCAAGCCCCATGTTGGGCACAGAGATTACTTAAAATTAAATTAATTTTTTAAAAAAATTCAAGCAAGTGAATTTGAAGATCTAATTGGCTTTATTAAATGATTCGTGAAACGTGCAGCACCCTGTCTAGCAAGTAGAGGGGTGCTCTGAGGAGTTGGACAAAATGGAAAGGTTTTGTAGGAAGGGGGTGGGGCAAGAAAGTTCCCAGCAAAAGGAAGGATTGTTTCAGGCAAGACCACCTTTCCTTAGGGGGAAGGGCAGTGGGCCTTTTTGTGCAGATTACTTTTTCCTTTGAGTGGGTGGGGGTGGAGAGGGCCCATGAGGCAGATTACCTCATTGGTGCTTATTAGAACTCCTGGGGGTCTGGTTGGCTCTTTTGGAGGAGCCTGTGACTCTTGGTCTCGGGTTGTGACTTTGAGCCCCAAGCTGGGTGTAGAGTTTACTTAAATAAAATTAAAATTTTAAAAAAAGAAAAGAAAAGAGAAGAAAGAAAACTCCTGATTGATAAGTTGAAAATTTCTGGAGAAGGTTGGAACTGCAATTAGGTTAAGTCTTAAGCCCTGGTTTGGTGACTTGGCCTGGCCCAAGTAACACCATTTTCGGCCTGTTATATATACCCCAAAATTTGTATAAATATTTTAAGCTGAAGACATTTGAGATTCAATAGATGCAGAGAGTACTCGTTTTGGGGTTTCCTGTATCTGACTAAAACCAGCAACTTCTGGGGCGCCTGGGGGGCTCAGTTGGTTAAACATCTTACTTCTGGTCAGGTCATGGTCTTGGGGTCCTGGGATGGAGCCCCATGTGGAGGTCCCTGTGGAGCAGCCTGTTGGGCTCCCTGCGCAGAGTGCTTTACCCTCTCCCTCTTCCCGCGCCTCAAATAAATAAAATCTATAAAAAAAAAAAAAAAAAAAACTTCTGCGAAATGAAACTCTCATAGTCCTGCTCCTGGGGAGTTTCAAGGCCGTGAAAAAGGACGCTTGTAGCTGCATAAGTAATTACCACAGACTTTTTTGTATCCTCTTTGTTTTTGTAAAAACCCATTTATCTTTCCTTTTTTTTTTTTTTTTTTAAGTAATCTCTACACCCAATATGGGGCTTGAACCTACAACCCCGAGACCATGAATCACATGCCCTACCACCCGAGGCAGCCAGGCGCCCCTTCCTCTCCATTTGTCTTCCCTAAAGAAACCATTTGTTCTTCCTCCTCTCTTTTCCTCCACTGAGGTAGATATATAAACCCGAAACGCTAACCACCTCTCTGTTACTAATCACTGAGTACTCCCCCATGAATTCCCCCTGCACGCAAAAAATAAACGTTTGGTTTCTTTTCTCTTGCTAATCTGCCTTTTGTCAGTTAAATTCACAGACTCCCAAGTAGTGAACCTGAGAGGGTAGAGAAAATGTTGTTTTTCCTCCCCAGGAGTATTGCCACAAGCAATCTAACAGGATTTAATGTTCAAACTGTGAACTCCCTGAAGTCAGTAGTTTTGCATGGTATCTGACAGATATTGCTGAGTTTCCCGTGAAAATGTAGAATACCCGTGCCCCTGTGAGTCTGCTCTTGCCTCTGCCTTGCCGCGCGGTTTGGGAACCATGGTCCCAGCCTAAATCCCGACCGAAGAGGATGTAACATCACCTCCAAGTCCGCCGGGACCAGGCTTGCTTTCCCGGTGGTCTCCACCTCCTCCGGACATGGCCGTCGGGGTCCTGACTGTACCCCTTGTGCCAGCATCACTAGCCTGGCACACAGTAAGGACTCAGCTGGAAGAGGGGTCGCATGAGCTTGGGGAGCACAGGTGCCGAGCACACATGATTAACTCTGGAGGGACATCCCACCCTCCCCCACTCATGAGTTATCCCACAGTAAATGCATCCACAATTTTGGATGTAAGTACCACTAATTTCTCCTGCTCTCCTGGCTCTTTTTTCTTAAACTTTATGCAGACCACACCCTCCCTATTTCCACACTTTCTTCTGTTGAGAATAATAGAGCTGAATTAGGGTACTGTTCATCGGACTGCACTGTCTCATCAACATAGCAGTCTGTATCACATGAGTTCACCGGTCTGCTCTAAATCTCCAATGGCTCCCCAGTGCAGAGTCAAAGCCAAAGTCCCATAAGGGCTCAGGTGATCTGCCTTTGCCTTTCTTCCGTGACTTCACGTCTGGCTGCTCCTCCCAGCTTATTCTCTAGCCAGTCGGGCCTCCTTCCTATTTCCAAACTCAGGGTGTACTCTTCACTTAGGAGCTCTTCCCTTGGCCTGGAAGGTTCTTCTGTCAGACATGTGGAAATAGTTAGGACCACCCAAATGAGAACAAGTAAACACTATTTATTCGGTTTGCTACAGCAAGGCAGTCAGCCACCACCATGTACCTTCGACAGAGACTCAGAGGCTACTCAAAGGCTATAGGGGATGTTGTGTGGCTCCCTGGACTGGTTGCTGCAGATTGAAGCCCAACCCCGCCTCTTCCAACTCAGGATCAATCAGAGAAAACTAAATATGCTCCCAAATCAATCCCAAAGGATGTACCACTCCTAGGGAGCCCATCTCTAGCTTCCCCATGCAAGCTCCTCCCAATCAGAGGACACCTGAAGCCTAACCTTTGTTCACTGTGAAGCTTTCCTACGCCTTAGCCTGTCCTGGAATCGCTGCCCGATGATGGCAGCTGACTCTCTGGCTCTAGCAAGCTCTGCGTAAGTAGCTCGTTCTCTTTGTTCCTATTTGGGCGTTCTTCATTTATATTTACAGAGTATGTGCCTTCTGGAGATGGCTGGGTGATCTCACCTACTAAAAAATTGTGTTTGATGATTCTAAGCTGTGTGATTTCTTACTTTTTAAAGTCTTAATGGAGTTTGTGGGAGACATCTAACTGTAGCCTCCAAAATTCGGCCCAAAGTTAGTATCGTGCTCAATAACAATGAAGAAACAAGTCCAGAAAAGTAAAATTGTTCAGTTACCTGGCTGGTGGGCTGGAATGGAGCCCAGCTCTTGATCTAAGAGCTCTGGCACTTAAGTTCTGTCCCATAACTGGCTCATTCTCTCTGAGCCTCTATTTCCTTTTGGTAAAGCCATAATAATGATAGGTTGGACCAAATGAAATAGCATTTTCATACTTCAAAAAGGGTTCAATATTGGCAATTTCAAACAGTTCAACCTAATCCAAGTTCGTGAGGATTAAGTGAAATAAAATGTTAAATTGAAGGCAGTGTAACATTTCTGTTGATAACACAAGACTCACGAACAGCTTCCCAGGATTAAAATTCCTACTCCATCACTTTCTAGGTGTTTGATTTGGGAACAGTACCTGACCCATGTGTACCTTAGTCTTTACAACTATAGACCTATATATGTAAGGTCAATAATCCCTTACCTGCAACTCTGAAATGGAAAAATCTCTGAAAACCGAAAGTTTTGTGGCAAGCTCATTTGGTAGCAAATTTTCACCTGAGTTTACATGAGGCTATTGGTAGTCCATATTTATTCCACTTACTGTGAATAAATAGGTTTTGCTGCAGAAATACTGATTGCAGGGTGTTGCCCCACAATCTCTGGGGGTGTCACATATCGTACGCATGAAGGGAAGAGAGCACCTCTCAAATATATTTGAAACAATGCTGAGTTTTTTTTCTTGCCTAGCAAAGGAAAAGTTGTGGCACAACACGGCTTCCCTCAACAAAGCAAAGAGCTGATCTTACGTAGATTTTTACCAAAGCACAGCTATCGCTGATTGGGGCTGGTTTCCAGGATTCTAGATTCCAGTTACTTATTCACAATTTGGGATCAAGGCCAAAGAACTGTCAGTCTTCCTATTTCTTTTTTGAATTTGGAGAACGGGAACTTTAGTCACACCCTGTTCCCTTTCTAAGTCTGAAAAACCCTGCATCCTGAGACACACCTGGCCGGAAAGGTTCAGATGAGAACTGTGGCCCTGAAGTACTTCGCTCACAGCTACTGAGCAGATTTAATTAATCTATGTAAAATTGGAAAGCTCTGTGTAGCTGGCAGATTTATGAAAAACACGTAAAGTGCTTGCCACTTAGTATCCGTTTAGCACGTGTGTGAAGTGCCTACTAAGGGCAACGCTCTGAGAATACAAGATGAACAAGGGGACTTGATCCACCGCTGAATTAAGTCTGAACCCCCCCCCCCCGGAAGTGCTCTAACCACAGGATTTTTCTTGCAGGCGCGGGAAGGCGTTTCTCCGCAAGGGCCTCATTTCGCGACCCTTGGGTCCGCCTCCTGCAACCGGGCCACTCATGCCCACGCGGTGCGTGATGTCCGTACCGCACGGTCCCCGCTCGCAGTTCCACCACTGCCAGCCTCCCTTCGAGAGGGCCGGCTTCCCCAGAGCGAGGCTCCGCGGCCGCGCCCGCCTTCCGGCGCGGGCGTTCTAGCTCTGACCTGCCCGGATCAGCGCCACGGAGTGAGCGCGCCAGGCCCACCCACCGCCGCTCCGCCCGCCGGGGCCTAGGGCCCCGCGCGGCCTGGCGCCCCCTCCCCTCCTCACGTCGCCGGGCGCCCCGAGGGGGCGGGGCCGGGCGCGCACCGCCCGCGACGCCGCCGGCGCACGCCCCGGCGCCTGCCGATTGGCCGCCGGGGCCAGTGTTCCTCCGGCGCAGCGCGCCTCCCCCCAGATTTCCCGCCAGCAGTCGCCGCGCGGTTTATTCCGTGTCTTTAATCGCTCGGTCCGACTGAGCGGTTGGGCCTCGCCGGCCTTCGCTATGTCTCGACAGAGCACGCTGTACAGCTTCTTCCCCAAGTCTCCAGCGCTGACTAATGCTAATAAGGCCTCGGTCAGGGCGCCAGGTGAAGGCGGCGGCGCCGCCGCTGCTGCCACCGGGGCCTCCCGTTCTCCCGGCGGGGATGCGGCCTGGAGCGAGGCCGAGCCTGGGCCCTTGGCAGGCTCCGCGTCGCCGCCGGAGTCGAGGAACATCAACGGAGGGCTGCGGAGATCTGCCGCCCCTGCGGTCCCTGCCAGGTAGCGGGGTAGGGGGGAGTGTTGGGGGGAGCACAGCGGTGGGGCACAGGGAGCCTGGGGAAGGGAGGCTCGCTTTGGTGGACTTGGGGGGGGGGTTCGCAGCCAGGCCTTAGGCTCGGAGGAGGTGGGGCTGCAATACTTGGCTTGAAAGCTTGCAGGGCCCGAGTTTGTAGCCTTGGCATTAGGGGGCGTAGATTGTAAACAGGGTAGGAGGAAATGGCCTGCAGGAAGAAAGCGGGGGAGGAGACGCGGAGACTTTGGAGGAAGAGAAGGGTTCCACCTGGTGGGAGGCCGGGTTAGAGAGCGAGTGCAAACTGCTCCGGGTAGCGAGGAGAAAGGGGAGATGGGAGCGTTGGGGGTGGGGCAGGAAGAGAAAGGAGCTTTGCACACTCCGTGCGGGGTGCGCACCCAGGCCGGGGGGAGGGGGTGGTGCCTGCCTGCAGCGGGGGAGGGGTGGCGGGAAAGAGGAATGTCTGCGGGGAGGATGAACGCTTGTAGCCCAGAGGCTGTGGGGGCGCGGCGTGCAGTGAGTGGGATCGAGGAGGAGGTTCCTCGTTCAGATCTGGGAGAGTGAATTGAGGTCTAGCAGACGTTCGGGGAACACCCTTGGATCGTTGGCTTTGAGCCTGGGGCGCCTAGACACTGAGCGGTGGGCCCTAGGCCTGCTTGTGTGGGCTGTGCAGGAGGTGGGGGTGGGTCGCGAGCTGCGTGCACCGGGGGTGTGTCGCGCTGCAGACCGAGGAGTCTGATTGGTCCGAGTGAGGGTTGCAGGGGCGGGGCGGGGCAGGTTGGGGGAGCAGAAAGTCCTGGGATCGGCTGGGTCATCCCATAGGTAGGCCGAACATGGACCAAAACAAATGAATTTAGAAGCTATATTAATTTTGATACACGTGGAAGTATTGTGTGGAGTTGAAAAAGGTGCTATTTTATGATATAGTGTCTCTTTTGTTGACAATTGCACGGGAGGATGGGGCCCTGCAGTTCTTTTCCGAGTCGAGAAGGCTTTATCTAAAGGCCGTGATCTGGCCCTGGGGAGGGATATACGGACGCGACTGTGGTCCCCAGCCTGCCGGGAGGCGTCTCGCTCTCTGAGCAGTTCGGTGCCGTTCCACTGCTTGGCCGGCCTTTTGTCGGAGCAGCGGGCGACATTTTGAAAAGCTCGCATTTGCTGTATCCCAGGTATTGTATTAGGCACAAAGGGTAATCGTAGCCCTTTGAAAGGATGAAGAAATAGAGGTTTAGAAAAAGTGAAAAACTCCCTTCAAGATCAGAAAGTTGGTTAGTGGTTCTGAGTAGGCTGTTTCAAATGTCTTGAGTTCTAGGCGTCCTACACATTTTGCAAAGTCCTAAGTGTCATTACAGTATTACTTTCCTTTAAGCGACCCTTTCAGGCAGTGAGTTTATGTAGTTGTGTGACGAGCAGTAGGATATGCCTCTGGCTTACAGATTATTAGGAGCTCTTTTTTTCTTTTTTTAAGATTTTATTTATTTATTTGACAGAGCAGAAGCCAGGGGGAGAGGCAGGGAGAGGGAGAAGCAGGCTCCCCACTGAGCAGGGAGTCGGTCGTGGGGCTCGATCCCAGGACCCTGGGATCATGACCCGAGGGGAAGGCAGTCGAGGGGAAGACAGCCGGGTAGCCGACTGAGCCGCCCTGGCGCCCCTGAGCCCATCTTTTTGAGAAACAGTAGACATGAGAAGTAACCGAATGTTACCCTCTGTGAGGGGCATTTGAATTTGTAAAGGAAACCTCCTTTTGTAAGGATGTCTCTTGTTCTGATCCAGGAAAAGGAGGATGAAATCAGGAGAAACTCTTAACTAATGGAGCCGGTTCTGGCTTAAATCTGCTTAACAACCATAATCCTTGTTGGCTGTTCTTTCCCTGGTAGCCTCCCATACCTGTCTGTCCCCACCCCCCCATTTTTCTTTTGTCTTTTAGCTGCAGATGGTATTTAAGGTGGTGACTTGGGCTATCTCTGTGAGTTACTGTTTTCCTTAGTATGTCCGATGTATACAGGGGCTATACATGTTAAACTTTGGTTTTCTCTCATTAACCTTTTACTACTAAGGAGGTCTTAGCCCAGAGCTCAGAAGGATGGACGGAAAAACATTTTTCCTCCCCTACGTGCATTTGCATCCTCCATAACACTTTTTCATAAATTTTTCATCATTCATCATGAGACCTGCAAGATGTGTTACAACGTTTACTTGAATGTGAATTGATTATTCCTGCATCCATGCTAATAAATGTCCATGTACGTACTCCGCCAGCCACAGAATTAGGCATTGTGGATCCTGGATACACCCTTGAATAGGACAGGCAAAAAGGCAGGTCTTGGAGCGGAAGCCGTGTGTGTGAGCTCTGTGAGCTTTGGTCAGGGGAAGAGGGGATGTGTGTGTCAGGGGTAGGCTTTTGGCTCTTAAGGATGAGACCCAAGAGAGCGGTAGGAGTTAGCCAGGCTACAGGGGGCGTAGGGGTGTTGGGAAGCTGGTTCAGGAAGAAGGTCCTGCTGACTGTGGTTAGAAGGAAGAGAAGTGACAGAAGCCTTGGAGAGGGTATGTAAGGATCCAGCCACGAACAGACTGATGGGCCACAAAGACATTTGGATTTTGTTGAGGGTCAGTTGAAAGCTTTAAAAAGGAGTTGAGCAGCTTCTAATGTTGGTCATGTACATTTCCACTTGTGTTTAAGTGTTCCAAGCGTTTTGCCTCTTTTGTTTTTTTTCCTAGTTCTTTGCCGGTGGTGTGTGATGCAAAGTCTTTTTCCACCCTGGGTCCTCCTTTTTGCCAGCTTATGGCATCTTGTGAACAGAAGTTACCTAATTGTAATGTCAGATTTGTCAGTCTTTTCCTTTATAGCTAATACTTCTATAGGTTTTATTTAAGAAATCCATAGGGGAGATTGAGGTTTTAGAAAGCTCACTCTGTGGGTGCCTGGCTGACTCAGCCCCTAGAACATGTGACTTGATCTCGGTGGTGAGTTTGAGTCCCACGTTGGGTGTAGAGATTACTTTAAAAATAAAATCTTTAAAAAAAAAATCTCACTCCGACTTAAGTGTGTTTGGTGGGGAGACCTATTGATAATGGAGAGAGCATGTGGGTAGTGGCAGTGGGGGTAGGATTTAGAAGAGGAGTTGAGAGACCAAAGAGCTAGAATAGGCAGGTGTTGGTGATGATGTAGGTAATGGGACAGAAGAGCAAGGAGACAGGCAAGATGACACCAGTTGGAAGTAAATGGGTATAAAAAGAGGAGAAGGAAGGGCGCCTGGGTGACTCAAGTTGGTGAAGCATCCCGCTCTTGATTTTGGCTCAGGTCATGATCTCTGGGTCCTGGGACTGAGCCCCCGCACTGGACTCCACGTTCAGCATGGAGCCTGAGGAGTCTCTCACTCCCTCCACCCCTGCCCTCCCATGCTCTCAAATAAACCTTTAAAAAAAAAAAAGTAGCAGGATATAATGTACGCCCTGGGCCTGCTTCTCATACTTTATTTTTTCTGTAGTTTATTAAGATCATAATTGAGAGAGCTGTAAGGCTTCTGACCACTTAAATCTGGCTTATTATTACTACAGATCTTGGCTAGTTTATTTCTTACAATCTCACTTCAGTGATAATGGTCTCTCGTATGCCCTGTTCCCATTCACAGACAAGGAGTGGTCAGACCTGGCAGATCTTTTTTCAGCACCTTTATTTAAAGATAACTATCTGCACTGGTTGTAGGTGCTTTCCTAAGAACTTTCATACAGTTAAACATATTTATAGCAATATGTTTTCCAACTAATATCACGTCTAATATTAGTTATTGTAAGAGAAAAGAATTAAATTCAAGCTCTTTAAAAAGTATCCTGTGGACTCTGTCACAGACCTAACTGGTTTTAATTGACATAATTAAAACATATTAAAGATATTCACCTTGGGGAGCCTGGGTGGCTCAGTCAGTTAAGCATCTGCCTTAGGCTCAGGTCATGATCCCAGGGTCCTGGGGTGGCGCCCCGTTTAGGACTCCCTGCTCAGCGGGGATCCTGCTTCTCCCTCTGCCCCCCCCCATTTGTGCTTTCTTGCGTTGTGCTCTCTCTCTCTCTCAAATAAATACACAAAATCTTAAAAAAAAAAAAAAAAGACGCCCAACGTGTTATAATTTGGTCTGTGGGAGCCTCTTTTGAGCTGCTTTTGTGGCTTAACATTACTTCAGGGCTTTTGAAAAACCTTCATTGTGATGACGGTTTTCCCTGCTCTAAGGCAGGAAATTAAGCTGCTCCACAAAGAACCTGGTTTCTGGGCCCCTGGGGGGCTCAGTCGGTTAAGCCGCTGCCTTCGGCCCAGGTCATGATCTCAGGGTCCTGGGGTTGAGCCCACATCTGGCTCCCTCCTCAGCGAGGAGTCTGCTTCTCCCTCTGCCCCTTACCCGGCTGGTGCTCTCGCTCTCTCGCTAGCTCTCTCTCTCAAGAAATGCATAAAATCTTAAAAAACAAAAAAAAAGATTTAAAGAACCTGGTTTCTTTTAACTTTCAGGTTTCTTTTCCAGTGCTATTTAGAAAATAGTATTAGACGCTAGTTTGGATGATAGTTCATATGGTCACCCTAGACCCTAGTGCATAAATGATGGGCCATAGCTGAGCTGAAGAAGAGAAGAAAAAGGTATATGGGCAGAAGTGTACTGGTAGGTGGGTAGGTATTGTGGGGGCCTTGGAATTAATTGCTATGATGGAACTGCATTTAGTTATTTGAGGGTAGGGGAAGTCTCCTCTAATGTCCACCTTGAAAGTCAGGTGCAAACACTGATAGCTGATTTCTGAGGTTGGTTTGAGAGTGTTTCATGATATGACTAAATATTTATATGCACAAGTTTTTGTTAGACAAGCCCAGTTTATCTTTTATTGCTTAGAGAAGCAAATTCTAGTGGGGCTTTGGTATCTACTGATTTTTTTTTTCCCCTTAAGTAGATAGCCTAAAAAGTTGATTATGAATTTGGGGCACAACCAGTAATTGACACCAAGATTATGGACTAAAGAGAAAGCAAAATGTGATTTTAAAGGAAAATTTAAAAAATCTGTTCAGTGTATGTTTGGCTTTACTGAGTCTTTAGTTGTAGGAAGGCTTTATTGTTGTTGTTATTTTTAAAGTAAGCTCTACGCCCAATGTGGGGTTCGACTCCGAGATCGAGTCACATGCTCTACCCTCCGAGCTAGCCAGGTGCCCTAGTTGTATGAAGGCTTTTACATTTGTTTTTCTGAGCTGTCATCTTTTCCTTTTTTTTTTTTTTTTTTAACTGTCTTTGGAATCCCAAGAATAGCAAACATTTAAGATATATTAACAGTTTTGGGGGCTCAGTCGGAAGAGTGGGCGGCTCTTGATTTCAGGGTTGTGAGTTCGAACTCTAGAGATTACCTAAATAAACTTAACAAAAATTTTAAAATAGATACATTAACATTTTTAAAACACACTTAAAGTCAGAACTGGATCTTCTTTGTAAGTACATTGTAAGATAATTGCAATATTTATTTTGGCATTTTAGCTTGGGCTTTAGGAAGAGCCAGTGTATGTTACATTGTAATAAAATCCTTAGATATGAGGTGAGTTTTCAGCCTATGTATTTTCAAATTGGATTTACATAGGGTTAATGATCCTTGTTAATACAGTTATATGAAAAGAGAAAGATGTTAAGGTTGTCAGAATATGTAGCCAAATATTAAAATACAGTGAAGGTAATGTATGAGTGTTGTGTAAGCTGTAAGGAGAGCCGGTGGGAACAGGTGGGTGTGATTTTATAGGATGATTAGGCTCTTAAAAGGACCAGTGTGACAGATTATAGCACATTCCAGCTGTGACCCTCAGGCTTGCATTATAGTTCCATACTTTATTTTTTTAAAAGATGTATTTGAGAGAGCAAGAGAGAGCGAGAAAGTGAGTACGAGCAGGGAGCAGGGAGAGGGGCAGACAGAGAGAGAGAACCTCAAGCAGATTCTGTGCTAAATGCAGAGCCCAGCTCTGGCCTCAGTCTCAGAACCCATGAGATCATGACCTGAGCCAAAATCGGGAGTCGGATGCTTAGCTGACTACACCACCTAGGCATCCCTTCTATATTTTAAAATACAGTACTTAGTGTTGGTAGGAAAACTTGAGTATTTGCATGGATTAAAATAGGTGTTTCTTTTACTTCGGCATTCTTTGGAAACTATACAAATACTAGAAATTAAAATTTTAAAATTACCCATAAAGAACTTAAGTTTGCCCACATAATTAATAGATTTAAAAACTTTGTTAGCATTAAATGAAGGAAAATTTTATTTTTAAAGATTTTATGTATTTGAGAGAGAGCTCCCTGAGCAGGGAGCCCTGCGTGGGACTCGATCCCAGGACCCCGGGGTTATGAGCTGAGCTGAAGGCAGACGCTTAACCCACTGAGCCACCCAGGCACCCTTACACAGTATATTTTATTACCTGCTTAATTCTCATTTTGAACCAGAATTTTTAAAGTGTCAATTTTTAGCAGTAGAGGAACAGTGCTTATTACTAAATTTTTTAGTCTTTGCATTTTATACTGTACTGCCAATTGCTAACATCAGGAAAGTTAGGTTGTGTGTAAGATTCTGTAAGTATAAGATTACATTTAGGGTAAGGTGATGTTGAAAAACAATTTGAATAGCTCTTTTTAACTTTACAGATAAGGAATTTACTTCAAAACATGATTGTAGGGGCGCCTGGGTAGCGCAGTTGTTAGGTGTCTGCCTTGGGCTCAGGGCGTGATCCCGGCGTTCTGGGATCGAGCCCCACATCGGGCTCCTCCGCTGGGAGCCTGCTTCTTCCTCTCCCACTCCCCCTGCTTGTGTTCCCTCTCTCGTTGTCTCTCTCTTTCTGTCAGATAAATAAATGAAAATCAAAAAAATTAAAAAAAAAATTCTGATCTAGGGGCACCTGGGTGGCTCAGTGGGTTAAGTGTCTGCCTTCAGCTCAGCTCAGGATCCCAGGGTCCTGGGATCAAGCGCTGTGCGGTGCTCCCTGCTCAGCGGGGAGTCTGCTTCACCCTCTGTCCCTCCCCGGCTCATGTTCTCTCTCTCTCTCTCTCTCTCTCTCAAATAAGTAAAATCTTGAAAAAAAAATTTTTTTTTGATCTAGTCACATAGTTTCTCTGGGAGCCCCCAAGACAACTGAGATTCCTGCAAGTGCACTGTTGCCTCATACCAGGCAAAATAGAATTCCACTGGATTTGAGGCATCCTGCTCCCCTGAACTTCAAACGTACCACTAAGATGTACATTCTTGTCAGTCTCTTAGGCACTGACTCCATTCTTGAGAATTTGTAACTTTTATAAGACATGTATGTAACAAACAGCTGATGTCCAGTTCAGCACTTAGTCCTTCTGTAACTCTGTTCACAAAGGCAAGAAAAATAGCCATCTTTAATTTTACAAACCAAGAACACTTTGTAAACCTCACCCCATACTGGTCAGGCTCAGGGCTCATCCACATATATTTAATAAATTCAATACGTAGGGCAGGGACTGCCTCAAACTGGCCAGACGGGGTTTAGGCTTTGCTACGTACATATCAAAATGTTACCTGGGTCTCTATCTTTTAAGGGATTTAGTTGCCTTTAAGAAGGGCAGCCAGGGGGCACCTGGTTGGCTTCGGTTAAGTGTCTGCAGCTGGCTCAGGTCATGATCCCCGGGGACTGAGCCCCGAGTCGGACTCCCTGCTTAGCGGGGAGTCTGCTTCTGGCCCCACTCGTGTGCACTCTCTCTCATAAATAAAATCTTAAAAAAAAAAAAAAAAAAAGTCAGCCAGGTTGACAGTATCCCTACTGATAGAAAAATCTGCTTGGATAATGTAATTTGAAGCCTAATGTCTCAAGACTATATAGCCAGAGATTCGTCCCTGACAGGGGACATGTTCATTGAAGTAACGTGCCTATTACTCTGTTTGGCCAGTCTTCTAACTAAAAATTACAGGCAGCGTTCAGACTCAAATCTGATAGTGTCTTTAGGGAGACAGTTATTTCCCTCTGTTAGCAGCGGAGAAAGTACTGCTTTCAGGTACTTCATACAAAGAAAGCTTGTGGTTTTCTGATACTGGTGATAGGCTTTTTGTGGTTCAGTGGCTGCCTGGCCAAGAGTTAAGGGAAAGACCGACAATAGGGAGGCCTGTAAACCATTCCGCACAGCTATGAGGGTCTTTGTCTCCTGGCGGTGGATATGTTAGTAAGGAGGAAGGGCTTATGGTAGAAATTTGAATTGTGTAGACAGAGCTTCCTGTTTGAAGATGACCTCCGTGGTGAGCTTGAAGGCGGTTTTGATGGATTTTTGCTTGTGGAAGTTGCTGTAGATTTCTGGAAGAGTGCACATACCATAAAGGCCCTTGAGAAGAGCCCCAGCTGAAGTCATGCTGTTGTTTTTGTTTCTTTGCTAATTGTCTAGGCTAGGGGTTTTCATATTCACATATTTGAAGAAAGGAATACTTCAACATTGTGATTGGGTCTGAGTAAGGTCGTCCCAGTGTACTAATGCAAGCTGATCTAAAATGTTCTTGTTTGTAATGTACTTATTTTACTTTTGCAGTTATTCAGTGAAAACCTTTAAGCAAGTTTAGAAAATCTTGGTATATAGTACTCGAGCAGAATTTATTAGCTGTTGTGGAATCTCCATCACTAGGGGACTTTGCTGTAGTCTTTAATTTTTACTTTTTTATTAAGTTTTATTTATTTATTTATTTTATTTATTCGACAGAGATAGAGACAGCCAGCGAGAGAGGGAACACAAGCAGGGGGAGTGGGAGAGGAAGAAGCAGGCTCATAGCGGAGGAGCCTGACGTGGGGCTCGATCCCATAACGCCGGGATCACGCCCTGAGCCGAAGGCAGATGCTTAACCGCTGTGCCACCCAGGCGCCCCTTATTTATTTTTTAAGAGAGAACACGTGTGCAGGCAGGGAGGGGTGGAGGAAGAGGGGGAGAGAGAATCTCAAGCAGGCTCCCCACACCCAGTGCAGCACCCAGTGCAGGGTTTAATCTCCTGAACCTGAAATCATGACCGGAGCTGAAATCAAGAGCCAGATGCTTAACCGACAGAGCCACCCAGGCGCCCCTATTAAGTTTTAATTCTGGTTAACATACAGTGTTTTATTAGTTTCAGCTATACATCTGCTGTAGCCTTTTCAGCTAGATTCTTCCTCTTTCTCTCCCTTTCCCCTCCCCTTTCCCTTTTCAGGAGACCTTCAGGACCAAATTAATTTTGTTTTTGATTCTGCAGGCATATATACTCGTTATTTTTGGGCATGTTAGGCGCTTCTCTGTTTACTTGACTTTCCATAAAACTAGATTTTTAGGGGTGGAGGTTAGTAGTGTGCTAGGTAGCTTGGAAACAGATGCCAAGCAGAGTCTAATGAGGTAATATTTATTATCACTAGCAAATTGCATAGTATGTTTGGTATTTTATTAATACCATGGGTCAGGTCCTGTTCCCGATACATACCACATTGTGGTATACAGGTGCGATGCATAATTTGGAGAGCATGTACAAATGAGTCTGCCTTTCTCTTTGCATCAGTATTCTACCAGAATTTGGCCATAGTTTATAAACTTTGATTATTCTGAGAAATAGTTTCTCACCTTTATACCAGAATTCATTATATTCGCATTTGTCTTAATATGTTAAATAAGCATTGTGATATTTGCTTATGTTTTAAAAAAATGACTTGAACATATGATTTTTAAAAATTTTACTTTTTATTTTTTTGAATATCTGACTTAAAAAAAATAACTCTAGAATTTCTGTGCTTATTAATGCCAGAAGACTTCAAAGGAGTGTTAATGATGCCTTCCTTGGAATTGCTTATTTGTAGGTAATTGCAACTTAATGCAACTTAATCAAATATTAACCAAGTTATATATTTCCTTTTGGCAACAGTTCTTGTGACTTCTCACCAGGTGATTTGGTTTGGGCCAAGATGGAGGGTTACCCCTGGTGGCCTTGCCTGGTTTACAACCACCCTTTTGATGGAACATTCATCCGTGAGAAAGGGAAGTCTGTTCGAGTTCATGTACAGTTTTTTGATGACAGCCCAACAAGGGGCTGGGTTAGCAGAAGGCTATTAAAGCCATATACAGGTAAGAGTCTCCACTCTTGAGGAGTGTGTGTGAGCGAGTGTGTGTAAGAGAGCAAGCACGCAACACATGAGCACAAGTGTCTGCGACTCCCGTGCAGTGAACTTAAGTGTATTATGTCAGTTGCAGGAGTGTCCGGGCGAACGCTTCCAGCATGGGACAGAGATAAGAGGCAGCTGGTCTTCAGCTGGCTTGTTGTGGAGTGGAATTGCGGCCTTTTGAAGTTGACTTATGGCAGTATCATGCCCTCACGGGAAAAATGTTTTCATGATTAGATCTCATTGGGACCAGAATACCAAATTCAGTCACGAAAAGGGTGAATGAACAGTGCCCCATCTTCAGAGACCTGAGGAAGGCAGTGCAGTGAGGATGGGTAGCAGACGGGCCGGCGACATTGTCTAGGGCACATGGAGATGCGTGTTTACCTGGCCTTCAGAGTCCTCACTTAGGAGCACATCTGAGTGGAGTTTCACATCAGACTCCTGGAAGCGTAACGTTCTTTTTCCATGCCCAGCTTTTTTATGTCCTAGGCAGCAGTCCTGCCTGTGGAGCTTCACCTGGGCCGGGTGCACCCTGTCAGTTGCCTGAGTCACACGGTGCACCGTGCGTGTGCAGGGTTCGGCGCTTGTATGCGCGTGAGCCCGAGTAAGGCCTTATCCGGTATCCTCAGGTTCTCCAGGATAGGGTGCTGTTGAACTCTGTTTTGGAATCAGAATAAGGGTCAATTTCCCAGGAATCTCTGGGAATCCTGCCTTTTGGTCACAGCGCTCATCCTGCAAGGCGAGGAGAGCACACTGAGGAAAGTTAAGTTGCACGGAAATCTGACCTGCAGGGTGGAAAGAGAATCTGGAAATGTGGTTCTGTTTTCTGCACTAATTTGCTGTATAATCTTGGCCAACAAAGTAACTCAGATACTGTTTACTCATCTATAAAGTGAGAGTGTTGAACCAGGTAACAAGGTCTTTTTTCTAGGACTAATTTTGAGATTATTACCATTATTTTTGAGAGAGAGAGAGAGAATACGCCAGCAGGTGTGGGTGGGAGAGTGGGAGAGTCTTAAGCCCAGGGCTTGCTCTCCCGACCCGGAGGTCTTGTCCTGAGCGGAAACCAGCAGTTGGATGCTTAACTGATTGAGCCCCCAGACGTTTTTGAGATTCTAAACAATTTTGAGATTTGAGATTCTAAACAAAGCTTTGGCAACGCGACTTTAAGAATACCCAAAAAAGTTTACATTTATGTTGTCATTATTTTGTAAAGGCACCCCTGTTGTGTACTGCCTTTGCTCTTTAAAGTTCCAAATTGTTGCAATAGCATGGATGAGAAAAAGTAGGTTTTTAAATGTTCTCTTTTGGGGGGGGGGGTCCTTAAAATTGTAAAGTAGTTTGCATCAGGGGTTTTTTGGGGAGTGAGGATGCCCTTACATAGGTGTGGGGGTGAGTGCGCTGCGAAATAGCACTGGAGGGAGTTACGAGCCACCCTCCGTGGATTCTGATTGTTGCAGGTTGTGGTGTTGGCGCAGCTCTGTAGAAAAATGGGAAACCGCACCTTTATTTTAGGCAGCCCATGAGGTTGCTAATGTAATGGCACTTTAGGATGTCCCATCAGTTTTAGTATACGTGGAAAGAAGGAAGTAATGTAATGTTTGGATCTGTTAAATTTAGACAAGTTCAGGTTTGTTTTCTAATTATATTTGGTCAGAAGAAAACAAAGGTATTCCTACTTCTCTCAGAAAAAAACTAAACAGTTTTGTGCCATTAGACGTGCGTCATCTGCATCTAATCTCTTGCTCAGGGGATAGGAGTGTCATTTACAATTAAGCTCTTGGGGCACCTGGGTGGCTCAGTTGGTTGAGCGTCTGACTCTTGGTTTTGGCTCAGGTCATGATCTTGGGGTCCTGATATGGAGCCCCGCATCCCACTCAGCGGGGAGTCTGCTTGAGATTCTCTCTCCTCACCCTCTGCCCCTTCCCCCACTTGCAGGCATGCTCTCTCTCAAATAAAATCTTTTTAAAAATAATTTAAATGAAAGGAATAAAGGAAGAGTTTTACTTGAAAACAAAATTTGATTCAACCTAAAGAAAACAAAACCATTCAAAGTTTGAACTGGGTTACCCTTGCAAAATGTTAGTATCCTTACCAGTAGGGTTTTGTTTGTTTTTAATATACCCTATTTAATTACCTTGGGGGTAAACTTAGTGTCATAGCTTCATTTAACTGACAGTGTAGTTTCTGCCTTGCTGAAGTAATTTTTTTGTACAGAGGGTCGCAGAACAAACCCCTTTTACATCTCATGCTTTGCCTGAAGCGGTGTGCCTTCTCTGTTTAGGGCCACAGCCCCGGTCATTAGAAGAGAGATGAAGTAGTCCTCGGTGACCCAATAGTTAAGGCAATTTCAAGGAGGTAAAATAGGTAATTTAAGTTTCACTGGTAGTTTTCCCCTGGTAATTCCTTCTTTGTAGGCTTTATTGATCTATTATCAATCAGAAGTAATAGGACATTAAAAACTATCCTTGATTCTTGTTCATTAGGACAGGTGTTGCACATTGAGCCCATTACCTAGCTAACGGTTTTTATTTATAAATGAATAAGATTGCTTAATAAGAAATATAAATTAAATTTTTTAGGTTCAAAATCAAAGGAAGTGCAAAAAGGAGGTCATTTTTACAGTTCAAAGCCTGAAATACTCAGAGCAATGCAACGTGCAGATGAAGCCTTGAATAAAGACAAGATTGAGAGGCTAAAATTGGCAGTGTGTGATGAGCCCTCAGAACCAGAGGAAGAAGAAGAGATGGAGGTGGGATATTGTTAAACAGTCCGTTGTTAATTCTGTTGGGAAAGTGATGGGAAAGGGGGGGGTATTAGTGATATTCTCTTTTTTTATTTATATGTATTTGCATATTATATATACTTTAATACTCATACACATGTTTTATTTTTTATTTGTGAGAGAGAGCACGAGGAGGTGGGCAGGAGGAGAGGGGGGAGAGAGAATCTTAAGCAGACTCCACACTCAGCGTGGAGCCTGATGAGGGATTTGATCTCACAACCACGATCATCACCTGAGCCAAAATCGAGAGTCTGGATGCTTAACCGACTGAGCACCCAGGTACCCCAAATACTCCTACACATACTTTTCCGCTTCTGTAGGACTGTAGGCTAAGTTAGATTAGAATCTCAGCAGCCATTGTGCTTGAGTTCTCAAGCTTCAAGCCTGGTGGAAGACACATGCTAAGAGGTCGTACCATTTTGGTAACAAGGACATGGTGATAAAATTGGTCATGATGTCTGGCAGTAAGCCTCTGTATGAGGGTGTGGTCAACCCCTGGAAATTAATTACCAAATGCTCTCAGTACTTTTTTTTTTTTTTTTTTTTCTGTATTTTGGATAGGTAAGAAGGTTAAATATCCTTGAAATACAGCCTGGGTTTCAAATGTTAATGGTCAGTATTTGAAAAGTAAGTCATTCTTTGATTTAACAAATTAATGAACTGTGTGCTTAAGAGATTCATTTATGACTAAGCCTGATTTTATGTTTTATTCTATTATAGATAGGGAAAAAGCAAACTAATCTAATGTGTATTTTAAGAGAAATGAAAGAAAGTTTTTAATCTTATTTTTGAGGTTGAGGCCAGGGGTTGTAACATTAATGAAAGGTTTAGAAGTGGACGGTAATACAGAGATAATTTAACCTTATATAACTGCACATGTGTGGGAGATCCACGGTAAGTGAAGTGTGCCTTGCTCAAGAAGCCCCAGCTGGTTTGTGGAAGAGCAAGGATGAGAAACCCATATAGACCGCATTGCTTTCTTAACTAAAGAATTTATAAAAGGGCAAACTTCATAATATGTCCCTCTGGAAGAGGAGAGATGACCCTGGAAGAAAGATAACAGAGATTTAAAGTTATTTCCACAGATGACTGTTCATGAGGGTATTACCTGTGGATATTTGGGATGTATGGTCATGCTAATGGCTTCCTCCCTATTGTATAGGATAAAACTATCAGAATCATTTAATAGTGTGATACTACTGAAATTGATATTTTTCTGTTTCTCATTTCTGGAGCTGGATTCTTCTCTTGATACAGGATATTACAGCATTATTGAGAGATACTGCACAGCAGTACTGTAACTTTCCAGATTTTGTTTTGTATTTAAATAACTCTTTCTTTGCCTGCCAGGTAGGTGCAACTTACTCATCAGATAAGAGTGAAGAAGATAATGAAGTTGAAAGTGAAGAGGAAGTACAGCCTAAGGTCCAAGGATCTAGGCGAAGTAGCCGCCAAGTAAAAAAACGAAGGGTCATATCAGACTCTGAGAGTGACATTGGTGGCTCTGATGTGGAATTCAAGCCAGATGCTAAGGAGGAAGGAAGTAGTGATGAACTAAGCAGTGGGGTGGGGGATAGTGACAGTGAAGGCCTGGACAGTCCTGTCAAAGTTGCTTCAAAGCGGAAGAAAATGGTGACTGGAAATGGCTCTCTCAAAAGGAAAAGTTCAAGGAAGGAAATGCCCTTGGCCACCAAACGATCAACTGGCATTTCGTCAGAAACCAAGAGTGCTTTGAATGCTTTCTCTGCCCCTCAAAATTCTGAATCTCAAGCCCACATTGGTGGAGGATGCGATGATAGTAGTCGCCCCACTGTCTGGTATCATGAAACTTTAGAGTGGCTCAAGGAGGAAAAGAGGAGAGATCTACACAGGAGGCGACCTGATCACCCTGATTTTGATGCATCCACACTCTATGTTCCTGAGGATTTCCTTAACTCCTGTACTCCTGGCATGAGGAAGTGGTGGCAGATTAAGTCTCAGAACTTTGATCTTGTTATATTTTATAAGGTGGGGAAGTTTTATGAGCTGTACCACATGGATGCTCTTATTGGAGTCAACGAACTAGGTCTGGTATTCATGAAAGGCAACTGGGCTCATTCTGGTTTCCCTGAAATTGCATTTGGCCGATATTCCGATTCTCTGGTTCAGAAAGGTTATAAAGTAGCACGAGTGGAACAGACTGAGACCCCTGAAATGATGGAGGCACGATGCCGGAAGATGGCACATATATCTAAGTATGACAGAGTGGTGAGGAGGGAGATCTGTAGAGTTATTACCAAGGGTACACAGACCTACAGTGTTTTGGAAGGTGACCCCTCTGAGAACTACAGTAAGTATCTTCTTAGCCTCAAAGAAAAAGAGGAGGATTCTTCTGGCCACACTCGGGTGTATGGAGTATGCTTTGTTGATACCTCACTGGGAAAGTTTTTCATAGGTCAGTTTTCAGATGATCGCCATTGCTCCAGATTTAGGACTCTGGTGGCACACTATCCTCCAGTACAAGTCCTATTTGAGAAAGGAAATCTCTCAACAGAAACTAAGATGATTCTGAAGGGTTCATTATCCTCCTCTCTTCAGGAAGGTCTGATACCAGGCTCCCAGTTTTGGGATGCAGCCAAAACTTTGAGAACTCTCCTTGAAGAAGGATATTTTAAGGAAAAGTTAAATGAGGACAGTGGGGTGATGTTACCCCAGGTGCTTAAAGGTATGACCTCAGAGTCTGATTCTCTTGGGTTGACACCAGGAGAGAAGAGTGAATTGGCCCTGTCTGCTCTAGGTGGTTGTATCTTCTACCTCAAAAAATGTCTTATTGATCAAGAGCTTTTATCAATGGCTAATTTTGAAGAATACATTCCCTTGGATTCTGACATGGTCAGTGCTACAGGACCTGGTGCTTTTTTTGCTAAAGCCAATCAACGAATGGTGCTAGATGCTGTGACATTAAACAACTTAGAGATTTTCATGAATGGAACAAATGGTTCTACTGAAGGGACCCTGCTAGAAAAGATTGATACTTGCCATACTCCCTTTGGTAAGCGGCTTCTAAAGCAGTGGCTTTGTGCCCCACTCTGTAGCCCTTATGCTATCAATGATCGTCTAGATGCTATAGAAGATCTCATGGTTGTGCCTGACAAAATCTCTGATGTGGTAGACCTTCTAAAGAAGCTTCCGGACCTTGAGAGGCTGCTGAGTAAAATTCATAATGTTGGGTCTCCCCTGAAGAGCCAAAACCACCCAGATAGCAGGGCTATCATGTATGAAGAAACTACATACAGCAAAAAAAAGATTATTGATTTTCTTTCTGCTCTAGAAGGATTCAAAGTAATATGTAAAATTATAGAGATTATGGAAGAAGACGTTGACAACTTTAAGTCTAAAATCCTTAAGCAGGTTGTTACTCTACAGACAAAAACCCCTGAGGGCCGTTTTCCAGATTTGACTCTAGAGCTGAACCGATGGGATACAGCCTTTGATCATGAAAAGGCTCGAAAGACTGGACTAATTACTCCCAAAGCAGGATTTGACTCTGATTATGACCAAGCTCTTGCTGACATAAGAGAAAATGAACAGAGCCTCCTGGAATACTTGGAGAAACAGCGTAGTCGAATAGGCTGTAGGACCATTGTCTACTGGGGGATCGGTAGGAACCGTTATCAGTTGGAAATTCCAGAGAATTTTATCACTCGTAATTTGCCAGAAGAATATGAGTTGAAATCTACCAAGAAGGGCTGTAAGCGGTACTGGACCAAAACTATTGAGAAGAAGTTGGCTAATCTGATAAATGCTGAAGAACGGAGAGATACATCATTGAAGGACTGCATGCGGCGACTGTTCTATAACTTCGATAAAAATTACAAGGACTGGCAGTCTGCTGTTGAGTGCATCGCAGTATTGGGTAAGACTTTTTGAAAAGCTTGTTCCTAGGGCTTTGGTTAGTCATGCCTTGTGTCCCAGTTATGCATTAAGATTTAAATCCATTGGACATTTGCCATTGAGGTATATGTCTAAACACAGGTAACAAGGTATTCGTTTTGATGGGTTATACTGTATACTTGCCTCCTCACTAGACAAAATGACTAGTTTCCCTGTAGCAATTTAAGTTCACTTTTTGGCCTTAATCTGGAATAATTGAAAGATTGATAGGTTTTTAGTTTAGTTTTTTTTTTTTTAAAGCAGGGGCTTTTTTTTTTCTTTGTTTTTAATAGGGGCTTGAACTCACAACCCTGAGATTAAGACCTGAGCTGAGATCAAGAGTCTTATGTTCCAGATGCTCAACCGACTGAGCCACCTAGGCATCCCAGATTTTTAGTACCTTTAGTAGCTGATACTGGTTTTTTTTTTTTAATACTGTTTTCTTCAGCTGCTTTTTTGTTAGACTGAATTAAAACTATTTTGGTCCATCACTTCCTATATTTCAAGATTTTAATCTTTTTTCTCTTAGCCCAAATTACCACACTTACTTTCTTATAGTTGATTTCTAAGAGCCCTGATTTATATATTTGTAATTTGGCAACCTTTTCAGTTTAACTTTTTCCTTGAATTTCTGACTTATTTGGAGCCTTTGCTGTTTTACAGTTTGGTTTTTTTTCCTGTGTTTTAAAAATACAGTAACCGTAGTTTACCCAAATTTGTAACAGAACTGTTTTGATCTGAATACAGCTGTCCAGAATTGAATAGCATCCTTCGGTTTGTGCCACAGTTACTCCTTAGACCAATACAGCTTCGAATGGTTTGGTGGGTAACTTAAATCTTCCCTCAGCACAGGTGTTCAAAATTGGTGAATTTATTTTCCTCTTAAGATTCTTTTGTATCAGTGTGCCTGTTGTGTTAACATTCCATTTCTAAGAAGTGTTAGCTCCAGGTCAAGTAAAAGAGGTCAGTATAGCATTTCCCTGTTGGATCTCTTAGCTTCCCCTTGGTATTCCTCTGGTCCAGGTGTTAAGGGGACTAAGTCTTACTTTGAAGGGAGAGATGTTGGGATGAAAATGAGTTATCTCTCATTTCACAAGTGCTACAATGAAGACACATGAAACATTTAGGCTGGTGACTCATTTTCTGTTAATGAATGCATTAACAAAGCATTTTATGGATTCTAGAGTGCCTACTGTTAGGGAAAAAAATGTATGAAAAGCAACCAGAACATACCACCCTCCACTGAAAGTGTTTTTGAAAGACTTTTTATATTAGTTGGATCTTTGTGCTTCTCAAGCAGCCTCAAAAATGATGAAGCCTCACTTTTACCCTCTCTTTAACAGATGTGTTATTGTGCCTGGCTAACTACAGTCGAGGGGGTGATGGCCCTATGTGTCGTCCAGTAATTCTGTTGCCAGAAGAAGGCACTCCTCCCTTCTTAGACCTTAGAGGATCACGTCATCCCTGCATTATGAAGACTTTTTTTGGAGATGACTTTATACCAAATGACATTCTGATAGGCTGTGAGGAAGAGGAAAATGGCAAAGCTTACTGTGTGCTTGTCACTGGACCTAACATGGGGGGCAAGTCGACGCTCATGAGACAGGTAAACTGAACCTTAAGGTCTTGGTACACAAAGTCATTTGTATACTTCAGGAATATATTACCTATTTAGGCCACCCTTTTCCAAATAGCACATAGAGTCACCAGCAGACTAGGAAGCAAAGGGAAAATGCTTTGTATTGTAAAACTGGGAATTGTATTTATCAAATATCTGCTTCATGTTATGGGGAGCATACATTAAAAATTCAAGAGAGATTTCAGGTTATGATTTCTTTACAAACTCTTTGACTTGATTGGATTCATTTCCTCTGAAGGTAGATGTATTTATAATGAAAAAATGTTGGAGGTTTGTTACTCAGACTCATTTGTGGGAATCCTTGTAAAAGAACCATGAGAGACTTGGAGAGCAAATAAAATTCATGACCTCTAATTAAACTGTTGGAAACTGCTTTTAGGAAAGACAATATCTGTTTTCTCTTTATACATGAGGGGTTGGCCAGCCACTGAGCTAAAAACATGATTTACATTTTTTAAAGGGCTGTAGAAAGGAAACCTGACAGATATTGGGCCCTTGACTAAAAGTTTGCTGACCCCCTGCTCTCCTCCTGTATGATCTTATACTTAGGTTCATTAGATTTGCTAACTAGCTAGAGGCAGTATAGTAAAGTCCAGTGGTTTTCAATCCCATTTTTGTTTTTTAATACCACTTGGGAGAGCTTGACCAAAAAAGTACAGAGGGGGTTCCATCGTCCCAAATGGATGCATTTGGTTTGGAATTTGTTCTAGGCATCCGTAATTTTAAAGAGCTCCCAAGGGACTTCTTTGTAGTCAGCCAGGGTTGAGAATCACTAATGCAGTGGGTTAAAACCTCACAGGCTCTGAGGTTTTAAGGCCAGTTAGGGCCTAAGCCTCTTGCTCTTCTGGGCTTCACTTTGCCTACTTTGGATTGTGGACAATTTTTTTTTTAAAGAGTGCCTGACTCCTACATAATTGTTCTTATCTATATCTATCTGTATGTTTTTCTTTGATACCAATTAGTAAAGACCTTTTCCTCCTTCCTTCACAGGCTGGCCTGTTAGCTGTAATGGCCCAGACGGGTTGTTACATACCTGCTGAAGTGTGTAGGCTCACACCAATTGATAGAGTATTTACTAGACTTGGTGCCTCAGACAGAATAATGTCAGGTGAGTTTTCTTTTTCACCTAGGGCTTTATTATTGGACAGTTCATTTACATTATACAAAATGTATTTATACAAAAATACATCTGCCTTGAAATTTGTATGAGCCATTTAAATTTGATGTTTGATTTTTCTTGTGTTAGGCGAAGTGGAGTGCTTTCAGGCATTTGAAAATATTAAGAATTGCATAATCTCTTAGTGAGATGTAACCTTTAGTACTGGGTAGCTCATGATATGAACCAAAAAGATGAGCGTACTGTTTTAGGATTTTTAAAAAAAGATCTCCTGTGTGTGTTTATTTTCCCTTCAGGTGAAAGTACATTTTTTGTGGAGTTGAGTGAAACTGCCAGTATACTTACGCATGCAACAGCACATTCTCTGGTGCTTGTGGATGAATTAGGTAAGACATTACAATTTCCATTTGAAGGCTATTTTTAAAACTTTAATTTTTCTTGAAGATGGTCAGACCTTTCTTAAAGCTTGAATGTACTCACCTTTGTGCCAAAGACTCATAATTGGAGATAAAAGATAATGTGAAAAAGGTGTTTGGTTGATTATCAGGGCTCTAAATTTCTTCATCCTATTAATATACAGTTGTTATAAACTTTAATAGGACATTTCTGAAGATCATTGGTACCTGAAAAGTACTCTAAAAAGAGAAATGCAGGGGCGTCTGGCTGGCTCAGTCCGGTAGAACGTGTGACTCTTGATCTCAGGGTTTTAAGTTTGAGCCCCATGTTGGGTCTAGAGATTAAGAGTTAAAAATAAAATCTTTAGGGGCGCCTGGGTGGCACAGCGGTTAAGCGTCTGCCTTTGGCTCAGGGCGTGATCCCGGCGTTGTGGGATCGAGCCCCACATCAGGCTCCTCCTCTGTGAGCCTGCTTCTTCCTCTCCCACTCCCCCTGCTGTGTTCCCTCTCTTGCTGGCTGTCTCTGTCTCTGTTAAATAAATCAAATCTTTAAAAAAATAAAAAAATCTTTAAAAATAGAAATGCACCCTACTCCCCAGGGCTGATAAGTGGATCTAAACAGGGCCTATTATTTGGTTGCGCTAATTGATGTTACTGTTTTATCCTCCTCTTTTTGTCATTCCTTCGTGAGGTATATCCTTTTTGGTATAAGGCAGGTCAATAACTTAGGCATATTTTACTTTCACGTAGGAAGAGGTACTGCAACATTTGATGGAACAGCAATAGCAAATGCGGTTGTTAAAGAACTTGCTGAGAACATAAAGTGTCGTACACTGTTTTCTACCCACTACCACTCATTAGTAGAAGATTATTCTCAAAATGTTGCAGTTCGCCTGGGCCACATGGTATGTATAAATTGCTTATTTAGAAGTTTAGATTTTTGAGGGAATCAAGTCAGGTACTTCCACTGCTAGCACTTGAACAGAACATAATAAAGTATTTTCCTTTTTTAGGCATGCATGGTAGAAAATGAATGTGAGGATCCCAGCCAGGAGACTATTACCTTCCTCTATAAATTCATTAAGGGAGCTTGTCCTAAAAGCTATGGCTTTAATGCAGCAAGGCTTGCCAACCTTCCAGAGGAGGTTATTCAAAAGGGACATAGAAAAGCAAGAGAATTTGAAAAGATGACTCAATCACTGCGATTATTTCGGTAATTATACTTGGATGTAATTTTGCCATGCAGCTGACCTTATTAAAACCGTAAAGGGGGATGGTTGATGCACTATGAAAAACGAGAACTAAAACTTTTTTTCTTTAATTTTAAGGGAAGTTTGCCTGGCTAGTGAAAGGTCGACTGTAGATGCTGAAGCTGTCCCTAAGTTGCTGGCTTTGATTAAGGAATTATAGACTACATTGGAAGCTCTGAGTTGGCTTTTGACAAAGGTGGTAAATTCAGACAACATTATGATCTAATAAACTTTATTTTTTAAAAATGACCATTTTTCCATTTTCTTTCTAGGAAATTAAACCCTTTTAATTCTTATCTACCTTCTACATAATGGTTATTGAATACTCCACAATATATTAAGTCTAGATGTTATGGTACATGCATACACTTTCAGGCTGTTTATACCCACTGTCACCAATACACATAAATGGGGGGAGCTATGAAACTGTATAGGGCTGTATATATACTTGTCTCAGCTTAATGCAGGAAATTGTTTTTAATTTCCAGCAGTTTGTCTGTCTAAACTGTTCAAAAAAAAACTATGAACAGAGTTCAAATACAGGACTGTTTTGAAGAGACTTTCTAAAGTGTACTTTAAAACATAGTAGTTTTTACCTTTCACAAAACTGAGTTACAAGAATACTTTTGTTTTACAGTGCATCCCTTCCTAGGAAGTCTCATTAAAACACTCACTTTTTCTAGGGGTGATTTTGAATGCTGCACAGGGAAGGGAAGGAAATAATAAGTCTTAACTTTTCTTAAAGGATACCAGAAACATTGCTGGATATAATTTAAGATTAGTGTTTTCTCTTTCATAGAAAGAACGTACATACTGGGACATGAGTACAGTTACAGCAAGTCTAGGTGTGCTAACAAAACAGGGCACATTCAAGTACAAGAAGATTTGCTTGAAATTAAAAACAAACTACATGAGATTAAAGCATTAAAATCATATTTCTCAATCTGAATACATGTTAAAAAAAAAACAAAAGAAACGCAGAAGTGCTAGCTCACATTTTTACCATATTACAAAAGCAATTGGTACCCATGTCCATAAAGGCAGCAACAAAGCTGCTTGTCTATTGAAGAGTACTACTGCAAATTGGACTGCATTCAATGCTAGTTGTAAAAACACCAGCTTTTTTTCAGAAGTTGGTATCTGTACAAAATTGCAGCTTATTTCTTCACTTCTGTCCCTTCAAAAGTCTTTACACAGTAATGCTAAAACACCCAGCTTTGAGATCCTGAGTCAATATATTGCCACTTTCTTTTTGGTAGCTTGAGCTTCATAGTGTCAACTGACCTCGTGTATCCATTTTTAATACAGTCTCTTCCTGTAGCATGGGCAAATATTTTAAATCTTCTTCCAAAAAAAATGTTTTAAGTTATGATGTTAGAATGGCAGGACTTTTTCTTTAGGGAAGGAATTCAGTTGTGCTGCAATGTATTAGATTCTATAGGTGGAGCAGAGTCATATAGTGTATCTGTATCATGTGTAGGCTCACCAGCTAATGTACAAGGATTAGACAGTGTTCCAGCACCACAGTCACAGAAAAACCTAAAGCAAAATGAAAACCCAAAAATTAGGAAAGTGAGGGGGGAAAATAAGTGGGTAATAGAGCAAGCAAGTGTGCTACATACCTATCATGTCTAATAAATTCTACATCATGTCCCTGATGGCACTTCTTAATGCAGTTCACACATATGGCATTTCGATCTGTGGTGTTACAAGTGTGACATCTAAAAAGCAAAAGCTTACGTTATTTTTCTTGAAATGTTATTTCCTCAAAATACTGCATTTTACCCTATGACCTATGGCTTAAAAGAGGACCAAAATTTTTGTGGCTCTAGCTCAGATTAATTTCTGCAAAAGGACTTTAATGTAGTAAGTCCATCTCCTGTTCTGTCTCTTCTGAGGAAAACCACAGATTTGCAAATTGTAGAAAGGCAGCTGAAACTTTAATTAAAAAAAATTTAACCTGGGGGCGGGGTGGGAAGGGAGTCAAAAACCACTCAGTGACTGGGGTATATGGGACACTTAATTAGAGCTTTACTTTGTAACTCCTGAGCAAAAGCATTATGTTCCACCTTTCCAGTGATAGCAGCAGTTGCCGCAGTATACGTTCCGGTATTTATGGTCCCAAACAGAACCCTCAAGTAGACTGATCACAGAACTTAATGTGGACAAATACAAAATTCTCAATTATATTCTCTTTCCATTGGCAAATACCCAATTTTCTCTACCTTTAGCTTACATTTAAGAGAAACATCTAAAAATGTCTTGCCGGTTTAGAAAAGAAAATCACTATCTCCCCCTTTTCAAGACTCACAAGTAATTCAGAAATATACCTGTAGAAATCATGCATGGGATAGCTGGTATAACTTGATATTTTATATAAACATTGGCCTCTACTAACAGCCTTTTCTATGGCGTCTTGATTGTTCATTATTTTGTTATCTGTAATAAAAGAAAAAAATGAGGACAAAGACTTAAGATAAAAGATATAGGTTATAGGATTATTCTAATAGAAGAGTCCCTTTTTAAGACCTTTAAAGGAGGCTAACCAATTAAGTAAAAAAAATCAGCTTAAAATAGAAATGGATTTTCCCTGTGGAAGATATTGCCAACTGTTTAGAACAGTCGAAGCTTTCAAAATAGTTCCCTGAGTTGCAGTTAACTTGATAGAGTGACAGCAATGGCTTCTGATACCATTATCTTTTCATGGCATATCTTGTGTATTTATAGGCAGAACAAACTCCAACATACCTTTCATTGTCACATTAACACCAGATGCTAAAAATAAGCCTCCAAACCGGTTGTTAAAAATCTGATTGCCTTCTAGTGTTGCAGTTGCATGATTTGTAATTTCAATACCTGAAGTAAAATTTACAAACAGTAGATACATCATCACGTTACAGTTTCTTAACGTACAAAGAATAAGATGAAAATGTTTGAGTCACTGAGAATAACATTTATTTTTCAGTTAATAGTCCACTATCCTTTAGAAGAAGGAATGCTACTACATATGGTTCATAACTTACTACTTATTTTCTTGGCAAGCAAAAGAGGATAATGCCTGCCCAGAAGTATGTTTAGGTAGCCACTAGTTGTACATATGAAGAAAAAAAAGTGTCGTCTTCCCTGGCAAAAAGTTGAAACATATGCGCGATACTTGGATTTCACTTACCAAGATCTTGAAGAAAAAAAAAAGTTTGAAGCCAGAGGGCTTGAATTTGTTTTCCAAATGGTAGTACAAGCCTGCATTCTATCCCAATTAAGGTTTCATAATTACTAGTAAATAGCAAGAGAGAGATTTAGTTTGGCTTAGAAGAATTCAAAACTTGGATTAGGTGCTCTTATAAGCCATTGGTAATTGACAGGCGTTCAGCCACTCTTACAACACACTTTGCACACCTTCAGTTATTAAGCAAAAAGAGAATTAATGTACTAAAGATCAAACACTTTAATGTATTAGAAAACAAGCTACAGGTAACAAAAGAAAATACAAACCTGCAGCAAATCCATCAAATATTCTGTTTTTCCTTAAGACTGGATGACTATTAGTGCTGATGAGAACACCTGCTTGAGCATTCCTGAAAATATCATTTTCTTCAAGGAGACCTATAATAAAATATTTCCTCAGATTAAGGCTAATGCACATAACAAATTTTACTAGCCTTTTTGGTGGTATTTAGGTTTTTAGTTTCTTATTAACTGCACTGTATAAAACTCAAAGGACTAATTTTTCAGCTGAAATTCAGAGTTTAAGGGAGGACTTAACCAGAAACTGCTGCTTAAAATGGCATGTAACCATTCTAACCAATAACTGGAAATTCCATGGTTATCAGGAACCATGTCAAGTTCACTCACCAATGCATTCCCAGTGACTGGTACCTATTTCTCACTAAAAACACTGAATTAAAATTAGTTCCTTTGAAGTATTTTTAGAACCACTGCAGCCTCAATGCTTTCATTCAAGCCCTGATTATTTCTGGCCATTATTATTATAATCATTACTTGATAATTTCCTTTACTCTCTCTCCTGCTATTCTTCCCAATTTCCTACAACTCTATCATGTCCCTTCTCTGCTTAAAAACTATTTTGAGAATAAAGTTTAAAATTAAGTTGCCATTTAAAGTCTTTCAAGATATTCCCCTAACCTAGTCTCTTGTCTTAACTACATTACCTATGTTCTGAATATGCTATACATTTTTATCTCTAATGCCTTTGGTTTCTATTTCCTCATCCTGGAATGTCCTGCCTTCTTTCTTCCTTAAGTCACTTCCTCTAGATTTCAGTTTCCCTCCATCAAATTTATTCTCTCTTCTGAGTATAACATGATTAAAAAATGAGCTGAGGAATCAGACTTCAAATACGGATTCCACCACCACCTAGTTCTGAGTAAGCAAATTACTTACCTACTCTTTGTCTCAGTTTTTTTATCTAAACTGGGCATAATGGCACCTACATATAAGGTTATAATGAGGATTAAATGAATTAATACATGTAAACGTATGCCGCACTAAAGAATTAGCTAGTATTACTCCTATAAAACCTACTTATGTATAGTGAATTACTAGTTGTGTACTAGCATTTCTCTGCTCTCTGAAGACAGGAGGAGTTTATTATTTCTGTAGACATTTGACCCGCCTTTGTCATTTCAGTTTTGACCTCTAAATTGCTTTTCCCCTGGAAAAGACTACTCCAAGTCCCTATCTCTAATCTTTGTTTTTGCAAAGATCCGGTCTGAATTCCATATACAAAGTCTCTTAGAATCTGGGCTTGCCCCTTCTCTAGGCCCAACTTTCAGTACCTCTTTGCGCCTTACTGTTTCCTTTAGACTTTTGTTTACAATATGCCATTAGACTATAAACTTTATGGATGTAGTACTGTTTTATTCATCATTGTATCTTTAGCATCTGTATCAGTTGTTGGTACAGAGGTGTTCGATTAATAAATATGTACAAAACAAATGAAAGTGTGAATTATGCTTTCTGCACCGGGAATGGCCTCCCCACCTCACATTTACCCGTGAATACTCATTTTTCAAGACGCAGCTCGAGTGATTTTAGTCCATGAACCTTTTCTCAACACCTTACAAATAAGACCATCCACTGTATTGTGTTTCCTCATTAAATCTTGTAAAGACTCCTATCAGATATGTCACCTTACTGAATTGCTAGATTATGAGCTCTTTCAGAGTCTGTCAGTAATGGAAGCATCACTGCTTGGCTGTAGTAGTAAATTTCGTTGATTATGTTGTAGTAAAAACTAGCTATTCCTTTCACATAAAATATGTACAGTGCTGGGTTACTGACATTTCAGGAATGGTGATAAATTTGCATTTGACATTCTCCCCTAGTCTTTTTGAACAACATATATTTGCAAGGGGCAGGGACTGTGGAACTCTTGCCTCAATGCAAAATGAGTTGACCTTTATGTATACAAAACCAGGCACACCTTGGCTTCATTAATTCCACTCTCCAACAAACACAGTTGTAAACAGGTACAAAGCAATACTTATTTACTACAGACATTTTCATATATTTACAGGCCAGTTAATTTCTAACCTAGTTCTATAACTGGACCTTGATATTTAGTATAATCATATCACTAAATAATAGAAAGTCCAGAGAGAAAATGTAAACAAATTCTACCTTAACAATGCCTAACAATTAGCACACTGAAGATGGTCACAAAAAGAAAAGAAAAATTGTGTAAACATCTATCTCCTTTACCTCTAGGCACTAACCTAAACCATCTCAAGACCTGATAAGGAAAAAGACTGAGATTCACTCATTTAAAGCTTATATTAATTGGCAATGTCACTGATCATTAAGGATATGGAGGAAGAATATCGAAAAATTGGATTTTTTACTAATGCAAAATTAACAACAATACCTCGACCCCCATTAAATATACAGATGCCACCATCTCTTCCATCATGGATTTTATTTCTTCTTAGTGTAGGATTACTATCTGTCTTAATCCAGACTCCAGCCATTGCATTGTCAAATATTTCATTGTCTTCTATACAGCCTAGACCTACAGGTATAAAAATTTAGGTTATGTTATTTGGGAAAGTGTATTTCTAAAGGCAATTAGCAATAAGAAAAAGATGAAAGATTAAACATACCAGAATTATAAACAAGAATTCCACCATTTTGTCCTCCCCAGATTTTGTTTCGTCTAATTTTGGGGTTGCTTCCAGTCCTATGGATACAACAGAAAATAATGCCATCTTAACTGCTTCTACTCCCATATCCCATGTTATATGAGGTAACAGTGAAAAAATTCATTAATCACAGTAAGAATGAGTCTTTCCAGATGCTCTGAGAAGTTTGTCGGTAAAGACACTGGTTTAATTTTGCTTAATTCTAATTCCCACAGAATACACTTAGCTATAGATTATATTATTACTACAGAGTCTCCTAATATGTAAATTAAACTGAGGAGGTTAGATTAAGTGACTACTATTATTGTATACTCACCTCATATACAAAATGAAGGGCTGAATTATAAGTACTACTACAGTTTCTAAAACTTAAAATACCGGAAAGAGGGATGTAAAAAACTATTACTTTTACAGAAATAGTGTAAAAACAGAAGCTCCCATATACTGAGTGCCTATAACATGCCAGGTATAGCTCACAAGTGTTTTTATACAGCCTTCTACTTTCCAAGTACGATGGGGTACATTGGCAACTATGACTATTAGAGTGGATGACAGAACACTGGAAACACACTCCTAAGGCGGGCGGCGTATGTGCCACTGGCTGCTATCCTCAGCTGGTTCAAGAAAAGCTTGTGGTAAGCCAAGCATGTGGTAAGAGTATGAATATATATACAAAAGGAGGAAATTTTATTGAGCATTAAATAACAAGGAAAGTTCTTCTACATACCCCACCATACTCCCACACAACTCCCTCCCAAAAGAAAGCCAAATGTGAAAAATGTTTACCTTATCTGAACCCCTGAATACATATGATTATATATATCATTGTCTTCTAGCACTCCATGTCCATTGTCATAAAAATAAACACCAACCTAAAATAAAAAAAAATTGCTTTCAAATGACAAAAAAAGTTTATAAAACAATGTATTTCCCATATAAGAGTCCAGAATAATTTTACCTGCTTTCCACTATGTATCCTGTTTCTTCTCAGTACTGGAGTGCTGCCAGTTGTCACCCAGACCCCAGCCAGAGTATTACTATAAACTTCATTCTCTTCTATTACGCCTTGTCCTTTCTCATGCTAAATAAAAGTTACATTGATACAATATATATTTTAGAAACAAGTAGTTTATAGTGTGTTTCCCCCTTTAAAGACAGTTATAAAAAAAAAAAAACACCTAAATTTTTATTTTTTAATCTGGATGAGGTGGTAGTAACATTGTTTTTGTGTAGCCTCTACCTGAGTTTAAGCTCCAGAAGTATTTATACTGTTCTTTATGTGGTTTTGTACTTTTAAGCTTCTTACTTCATTCTAAAATATATAACAAACTAAAGCTCTCTCATTTAGTAAACTAACAGCTATTTCAAATTACTGGTGAAATCATTCAAAATAAGGTCTCAGGTTACTAAAATATTTATTTTTAGTTTGAGCAGAAGATTTAAGACAGACATTTCTAGAACTGAAAATAAAAATTATAGTCACACCTGGCATTACACAAGGACCTTTCTGAAATTTCCTACATTTTCTCACTTGAATCAGTGTGCAACAGTTTCAGTTATACCATGGAACAGAAGCTATAGGACCAATACATGGTTTCAAAATTCTGTAAGGTGCTCAATTGTGTTTCAATAAAAATTCAAATGAAATATTGACTTTTCAAAAAATATTCAAAAATATTCTAGTATTATTAGTACTTTCAGAGATATTATGGATTTACTTACTACTTTTGGAAAATTTCAGACTCCTAAGTGCAGTCACACCAGCAAAACTCCAGTGTAAAAATATAACTCAGCCAATCAGTTGTTGTTTTGAGTTCAGCCCATAATGCCAATTATGAATAAAGACTTTAATAAAAAGGTATATTCTCTATGCCTAAATTCAGTCAGTTGATTGAATTTTACAGAACACCACACATACTATAAAAGTCATTCATATACTGGCAGGGAGAACAAGAGTCTTATTTATTGTATAAATATTAAAGAGAGTCATAAATTCATATTCTGTAAGCTGAATATGGCCTACCTAAGGCTAGACATAATTCTGTCCTCTTCCACCCTTTCTCCCCTGGTTTTGATGCATGACATTCTAGAACTATATTCATTAACTTACCACATAAATCCCACCATGCTGGCCATCATGAATTTTGTTATGTCGAACAATTGGACAACTGTTTGTCCTAATCTGAATTCCTGCTAATGCATTGCCTATTTAAAAATAAAAGTTACAATGTCAACATATGGAGCCTCATTGGAACACAGCAAGAGTTTTACATTACATAGTAGTTAAAATTTTTAGAATTTTAGGAAAAGCACGATTTTGTGAAATATGTCATATTCAGAAAGATATTTATGGTCTAAGAGCATTAAAAAACAAAACTAAGGGAACTAGGAGTATAAAAAGAAAAACTGTAGGCAGTATGGGCATAATAGTTATGGGTAGAGACTCTGAAGCCAGGGTACCAAGTTTTGAATCCCAGGAACTCTCCCTTCCTGTATGACTCTGAGTAAGTTATTTAAACTCATTATACCTTTGTTTCCTGATCAGTAAGTGGGGATATTTAACAGTATCTACTTCACAGGTTAATGTAAATATTATATGACTCAATTCAGGTAAGATGTTCAGAATAATACCTGGAATTAAGTAAGCTTTCTGTTTATATAAGTATTATCCAGGTAAGTACTAGCAAAAGAGAAAGCCCAGAAACTTACAGTGTCTAGCACACACACATCTAATAATGGTCCACTGAATTAATATCTCAGAAAGTTTTAATGAGGAATAAGTATTTTCCCTTTACAGTTTTTTTTAAAAAAGATTTTATTTATTTGAGAGTGAGCGAGAGAGAGCACAAGCAGGGGGAGGAAAGCAGAGGAAGAGGGAGAAGCAGACTCCCCATTGAGCAGGGAGCTCACTGTGAGGCTTGATCCTGGGACTCTAGGATCATGACCTGAACCACCAAAGGTGGACACTTAACCGACTGAGCCACCCAGGCACTCCTCCCTTTATAGTTTGTACCAAACTGAAAGGAGTGAATCTAAGGAAACTGTAGATACTCCCTGAGACTAAGGTCTTATTTATATTTTCATCACTGGTATCTAGTATAGTTCTTGGTACACAGTGGGTACTCAGTAAATGTTAAGTGAGCAATGATTGTTAAGCAAATAAATATCACAAATAATCTTTATTGAGAATTTAAAGAAACTGGATCAGTTCTCCTACTTGGTTTCAAAGTGGCCCACTTTGCTAATGTCAGGAAGATAGGCCAAGCTCCAAAATTTTATAGAACAAAACATGCTTACCATAAATGTCATTTCCTTCAATAAGGCCTCGTCCATCACCAAAGATGTAAACTCCCCCTTGATTTCCATTAAATATAGAATTCCCCCTATAATTATGAGAAATAATAAACATCTATTCAGCAAGAGCTTATTTGTTTAACACAATCAACTGCAGAGCTACTCATACTCATGGCACCTTAAAAATTACTTATCTTCTAGGAGCCATAGTTTCCTAATCTGTAAAATGAGGAACTCAAGACTAGCTAATTTCTAAATTCCCTTGTTTTCCTTCTAAGACCTAAAGCTGAAAGAGCCACCGAGTATTTGAGACAAAATATCATTCTTAAAAATTCCCCTCAAAATAACAAATACACTTGGAACTTTTTTTTTAAGCTGATCTAGACACATTTGCTAAATATTAAGCAAGATGGAAATCCCATAATCTACTTTCATAAAGCCAGTGGAAAATAAAACTTGGCAATTAAAAATAATTCATCGTTACTGATTAAATTATAATAGTTCTGTTCTACAGTCTTATTAGCCAACGCCTTTCAGACTGGATCTGTTTATTTCCTTACTGTAGCCAGAGGGAATGGTAGGAACTATTAAAAGTGATGGCCTGAAGTTTGACTTTTTGTTATTTTTGGTCTCTCTGTCCAAGAATCTTTGAGATAATTACTTCCCTGAGTTATGCTATCTGCAGACTCTCAGACAAAAAAAAAAAAAAAAAAGAGAGAAGACAAGGTCATTCAGGTTCCAAGAGAAGAACATGGCCCTATATACTCATTTATAATGCAGTTTGATGAATTTAAAATAAAAATCACGGCATTTGCAACTGTTCATAAAATAATTTAATGCATGACTTAGATAACAAACAGAACACCTAAAAATAAATGCAGTAGCTATGTTCACTCAGAAGCATAGACATTTACTAGGAAAATCTATTTTGCAGTAGTCAGGTGACTAGAAAATAAGAGTAAAGCTTGACTTTTCTTGTAACACAAGAAGTGAAAAAGTAATTTCCATCCATAATTACATATAAATACCTTATTGTTGGGTCACTATTTGAGGTAATCCATACACCTGCAAAGTTGTTTGCATAGATTTTATTCTCTATGAACTGTCCTCTTCCTTTTTCATGCACATATATTCCTCCAGTCTGCCCATGATGAATTTCACATCGAACCACTGTGGGGTTAGCATAGGCTTTTACTTCAAAGCCTGCTATTCGGTTTCTGTGTATGTTGCAACTTTCAAAGTAACCCTGAAAAATACAGAAATCAAACTGTAGGTAAGGCTGCTTTCCAAAAAGAAATAACATTTAAAAAATGACCTTTTTAGTGTATGCCTCAAAATTAAGTATCAGAAATGTTCAAGAGTAAGCATAAAACATACATACACACTAAATTTCAAATGATAAACAAGGAATAAAAGAGATTTAAATGTTTTAGTAAAACAGAGAACCACAAATCCTCTAATTAGTCTGAGTATACTCAAAGCCAAGAAAGAAAAATAGGGAAAGACTTATTCAATAAATGCAAATAAATACTATTACCCAATAAATACACATATCCTTTAACAAAGATTTATTGAGTATTAAAGAAAACAAACCCTCGGAGATTTAAAAATGTCCCAAGAAAACAAATTCTAAAAAGGTGACCTAAGGACATAATCAGAGACTACAGAAAAAGACATACAAAATAATGTTCATCTTAGCTCAATAATGGGGAACAGGCTAACTTATATTCATGCTCTACGTGCTATCGTGTTAGATAAAAGGAACAGTACATACTTCAAGATAGTATACATTAAGGATGATTTCAATTTCATTTCAAGAAAATACAACTTGAACAATAAAAGTATGAGGGTGTGATTATCTGAGAAATATTATAGATGGCCTTTGTACCCTTTATATTTCTCCCAATTTCTTAAAATTTTCTGTAATGGACAGACTTATTTTGTAATGAGAACACAAGTTACTGTAATACTGATATCCTAAATTCTAAGATTCAATCAAGACTAAGTATTTTTTAAGATTTTATTTATTTATTTGACAGAGCGTGAGAGCTAGCAAGAGGGGGCACAAGCAGGGTGAGCAACAGACAGAGGGAGAGGGAGAAGCAGGTTCCCCGCAGAGCAGCGAGCCCAATGAGGGGCTCAATCCCAGGACACTGGTATCATGACCTGAGCCAAAGGCGGACACTTAGCCGACTGAGCCACTCAGGCACCTCCAATCAAGACTAAATATTAAGAGAAAAAAGTAAGATATTAAGATATTCCTAAGATGGCACTCCTAAAAGCCATTTCAACTCCTGGTCTATCTCCCTTCAAAAACTAAGTATGTGGGGCGCCTGGGTGGTTCAGTCATTAAGCATCTGCCTTTGGCTCAGGGCATGATCATGGCGTTCTGGGATTGAGCCCCATGTCAGGCTCCTCCGCTGGGAGCCTGCTTCTTCTTCTCCCACTCCCCCTGCTTGTGTTCCCTCTCTCACTGGCTGTCTCTCTGTCAAATAAATAAATAAAATCTTAAAACAAAACAAAACAAAGTATGCTCTCCTTTCTTTAAATTCCCCTTAAGTACTTTCTTATGGTACCTCTATGTACTGCTTTGTACGATTCCTGTTAAATAGTCTTATCCATTCCTCCCTAATCATAAGCTCCTGCATAGAAATGACTATACTACCTTCTGTTACATTTATACAGGACTTCATGTATAGCAAGCACTCAAGCAGGAACTAACTCACTACTTTTTGCAAATTCTAGTGGAGGTTAAAAACAGATGTAATTCTGAATACTACATAAACTCTTTAAGAAAATAGACCTCTGAGAATAATATTCAGAAGTAATTTCAGGTTTCATTTTCCAAAAATAAAGTACAAATTATCTATAACTTCTTCATATTTGGATTAAATACTTTTTAATTGGGGGCATTATATTAAAAAATACCTTCTTTAAATATAATAAAATTTCTTTGATTTTATACCAAATAAAAATGAATGTACACTGGGTATATATACAGACTATTATGGCAAAACTGAGAATCAAAGAAACAAAGATTTAAAAAGTGTTTAGACTAAAAGAACTTAATGTTAGACTGGAAAAATTCCACAGTTCTGATGTTTTCATTATTGAGAAAGGAGCTCAATTAGGCTACTTTCTCTCTGCTGGGAGCTGCATGACATAACTGGTTGGTAAACTTGGGAATGAATAAACTGGGTATGACCAATAAGGCTTCGCCCTTAACCTCAGGGAAGTGAGTTGCCCTAAGGGAGCATGCCTTCTGCTAAGTGCGTAAGCTTATTTAATTTTGGGGTGCAGTGAAGCAGACCCATTTTGTTCTTGTTTGAAGGTGTATTCTCCAATTTAACCTTTTAAGGGCAATAAAATTATTTCAGCCTCCTCATGCTACTTCATGGCTTTATTTCATAATTTGTTCAGAATGTGGCAAGAAAAGATACACTGCTTATTGGGTTTCCATAAAGATTTCATAACAGGCCACTGTCATGTCTTGACTATACTAAACACACAGTACTGCAAGTATACTTTGCTATGTACTGACTAAACATGATTCAAATGCAGGGATGCTCTATTTTCTTTAGGTTTTGATTTTGTACTGTTAGGAGAGTCAACAAGATCCACAAGTTTACTAAGGCAAACAGCAGCCTCCTCTCATTTCCCTTACCCAGAGGTCCCCACCTTCAATTCTTTTAACTGATTCTTTCTATCTACCTCTATATTTTTAAGTAAAGACTTGTATTGCTGTATCTTGAGTTTGCAGTTTAAGGTACTGTCTACTGACTTCCTACTTTGGCAGATAAGAATTTAGCTCTATCTCCCATCATACATTCACACTATATCCTTCCAATGCAGTGATATCACAATTTTGGTTAGATTAGTGTGCTATTCAAGAGCTGAGTCATAAAGTATAACTACATATTCTTTGCTGTACAACTTTTTATTAAAGTTGGTAATTATGTTATTTTTCTCCTTTGCTTATGCCTCTAGTGATAATTCTATCCTAAACTCGTTACCAATTGTTTAAAAACCTCAATATATTTATACTCACATCAGGTTTACCAGTTTATCTTCATGAACATAAGGTTTTATAATTTGCTCTAATCTGTAATGGTTGGCTTCACTGGCACCTAGTCAGTTACCATGTTGTAATTTAAAAATGTTCCTTAATTCCATCAAAGATAAAGTTTGTAACCTGCATCTTTTAAGATATCATTGAAGAAAAGAAAGCAGTAAAAACCATTTTTTTCTTCATGCTCTTTTTTTTTTAAAAAGTAAACTCTACTCCCACCATGGGGCTCGAACTCATGATCATGAGATCAAGAGTCACATACTCCACTGGATGAACCAGCCAGGTGTCCCACTCTCCATGCCTTTACAACCAGAAGCCTCTACACTGCTACAACTGTCATTTTACCACATTCAGACAGAACAGTTTTATAATTTTACAAGGAAAACCATCTCTTGTCACGGGCTTAAAGGGGTTCAGTTAATGTAATTTTGCTTTAAAACATGTTTTAATAGAATGCATCTGTTTTAAGAGATGCCTTTAGTGTAAAATGTCATAATAATACAGAAATGTGAAAGTATATATAGACAGAATTCTACTTTGCCTTGTAAGATGCAAACCACGAAAATTCCAACGTATATAGACAAAACTCCAAAAGCAGGGGCCTTTTTTTTTTTTTTTTTAAGATTTTATTTATTTGTGTGAGAGAGAGAGTGTGCGCACAAGAGTGGGGGTAGGGACAGAGGGAGAGGGAAAAGCGGAGCAGGGAGCCCAAAGCCGGCTCGATCCCAGGACCCTGAGATCATGACCTGAGCCAAAGGCAGACACTTCAACTGAGCCACCCAGGTGCCCCCAAAGTAGGGACATTTTATTGGATGACCCCAGAAAAATCATATGTCCCTATCAAAAGATACTAAATTGTTAAGAGCTTCTTCTATATTTAAAATAAGGGCTTGGGATGCCTAGGTGGCTCGGTGCTCAGCAGGGAGTCTGCTTCAGGATTCTCTCTTCCTCTGCCCCCCTCCTTCACATGCACACAAGCTCTCCCTCAAATAAATAATCTTTAAAATAAGCGCTTGTTAGCTTCTCAGAACAGTGTTTCTAAATCCTTGCTGTACACATTACCTCAAATTTTTGAAAATTATCATTTAAGGTTAAGAACTTTTTTAAAAAAAGATTTTATTTATTTATTTGAGGGAGAAAGAGCACGAGTGGGGAGGAGGGGCAGAGGGAGTGAGAGAAGCAGGCTCCCCCACTCAACAGGGAGCCCCACTCGGGACTCAGTCCCAGGACCCCGAGATCATGACCCAAGCAAAAGGAGATGCTTAACTGACTGAGCCACCCAAGTGCCCATAAGGTTAAAAACTCAACATTGATTATCAAAATAAAAGGTGAAGCACTTTTTCATTTAAATGTTTTTTGGAAGTGCAACAGTCTTTATTAAATATGACAAAGTAAAAGGCATTTAAGAGTTTCTCTTAAAACTCTCCAAATAAAACAAGAATGAAAAAGAGGAAAAAAATGCTATCTTCATTAAAATAAACTTCCACAACCCCAAACTATTATCTATGAAACACCTGCCAAATACTGTGGAATCTGGATAGGAAGAGTAGGGTGCTGAAACCTAACAAATGTTATCTTAAATCTTCAGCTAGGTAGTTTCCCCCACGAAACTGAAGGTTCTCATAAGCCTAGCTAATGATCTTCTAAGGTGATCGGATCTAGTGGCATGAATAGAATATGGAAAAGAAATATTCCCATGTTATTATTTTCATAAAAATAACTCAGGCACAAGAAGTAAATGTGAGCAAGAATACACACTAATGTGCAATTTCTATCATCTAAAACTTACGTTTCCTATCTAAGGGAGACTATCCAAAGTAAAGGAAAATGAAAGGAGGGAGAGGACAGCCAGATTTTATGATAGATAATCTGTCATCTGTCAGTCTGTCATGTGTTAAATTCATAAATTTAGAATAAATGTCTCCAAAAGTTTACAGCAGTTTGGCATTGCTATGGCATTCTAATTATATTTTACAAAAATAACACTCTGCAACAGATTTAATATTAAACAAAGATAACTGGGAACCTGTGAACACTGATAGGAAAATTATTTTTAGGAATGAGACTGGCACTGTGGTTGTGTGAAAGAAAGAAAAAGAAAGAATCCCCATCTTTTAACGATGCATGCTGAACTATCTGCAGATAAGAAGATGATGTCCAGGATTCGCTTCAAAATAATCTAAGGAGTACAAAAGACAGTAAAGAGTGAATAAGTATAGATGAAACAAAACTGGCCATGAATTGATAGCTGTTGGAGAATGGGTACACGGGGATTCATTCATTATACTACTATTCTCTTTTTTCTGGATGTTGGAAAAATTCCATAAAACAAAACACATTAAAATTAGAGATTAAAAAACCAAAACAAAACTATGGAGACACAGCAAGGGGCACAGATTTGAGGAAATCACATAAAACTTAAAGAACAAAGCAATACACAGACAAGTTTCTAAAGAAAGGAACACATGGAAGAGAAAACCAGCAAAACAACACATCAACAACAAAAACCTACATTATGGATACTGAAAGCAGAAAAGCAAATCATCGCAAGAAAAAAAAAAAAACAAACAAACCCAGGGGCGCCTGGGTGGCACAGCGGTTAAGCGCCTGCCTTCGGCTCTGGGCGTGATCCCGGGCGTTGTGGGATCGAGCCCCACATCAGACTCCTCTGCTATGAGCCTGCTTCTTCCTCTCCCACTCCCCTGCTGTGTTCCCTCTCTCGCTGGCTGTCTCTATCTCTGTCGAATAAATAAATAAAATCTTTAAAAAAACCAAAAAACAAACAAAAAAAACCACCCCAGGATAATCTCAGACAAAAACCAAAATGATCTCAGACTTGTCAGCCACATTTAATGCTAGAAATATAAAAATGACTACAAAATTTGGAGGGGAAAAAGTGTAATCAAAACCGTGTATACATTTAGCCAAGTTGAAAAGTAATGGATAGGCATTCTCGAGTGGCAAGAATTCAAGCTACAATACCAGTAAACCCTTCTTTTAAAAATAAACAAATAATGGCTAGATAAGAAAATTCAGCCATACTAAGAATGAATCAAAATAAAAAAAAAATCAGCAACGGAGAAACTGTTATAAAAGGATTAAAGGTAAACAAATATAGAATAAATACTGACCAATAATTATAGGAATGTAAGTTATAAAACTTTACATAAGAAAAGCAAGAATATAAAGAATGGGAAGGAGATAGGCTGAAATATAAAGTGCTTATTTCCTCATTTTTCACGGGGGAAGTTCGTACTTCAAAGTTTAAACATGAAGCTAACAATGACAAATGCTAGAGTCATACCCTGAAATCCTAGAGGATTCCTTTATACTTGTGTAGTATTTTTACATAAACAATTCTTTAAAATAAAAAAGAGTAGAACATCTTTTACGATTCATTCTTATGAATATAAAATTTAAATTTTAAGTATGTCAACAAAGAAAAAGGAGCAAAAATTCAGAGAATAAATACGTGTATATTTAAAGAAAGTGGACAGTACAGAAACTAGTTTTAAGTGTTCTGATGTTCTTTGAAGGTCTACAGAAAACAAAGTAGAATTTTAAAAAGATTATCTTCAGTGATGTTATCCTATCAATCATGGGCTGTCACCACAAAGAAGACAAAGAATACAAGCCAAAAGAATATCTAAAATGGAAAAACATTCTATCAAGGGATTTTAAAGGATTGTGTCACAATACTGAAACAGAGGATAGGCCCAAGATGTTAGGTTTTAATTTTCATCCCTCCTTTACAAATATGTAATACCTTACAAATCTCTTTATTAATCCTTCATGGGAATATCTATGTATAGCACTGCCTAGGAGTTGTTTAAAAACAACTTAAAAAATTTGTAAACCCAAATATATATATAAACTGTATCAGGAGTGTATGATGAGGAGTAAATTATTATGATGAACTTTAGTAGTGACCATCAGCATAGGTCTTTCAAAAATAAGGAAGCTTACTCAGGTTAAAATTAACTTGGTACCTCAAATGTCTCTTGTCAGTGAGACCAGAGGCATGCAAAAATATGATACTGGAATTGCATATAACTCTGGGACAAAGTCTAAAGGCAACACAGGCAAAGAAATACTAGCATAGTATAATGCCATTACAAAATAAGAGATCCATTTAGGAACTACAGCTAATATAGGACTCTAAGGGAGGTGAGATTTTCAAGATTCTTATGTTTTGACATCCTCCATACCTTTGCCCTCCAGACTACAATTCCCATGCTCCCTACTTCCCTACTCCTTGGGAAAAAGGAAGTATGATCTGCAATGAAATGTCAATTTCTTTACTTCAGCTGGAGAGGGGCAAGTGGTCATCTCCACTCTGCTTTCTTTTTATTATATTTATTTATTATTCCCCCCCTACTCTGCTTTCTTATTGATAGGTCCAAGCTATAGCCTACATTGTTTTCCTTATTTTTAGAGTGAGAGACCGCAGGAGCGGGGGTGGGGGGGGTGGGGAGTGGCAGAAGGAGAGGGAGAGAGAATCTTTTTTTTTTTTTTTTTTTAAGATTTTATTTATTTATTCATGAGAGACACAGAGAGGCGGGGAAGAGGGAGAAGCAGGCTCCCTGCAGAGCAGGGAGGCTGATGCGGAACTCAATCCCAGGATCACGACCTGAGCCAAAGACAGACGCTTAACTGCCTGAGCCACTCAGGCACCCAAGAGAGAGAATCTTAACCAGACTCTGTACTAAATGCAGAGCCTGATGGGGGCTCGATTTGATGACCCTGAGATCACGACGAAAGCAAAAACCAAGAGCTGGATTCTTAACCAAATAAAACATAGGCACCCTAAGCCTAAGGTTTAAATGAACTGTTCTTCTCAGGTTGCACTTACCCCAGAATATGATGCATTGGATGGCCTCAAACTATTTCGCTCTAATCAGAACTTCATAGAAGGAGTATTACCTCCTGTGGTCTAGTTTAGTTTTAAAAGAGTTCTACATTAAGGTTTTAGGCACAAACAACAAAAAAATTTCCTTCACTGACAATTTGTATATGTGAATCCAACAATCCTCTGTTGCATGATTCATACAACAGCAATAAAATTTCACCACAATCCCATTTGGCCACCATGCCATCACCTCCTCTCCCATCTCTTACTCCTTAACAAAAAATGTTGCCTATGTTGTAACAGGACTTGAAAATTGCCTCAATGAAAATTAGACATTAAATGAAAAGAATACCTGAATAGACATCAAAGGGATTATTATTTTTTAAAGATTTTATTTATTTATTTCTTTGACAGAGAGAGACAGCCAGAGAGAGCTCACACAAGCAGGGGGAGTGGGAGAGGAAGAAGCAGGCTCCCAGCAGAGGAGCCTGATGTGGGGCTTGATCCCATAACGCCGGGATCACGCCCTGAGCCGAAGGCAGACGCCTAATGCCTGAGCCACCCAGGCGCCCCAAAGAGCATTATTTTGAAATAGTGGCCTAAAAGACCTCAAAAAGTTGCATCTCTAGAAACTTGTGTAAAATGACACAATAGTACTTAAAATACAATATCATCCACAAAGATGCCTAATTAACTGCTGTGTAAGTTTTAGAACTGGTATTTTATTACCATTATATCTCTTATTAAAATTCTGCCAATTAAAAAAAATTAAGAGGAATAAAATGGAAGTCAAACTAATAGTGAAACCATTAGTTCTCAAAGTGTAGCCTACAAATAGCTTGCATTGAACTCACGGTGAGTATTAAAGATGCATACGCTGGTTCCCATTATATTATGTTACATTATATTTATTCTATCTGGATGGCTTTTTTTTTTTCTTCTAAAGATTTCCTTTATTTATTTGACAGAGACAGAGAAAGAGCACAAGCGGGGAGCGGCAGGCACAGGGAGAGGGGGAAACAGGCTTCCCGATGAGCAGATAATCTGACATGGGGCTCGATCCCAAAACCCCGGGATCATGACCTGAACCGAAGGCAGACGCTTAACCAACTGAGCCACCCAGGTACCCCTAACAGGGGTGACTTTCAGGCACACTTACATTTGAGAACTACTGGATTAGATCTTACTCCTGTCACAGATTACATCAATTCCCTAAGGACTCCATCTTCTCTACATGCACATAATATTAGACTCATGAATTATAGAATACTGCATATTGATTTTAAAATATGATGCTGAAATGTCTTTTAAACCAATACTCTTCAATTCACCTAGTTTGGTGATGAGAAAGTGCAGAAACCTATTTGAAATTTAATGGATATGGATCACCTGGCTGGCTCAGTTGGTGGAACATGTGACTCGATCTCCGGATTGTGAATTCGAGCCCCACAGTGGGTATTCAGAGATTACTTAAAAATAAATATCTTAAAAAAAAAGAGAGAAAGAAATTTAACTGATATGAAGTCGGTTTTTCTATTAAGAATAAATGTTCTTACCATGCCATGATCAAATGTGAACACACCAACATCTCGTCCATGATGGATATGATTCCGTCTAATAATTGGGTTTCCATGATTTTTAACCCAAATCCCAGCTAAAGCATTATTGGAAATTTCATTATCTTCATATATTCCCTACAACAATTAATCAGAAATAGGTATTAGCAGAACTTAAAAAAAATTTTTAGAAAAAACCCATAAAAGTTAAAAATACCTGTGCATGATCTGTTATATAAAGTCCAACATTTTCACAGTCGCTGATGTTACAGTGCTTGATAGTGGGACATGCTCCTTGACCACTAACACATACTGCAGAGCCAACTGTAAGAAAAATTATTTATTTAAAAAACCTATTGGTCAACAACACAATGACTTATTTTGTAATAAAACGTAAGGGAAACACTAACCTGTACATGTACTTCGGATGATACAGTGATCAATAATAGGGCTACAGTTTACCGTAATCTCTAAGCAGTGGTGTGCATTATGGTGTTGAGCAGATTTGTCATCAGGGTTAAACTGAAAAGTAGAAATTTTGTTTGAAGTTTTGTATGAACCACTACCTTAAATGATTTTAACATACTTATTCTAAATCTTAAAATTCCTTACCCTTATTGTCATATATCCAACATAAGCATCCTCAGAACCTTCCATAAAGACAAAGGTTGAATCTCTAGTGTTTTCAATTATAACTTTGTCTGCTACTTTTCCAGGTGCTGTGGAGAAGATATTTTAAAACATATTACTTTTATTTAAAAAAAAACCAACACATTATTTATCAGAGGAAATTCAAATAAAATTCAATTTTTTAATCAGTAAAAATACTCTGTCATAAAACTAGTAACAAAGAAACTTTCTTTATTGTTTTTAGGTTGGGTCCTTTAAGGGGAATTTTTTTTTCATTTTTCAAGAAAAATTTTAATTGAAGTATATATATAGTTGACATATTCGCCTCAGGTATACAACATAGTAACTTGACAATTATATACATTACGAAATACTCACTATGGTAAGTGTATTCTCCGTCAGCACACAAAGTTGTTATTTTTTTTTAAAAGACTTATTTACTCGAGAAAGAGAGAGCACTTCGAGGGCAGAGGGGGCAGAGAGGGGAGAGAATCCTCGAGCAGACTCCCTGGCTGAGTGCAGTTGCCTGAGGACCATGAGGATCATTGCCTGAACCAAAGTCAGGAGTCGGACACCCAACCGACTGAAGCACCCAGGCGCCCCATTATCATAATATTACTGATTATATTCCCCATACTTTTCATTTTGTGACATTTACCTTATAACTGGAAGTCTGCACTTCTTAATCCCCTTCACCTTTTTTGCCTGCCTACCCATCTCCCTCCTGCAAACCACGTATAAGTTCTCTGTATTTATGAATGTTTCTTTTTCGTTGTTTTGTTTTTTAGATTCCACATATAAGTGGAAATCACTTGGTATTTATCTTTCTCTGACTTATTTCACTTAGCATAATATGCAGAGGGAGCTTTTAAAAAACATTAGCATTAAGTAAGAATAATGTTCATTTTATGAGGTAACTATGTTTCACTGGCCTTTACTACAGGCAGTCATATTTAATGTGGATATTCTTTGAGTACCATTGTACTCAAATTCGTGTATAACAATACTTCTAATAATATTTAACTACTAATAGTATTTAGTATCAAATACAATGACATATTAAAAAAATGGTTTCTTATGGAAACAAGATCAAAAATCACTTCCAGCAGCACCAGAAAAAGAGCTCAGGGAGAAGAAAGGAGAAGGAGATGTTGAGTAGGTAGAGAAAGTGAGAAATGTCCTAATTTAAACTTATTTCTAATATTGGCCTTGATTTGGAAGGTACTGCAAATCAATAGGCAAAATTTTCTATACCTTCCTCCCCTTTTCTCTGTGGTGGAAATGGGGGAGGGAAGCAGAAGGCGCAGTGAATGCAAATTTCAAAAACAAGTAATAATTTTTAGCTATCTTCAAATGGTCCATGTACTGTGTCCTTAAAAAATCAGAAAGCACAAATCTTGAAATGACTGATCAGTGCTCAACAACTGTTTCATTACATTTATTCTTAGAAACTTGACTATAAAAATAGCTTTGAAATAGTACGAAAAATTTACCAAGGGCATCTGTTTCATTAAAAACACAGCAACAGAAACATTAACCATCTTTACTTTCAAAACAAAAGATGTAATAAATATCTTTTTTCCTTAATGAATAACTAAGGTGTTGGACAAAGTATGGACATCAAGACATACATCTTAAAAAAAAAAAAAAGAAATTAGGGAGTCTGGGCGCCTCAGTCAGGCACCCCACTCTTGATTTTGGCTCAGGTCATGATCTCAGTTGGGAGATCGAGCCCCTACTTCATATTCTCTCTCTCCCCTCTGCCCCCCACCCCCATCACCGCTCTCTCTCTCTCAAAATAAATAAATAAATAAAATAAAAAAAATAAAAGATACATCTGTAATTTCTGAACTCTCACATTTTCATTGCAATAGGCAATATTCCTGTTCTTTCTTAACCATTAAGCTATTATCAAGGTTCACCTGGATTTTAAGTCACTAGCATTTAAAAAACCCATCATGTAAATAATACATTAAAATTTTAATGACAATGCCTTTAGAATACCTGCACCAATCATGGTGATTGGAGATTCAATATATATCCATTCATCAGTGTATATTCCAGAATGAACAAAGATAAGTCCATCAAAATGAGCTTCTTGTACCCCACCAAGGGCATCTTCAATTGTATCATAATACTAGAAAAAAATAAAAGTGTCAGTACAGAACTGAAAGATTACCATTTTAAGTCTTATAAAAATACAAATCAAACATACCAACATATTTTCTCTTCCTTTATATCTTGCAGGATTACTGTAGAAATGTTCAGCAAATCCTGGCTTTACATGTGCACCTTTATACTAAAATGTCAAAAAACAAAACAACAAAAAACAAAACAAAACAAAAAACCAGAAACAAACATTGACTACTCATGTAAACATATTCTAAATTAATACCGTATATTTTTATTAAATATTGAAAACAATTATCAATTATTCCAACTAATTTTCTGTTGCATAGTGCAATGTAGAATCTGAAACAGCTTATGACTCAGTATTATCCAGTAAGAAAGGACAAAACTTGTTAATCTCAGCACTACTGATATTTTGGTACAGTAATTCTTCGTTGTGGGGGACTGTCCTGTGCATCATTTTAAGGTATTTAGCAGCATCCCTGGCCTCTACCCACTAGATACCAGTAGAATCCTCTTCTCCAGTTGTGACAACCAAAAATGTCTCCAGACATTGCCAAATGTCCCCTGTGGAGCAAAATCACCCCCAGTTGAGAACCACTCATAAAGGACCATATAAAAATTAAAATAACTACTGAACACTAACAATTTAAGAAAAGGTTCAAACACACCCAGAAAAAGTATAATGCTCTCAGGCTACTGATGCTCACTGCCACTGTTTAAATTATTAATAAATATGTCAGTAGTGAAAAGCATTGTTGAACAAATATTTTGTGGAGTGATAAATACATTCATTGCTTTGAAACCTATTCTTGAGTTTAAATTAATTTTTTAAAAAGAAACTTTTATTTATGGATATAAATCAATATTTTCCATTTATACTTCATACCAACTGCTGGAAACTCTCTTTCCAAGGATTTGGGTGTTCATATTCTTCTGGATTAATCTGGTAGAATTTGCCAGGTTCAGGATGCATCATAGGGCGAGTATATTCGAAAACTTCCATGTATAATCGTTTCCTATAGGAGGAAAGAAATGAAAGATTTCTTCATAAAAAGTCCTTTAAACAACTAGAAAAATTATCTGATGCTTCAAAAACATGTAAGAATATAAAAAAACCAAAAATTTTAACTGTAAAATAGTTTTTGGCTAAAAACAATGTAACTACATATAAAAAACAGTCCACCTCCCAAAATATAGTGTCAATTCTCCAAAATTTGTTTAGGGGAAAAAAAGGCCACCCTTACTGTAAAAGCCTCATAGTTATTAAAAGGATGGCTTTCAATAAAATACACCGAACTTAACTCGTTATCATTTACATCCTATTATCAAAAACCATCAAATCTCACAAATGTAGTCATAGTAACTATTATCACTTCCCGTACAAAGCAGGGTTCCTTCCGATCTTTTTATCTACAGATAGTTTCATTTATTACAGTTGTGATTATATAGCATCTAAAATTTTGTATTCTGCTCTTTTCAAAAACTTTTTTAGAGAACATAGCATTTTCCCATGTTACTAACAACTCTGTAAAAATCACTGTTAAATGCCTTTATCACCAAGTTTTCAAGTAGACATTACATTGTTAGTTGATTACCTTATTGCTGGACATTTAGATTATTTCTAATTTTCCCCCACTATTAACTGTGCTATTATGAAAAAATTGGACATAAGAAAACAAAATTTCCAGAAGTGGAATTACGTGGGTCAAAAGGCATGCATATTTTAAGGTTCATGAATACAACTGTCAAACTATTTTCCAAAAGTGATATATCAAAATCTACTTTCACATTAAACTATTAGATTGAATTAATTACCTGTTTTAAATTAGACATAGCTGTTTCTAAAAACAGCTCAAAGCTTAGATTTAAATGAAATACATTTCCCAGAATCACTCAGTTGCTATTAACTGATAAATAGCAGAGAAAGTACTTCATTTATTGTTTTAGAAATACCGCTCAGACCAACAACCTACATTTGTGATGAACAGGTAACTTGGAATTTATAAGCATTCTAATTTTGTTCCAACTATTTAATTGTAACTACCAACTCGCACTTCAACTTCCCTACCATCTTTTAGCATTTGGGGCGGCAAATAATATATCTCAAGATAATAAGAAATAAATTTTAACTTACCACAAAATTGGATCATTAGCAAGCTCACTGAAGCGTTTACACACACAAGCTGCTCTACAAAGATCCTGTTCCAGCAAGTAAGAGAAGATTTTTAGAACTACTTCATCTGGTAGTTTCTCCTGAAGATACTGTTCAGCAGGTGCTGCTATAAAGAGATTAGGAAACAGAATATAAACAATCTATTTGTGTGATAGTTTCTCACTATTTAAAGAGCATAATTTTCATTTTATTTAATGAATAGATTTTTTGATGACCATCATTTTATAAGCATTTTGCTTTGACAGATGACACACACATCTACCTTCTTTTGTCTGACTTAACTATTCTTTTAGCTGTTATGCACCATTTCAGAAACTGGTTAAATACATTAATTGTTGTATAAAAATACATTTTAAGTCAAAAGAGAGGTCAAGGTTCTCATGCTTATTCTATAATATCACCTTCTCAATCCCAAATGCACCATTAAACTATATTTAATTATTAATTTTTTGGTATCAAACAAAAATTAAAAAGATTTAACCCTATCCTAGTTTTCCCAAAGGAAATACCTGACAGATCTTGTGATTTTCCAGATACTCTTGCGCGTTTTGCACGATGACCAAAGTTTTCTGTAGTTGAAGTTGAGGCACCCTTCAAAAACAAAATGAAAACTAAGCAAATATTTTAACCATACATAATCATTACTTCAAAAATATAGTGACATGTCCCTTTCTGTTTCAAACAATTCTTTCATTACAAAAAGAAAAGCAGTTACTTTTAATTTACCTCCATACTGCTCTTTGTAGGACACGCTGTTCTTTTTGGCAAAAGTGTTTTTCTACGAAGTTGGTATGGACTATTTTGTGCACCAGGACCTGATTCTTCAGCAACCATATCTGCAGGTACATCATCATCTGTTATAAACAAAAGCAACATGAAAAATGACACCCAGTTTTTTAAAAAAAGCTCTTCATATCGGGGCACCTGGGTGGCGCAGTTGTTAGGCGGCTGCCTTCGGCTCAGGGCGTGATCCTGGCGTTCCGGGATCGAGTCCCACATCGGGGTCCTCCACTAAGAGCCTGCTTCTTCCTCTCCCACTCCCCCTGCTGTGTTCCCTCTCTCGCTGGCTGTCTGTCACATAAATAAATAAAATCTTAAAAAAAAAAAAAAAGCTCTTCATAAATGTTTTAGGGGGAGAGGCAGTACTTTTTTTTTTTTTAAATTTGAGAGAGAGGGAGAGATAGGAGAGAGAACGAGCAGGGGGAGTGGCAGGCAGAGGGAGAGGCAGGCTCCCTGCTGAGCAGGGAGCCCGATGTGGGGCTCAATCCCAGGAACCTGGGATCATGACCTGAGCCGAAGGCAGATGCTTAACTGAATGAACGACCTAGATGCCCCTAGATACAACTTTTATGTAAAAGTCTAGCCAACTGGGGGCACCTGGGTGGCTCAGTTGGTAAGTGGCTACCTTCGGCTCAGGTCATGATCCCAGGGTCTTGGGATGGAGCCCCGTGGCTGTCTATCGCACTCCCTGCTCGGGCAAGCCTGCTTCTCCCTTTCCTTCTCCCCCTGCTTGTGCTCTCTCTCTCTGTCAAATAAATAAAATTCCAGCCAACCGGATAAACATCTGAAAGGAATGTTGGACTTCATTTCTTACTTCACAATAAATTCCAAAGTAGAACATACACATATTTTAAAAGATTTATTTATTTATTTGAGAGAGCGTGAGTGAGCGAGTAGTGAGAGGGGCAGAAGGAGAGAAGAGAGAATCCTGAAGCAGACTCCCAGCTGAGTGCAGAGCCTGACCCAGGGCTGGATCCTAGGACCCCAAGATCATGACCTGAGCTGAAATCGAAAGTCAGCCGTTCAAGTGACTGAACCACCCAGGTGCTCCAGAACCTATAAATACAAAAAAATCAAACCACTAAAAGAAAACGAAAATTATTTTTTATAATGTTAAAGTAGAGAAGAGGTATAACACAAATTTTGGAAGGCATTTAAAAAAAGGTGAGGAGCATGTTCACTTGATGAAGGGAATGGAAGACTTACTACTACAATGGTTACAGTCCAAGTGGGGTGAGAAGGGTAGTCTTGCAAGAGGTGTCAGAATCAAAGCAGGGTGAGGTGGGTGTCCATGGAGAGGGACAGCTCAGTGTCGAGCATCAGATATCAAGTAGGATGAAAAGGGTACCTACGCAGACAGTGCACAGACTCAAACTGTGGCATAAAGTGCTGGAGCTCAAGAAGGGTAAGAAGGAAGTCTGCAGAGTGGGTGGGTGGGAAGGTGGCCTAAAATGGAGAATCAGAGCCAAGAGCAGGGAGAGAAGAACATCACACAGAAGAAGGGATGTTGGAACTGGAAGACTGGTTGCATACAACAGAGGGATTCATCATATAATTAAATAAGAGTAATGGAAGCCAGCATCACTTCTATGATAAAGATACATAACCTAAATCTAATTTAATAATCTTCAAAATTGTCAAAGTCATGAAAGTCAAGCAAAGTCTAAGGAACTGTCCCAGGATGAAGGTCATAAAAAAGATATAGCAACTAAATGCAACATATGGTCCTGAATTGGATCCTTTTGCTAAAAGGATGCTATTAGGACAATTAGTGAAACTTGAATGGGAGGGGTGTCAAAGGATTAGAAGGTAGTAATGTGTCAGTGTTAATTTTCTGATTTTAACAGCTGTAGTACAGTGATTTAGGAGAATATCTCTTTTTGTAGGAAATACACACTAAAGCATTAGAAGGTGGCAGGACAAGAGACTGGCAACTTCTGTAGGGCAATGAGAGGGAAAAAACCTTCCTTGTACTATACTTTTAACTCTTCTTTAAGTATGAATTGTCAAGAAAAAAAAAAAGCTGATAGATTTGAGTAATATATAAAAAGTTTTAAAATTCCACTTAGAAAATGAACTCGATAAACATAATGAAAGGAGCAACACAATAAGGAAAAAATATTTGCAATACATGTCACAGAAGGCTAATTTCCTAACTCTATCTGCATGCCTACAAGTCAGTATGGAAAAGATGAACAATTCAATAGAAAATTAGGCCAAGGATATGAACAGATAACTCAGAATTAAGTTTAAATGGTAATAAAAACTACAATGAGATTTTTTTATGTAGCAGATTATCAAAGATCAGAAAGTGTAATCACATACTAGTATCATCAAAGGATAATATAAGGGGGAAAAAAGTTCCTAATTGCTTTAAGGACAGCGATTTGGCAACAGCTATTATTACTTAGCAATTCCACTTCTAGGAATTGATTCTGTAACTATATTCACACATGTGGGCAAAGTACTATGTACCAAGATATTTACTGTAGTACTGTTTATAATACTGCAGGGTAACAATCAAAATGTTCATCAATAACTATTAAATAAACTATGGTGCAGCTATACAAGAGACTATTATGTGGTCACTACAAAATATAAAGCAGTTCTATACAGACTAATTAAGAACTATTGCTAATATATAATAAGTATAAAAACCCAAAATATACAGAACAATGTGTTTAGTGTACGTGTGTGTTTTGAGGCTATATAAATATGCTTATAAATACATATATTTACTAAAATATGTGAACTCCATGATGGCAGGGAGCTAACTTGAAGAGGCTCCTATTGGCCAAAGATGGGACAACGTAAGCATCCATAAGAATGACTAGAATGAACTGAAAAAAATATATTTAAATCCATGAGTAATGACACTTAAAAAAATAAAAATAAAAAAGGTTATTTTGAAAGATGCTAGTGAAAACCAAGTCATCATTTTGAAAACTGGTAAATAACAGGAATTAAACTTTTATTCTTCGTTTCTTACATAAACTGAACCTCCAGGTAACCAAGTATTAGCTGAGAGGAAGTTTCTCTAGAGAAACATTTCACTAATAAATGAAGAAATAATAAAAATTTGCAATCTCTAAAGAGTTAATGGATTTAACCACTGAGTATCAGTAGTTCCTAATATCACAAGAAGAAAAACAACCCGACATAATAGATTTCCTGCTGAAAGAACACAACAGCACTCACCAAGTTTTGCCAAAACACCTAATCTGAATCTGATCAATCTGTAAGAAACTCCAAATGGTCAAACTGTTAACAGTTTCCTCAACAAATATACTGCATGGGAAAAACAGTGGGGAAGATATAAGCAAATCTAAAGCATACTGCTTAAGAATGTACACTTTGTTATTAAAATTAATAAAGAAAAAGTAAAAAAATTATCATAAAAATGCTTTTTGTGGGGGAAGGAAAAGGATTATAACTGGAACAGGGCACATAAAAGGGTATTGCAGTGGCCAGCAAAGTTCTATTCCTTGACCTGTTGGTATTAAAATACCAACTTTAATAATAACTCAATCCCTTAATAATAATTTGATAACCTATATGTCTGTTTTATATGAGTTTCTCTACCTGGCTGTGTTTTACAATAACAAAGATATTTTTTAAAAGGTGGGGTTTAAAGCAGTATAATATTAAAAAAACAGGTTTTCCCAATAGCAGACCTTGGGCAAATTAACATTTTTAAGCCTAATTCCTCTCATTTATTAAAGATAGTAGTATCTTAATAATTCACAAGGCTACTGAAGGGGTTTAAATAGAATAACACATGCAAAACACTCAGCAGTGTGCCTTGCTCATCTGAATGTTCAATAAATGTTTTCGCTATTATTTCATTTAAATATTATTCTATTAACATCACTTTCAAATGAAACCTGGAAAACCAAGCAAGTTTTCTATGAACCATACTGCAGCCAATGTGATGTGCCTATTTGTGGTGTCATCCCTTTGTAGTTTAATATGTGGTTAACGTCTATAAATGTTCCATGTGTGCTTGAATGGAACATCTACGTTCTATTTTTTAAAGTTTAAACATATCTAAAAGATCAAGTTTGTTAACTGTGTTGTTCACATAATTTATGTGTCTACTTTTGTTGGGGATGGTGGTAGTGGTGATTTGATTTATTAGCTTCTGAATGAAATGTGGGAAAATCTCTCACTATATCTGCAGGCAGTCCTTTATCTGTAGTATGTAAAATTTTGTTTTGTATACTTTAAGACAATGTTATTTGGACATACAGGTTCAAGATTATTACTTCCTCCTGGTGAATTATTTTATCATTATGCAATGGCTCTCTTTATCCTTAATAATGCTTTGCCTTAAAAACCTATTTTTGCCTGAGGGCCGCCTGGATGGCTCAGTCAGTTGGTTAAGTGTCCGACTCTTGGTTTCAGCTCAGGTCATGATATAGCAGTTGTGCGACTGAGCCCCGAGTTGGGCTCCACACTCACTGTAGAGCCTGCTTGAGATTCTCTCTCTCCCTCTGCTCCTGCTCAATCTCTCAAATAAAATAAAATAAATAAAATAAATCTATTTTTGCCTGACAATATTTTCCTAATGGCTTTTTGTTGTGTTTTATGTCAGCCTAGTATTTTCTCAACCTTGTACTTTCAACTTTTTACTGCTGGATTGCGTTTTAGATTTAGTTCTTAACCATTTGTTGCTAGATTTTCTTTCCTTTTTTAAAATTAAAGATCTTAGGGACGCCTGGGTGGCTCAGTTGGTTAAGTGTGTCTTCAGCTCAGGTCATGATCCCAGGGTCCTGGGACCAAGTCCCACATCGGGCTCCTTGTTCAGTGGAGAGGCTGCTTCTTCCTCTGCCTGCCACTCCCCATCCTTGGGCTCTCTCTGACAAATAAATAAATAAAATCTTAAAAAAAAAAAATTAAAAAGATTTTATTCCTAAATAATCTCTACACCCAACATGGGGCTCAAACCTAGAACCTTGAGATCAACAGTCACATGACCCACTGACTAAGCCAGCCAGGTGCCTCTAGATTTTCTTTCCTTTTCAGCCAAAGCAATGATATCTAATTTGCTATTTAACCCATCTCAAGCCAATTTTTATATACATACACACACATTTATATATATACACACATATATGTAATTTTTAAAAAAGATTTTATTTTTAAGTAATCTCTACACCCAACTTGGGGCTTGAACTCACACCTGAGATCAAGAGCTGCATGCTCCACCAACTGAGCAAGCGAGCCAGGTGCCCCTCCATTTTTATATTTTTAATTTCTGAAAGTTGATTTTTCTTTTTCAAGTCTTATTGTTTCTTTTTAAAATACGCCTATTACATCATCATGCCTCATCTCCCTTTTTTTAATCCTTTTAAAATTACACATGCTTACTTTATATTCTTTTTTGGATTATCACTGGTCACTTTTTTCACTTTTTAAAATTTTCGCACAATTAGGGAAGCTGTTTCAAAGTTCTAGGCCGTATGCCTGGGTCTTAGTTCTATTTTGAAAAGGTCCAAGGCCACGTATCTCCCATCCCCATATACGCATTAAAATTCCACCCCAGATCCCTTAGGAGATATATCCCAGGACCAAAAGGTCCCTGTGCTATTTTATACAGCAGCACCAACTCCCACTTACTACTTTGATTTGACTTCTCTCATTTCTGGTTTCCTTCTTTTCTTCCCTTCTTTAGAGCTTAGCTACGCATTTACAGCTTTGCTCTTGTTTTGTGTTACATTTCCGTATGTTTGTAGTGTGTATGCATGTGGGGATGACACCTTTATCAGCTTGGTTTATAATGCTGATAGCAGTTTCTATAACATTCAAAAGTACATTCTTAAAACTTTTCATCCTATACAACCCTCTCTCTCACCCCACTCCCACTCCTATTTAAAATCTATAGATCTTATTATTACAGATACCTACACCTCACCCACCCACCCTGGAATCCCTTCCTTCTCACCATCAACACAACAAATATTAAAGACTGAAAAGTAAGGAATTCAGAGGTACTAACGGAAAGAAAAGGTGTTGGGTTAACTCAGCTGCAACCTGAAGTTCACACCAAACAAATGCGTGAAGCTACATAATTTGAATTGTGTAATGCCATCTTAACCTCAACTTCCCACTTGTAAACACTGTCCTGTTCTAAAGCACTCAAAGCTCAGTTCTAGAAGAACTGTATTAAATTCTTACTTGTGCTGAGGTAAAGAATCTGTGCTAAATTTCTAATATAGTTCTCATAATAAGTTACCACTGACAGTTCTAAGTTACAGTGCTAGAAGGTATTTAAAAACGGGTCATTCTGAAAAGATCACTTGGCCACTATTATAATAAGAAACAAACTCTAATCATTAGTGTTCTCTTCATTTTTTGAATTCCTGTAGAATTGTGTAAGAATCTGTAGTATTGTGTAAGTACCATATATGTCATAGCTGCCTTACGTTGTTATTTACTTTTTTGGTTTATGCCATATTTTCCTAACAAAAATATAAGCTCTGAGGGCAAGGCCTCTCTCTCTCTCTCTTTTTTTTAAGATGTATTTATTTAAGAGAGAGACAGCAAGCAAGGGAGGGGCAGAGGGAGAAGGAGAGAATCTCAAGCAGACTCCCCACTGAACACAGAGTCTGGCGCAGGGCTCGACACAGGGCTCGACACAGGGCTCAATCCCAAGACCCTGATATCATGACCTGAGCCAAAATCAAGAGTTGGACGCTTAACCGACTGAGCCACTCAGGTGCCCCAAGGCCTCTTGTTTATATTCTTCCTCAGTGTCTACTTTGTTGTTCAGTAAGTAATCAATAAATGCTGATTCACATCTATGGAGAACACTAGTTTTATTCAATTCAAGGAATTTTTCCTAGAAACCATCACTAGTGGTAAACTATGATGATCTTACATACTACTTTACAGAAAACAAAAACGTGGACAGGAACTGCTTTGTTTCTTTGTCTCCAACTCCATGAACTCATTTACAATCACATCCATTTTTTTTTTTGTTCCCTCCTAAAATTACGGAGAAGCGTTCCCCAAGATATATTTGGCACATATGAAGCAAACAAAAAAAGTTTTTATTAAAGAAACAAATGAGACAACAAATAAAATGAATGGTTAACAGTAACTGCCAAACAAGCTCCAATCCAAGAATCAAGAAATCATAAAATATTAGTTATGCTTTGTTCCAACAACAAAGTCTAAAAGCAAGCCCTCAAAATAACATTTTGTTAAAAAATTTTTTAACTTTATACCTTCACTTTTACATCGAATATTAGAATGCCAGTATTTAGATGTCAAGCTGTAATCTAAGACTAATAAAAAAATAATTCTCAATACCAAAAATGCTCAATTTCAACCATAACTTACAGAAAACATAATTTTCAGTTAGGAAATACTCAGCCAGCGATGTCTAAGTAGAAACAGAATGTGATCCACATACGTAATTTTGGAAAGTTACTTATTTTTTTAGTAATCTCTCCACCCAATGTAGGGCTCAAACTCATGACCCTGAGATCAAGAGTCACATGCTCTTCAGGACAGCTGGGTGGCTCAGTCCGTTAAGTGTCTGCCTTTGGCTCAGGTCACGATCTCAGAGTCCTGGGAACCTGTCCTACATCAGGCTCCTTGCTGAGCAGGGAGCCTGCTTCTCCCTCTGCCCCTACCCCTGCTTGTGCTCTCTCTTATTTTTAAAAGACTTTATTTATTTATTTGACAGAGAGACAGCCAGCGAGAGAGGAAACACAAGCAGGGAGAGTGGGAGAGGGAGAAGCAGGCTTCCAGTGGAGCAGGGAGCCCGATGCGGGGCTCGATCCCAGAACGCTGGGATCGTGACCTGAGCCGAAGGCAGACGCCTAATGAATGAGCCACCTGGGCACCCTTAAAATAAAATCTTAAAAAAAATTAAAAAATGAAATGTTCTTTGAAATACATACATATATATAGACAGACAGATACCTGTATCTATCTATCTATATATCTATCTATCTCACACGCTCTTCCAACTGAGCCAGCCAGGTACCCCCACATATGTAATTTTTTAATTAATTTTTAATATTCTAGTAGCTATATTTTAAGAAATCAGTGACACACACACACACTTTTATTAAGACCTTATCAGTGCTCTAGGGCACCTGGTTGGCTCAGTGGGTAGACCATGCAACTCTTGATCTCAGGGTTGTGAGTTTGAGCCCCATGTTGGGTGCAGAGTTACTAAAAAATAAAATCTTAAAACAACAACAACAAAAACCTTTTTCAGTGCTCTAAAAGATAAAAAGTTAGTACCATGCAATTTAAAGGGATGCTATACACATACACATTAATTTTTTAATTTTTATTTTTTATTTATTTTAAAAAAAGATTTTATTTATTTATTTATTTATTTATTTATTTATTTATTTATTTGACGGAGATAGAGACAGCCAGCGAGAGAGGGAACACAAGCACGGGGAGTGGGAGAGGAAGAAGCAGGCTCACAGCAGAGGAGCCTGATGTAGGGCTCGATCCCATAACGCTGGGATCACGCCCTGAGCCAAAGGCAGATGCTCAACTGCTGTGCCACCCAGGCGCCCCAAATTTTGTAATTTTTAGATTTTACTGTAAACCCTACACAAATATACCAGAGTCTTTGCTATTAATAGGAGCTAAGGTTTAAGTAAAGCTGTCTGGAAAATAAGCATACTTCTTTAACTAAAAAATAATCTTTGATATTAAATATGACTGAAAATTTATATTAGGATTCATCTCAAAAAAAGAAGAGACTTAAGTCCATACATTCTGAAGTCAAAAGAATACCTTAATTATTATATACTTAACTATCTTAAAGGCTTACAAAAAACTATACTACTGCTTGGCTGAGGTTCAAAGTCCTTTAGGTTATGCAGTAACCTGAAGTTAGAGTTTACGGAATTTAACTTACAGTAGTTTTTCTCCCCCACAAATATTATACATATTCCACATTACTTACCCATAGCCACAGATCAGAATGGAAACTTAAGCAAATCTGTGCTAGTAACTGTGTGTTTAGAAACAGCTCCCAGTCTCACGTTGTAAAGAACCACACTTGACAACTGTTTCTAACACAGTTGGGAACTACCACAGCTTTTTCCAACTACTAAAAAAATCCACTGAACAAACTGAAATGAAGACAAAATTCATTTGAAATGTTTAACTTAAATATTTTACTTAAATTTTTTTCTTAAATATTTTAAGGTAGGGAGTTCAGAAATAAAATCATAATAAAACGCTGCTTTTTAAAAGCATGGCTTGCTATAATCAGGTGTTTCTATTCATATACTTACAAACTTTAAAAAATATAATTATTCAAGATACTATTACATACTTCCATTAATGTATTTAGTTACTATTTACACACATACATACACTCTGTGACCCTCAGCCACAACATCAACTATAGGGATTGTATAAGATTGGTCAAAGAAAATATATTTATATGTTGACCCTTGAAATAATAATCTTTACAAGCCACTTCTTTGATATTATAAAAACTTATTGAAAACTCAAACAGGACTTATTTTCAGAAGAAAAAATTTAGACCAACTCATTCTAAACTGCCTGACAGGGGTCCCTGGGTGGTTCAGTAGGTTAAGTGTCCAACTCTTGATTTTGGCTCAGGTCATGATCTCAGTGTAGTGAAATCCAGCTCCAAGTGGAGCCCTGCTTCAGGTTCTGTGGGCTCAGTGGGGAGTCTGCTTGAGATTCTTTCCCTCTGCCACTCCCCCCCGCTTGTGCTAATAAAAAATTAATCTTTAAAAAATAAAATAAACTGCCTGACATAAAGTATGTTCAACAAATATTTGCTGAATAAATGAAGACTAAATGAATGAATGTGCCACGAACGATGTGAGTTACTGGTGAAACAGAGCAACTATTAATGCTTTGAATGTTCAGAATTCACCAGTGGAGCAGTCTGATCCTGGACTTTTGTTTGTTGGGAGTTTTTTGATTACTGATTCAACCTCCTTACTAGTAAGTTCATCTGTTCAAATTTTCTGCTTCATCATGATGCAGTCTTGGTAGGTTGTGTATTTCTAGGAATTTATCCATTTCTTCTAGTTGTCCAATTTGTTGGCAAGTAACTTTATTCTATCTCTTCCAATCCTAACAACAAGAAAATCTCTTCTAATCCTTTGTATTTCTGTGCTATCAATTGTAATATTTCCTCTTTCATTTGATTTTATTTGACTCCTCTCTCCCTTTGTCTTGGTGAGTCTAGATAAAGGTCTGTCAATTTTATCTTTTCAAAGAACCAGGTATAAAGTTAGGTTTTAGACCTCTCTTGTTTCTTGAGGTAGGCAATTATTGCCACAAACTTCCCTCTTTGAACTGCTCTTGCTGCATCCCATAAATTTGTCTGTTATAGTTCCACTTTCATTTGTTTCAAGGTATTTTTTGATTTCTCCTTTGATCCACTGGGTGTTCAGCAGCATACTGGTTAATATCCACATATTCATGAATCTCCAGTCTTCTTTGTGTAATTAATTTTCTAGTTTCATACTACTGCAGTTGGAAAAGATGCTTGATATGATTTCGATCCTCTTAAATTTATTAAAGACTTGTTCTGTGGCCTGACATATCTATTTTGGAAAACGAGTCTTTTAGAAGGCAGCATACTGATAGGTCTTCTTCCTTTTATGATGGGTTCTTATTGTTATGTTCTACCAGCCATTCGAAGAAGAATTAATATGAGTCTTTCTCAAGCTCTTTCAAAAACAGAAGAGAACTCTTCCAAACTCATTTTACATTACCCTGTGAGCAAACATTACTCTGACAGCAAAACCAGATAAAGATGCCACAAGAAAAGAAAATTATAGGTCAATATCCCTTATGAACATAAATACAAAAATCCTCAACAATATATCAGCAAACTGAATTCAACAATACATTAAATGGATCATACACCATGATCAAGTGGGATTTATTCCAGGGATGCAAGATGGCTCAACAGCTGCATATTAGTCAATGAGATATACCACATTAACAAAATAAAGGATAAAAATCAGATGATGATCTCAACAGATGCAGAAAGAGCATACGACAAAATTCAACATCCATTTATGATAAAAACTCTCAACAGTGTGGGTATAGAGGGAACATACCTCAACACAGTAAAGGCCATATATGACAAGCCCACAGCTTACATACTCAAGGGTGAAAAGCCAAAAGCTCTTCCTCTAAAACCAGGAAAAAGACCAGTAGCTCTGGTCTTTTACTCAACACAGCATTGGAAATCCTAGCCAGAGCCATTAGGCAGGACAAATAAAGGCATCCAAATTGGAAAGGAAGAAGTAAAGCTGTCACTATTTACAGATGGCATTGTTATATACAGAACACCCTAAAGCCATAAAAGTTGCAGGATACAAAAATCAATACACAAAAAGCTGTTAAATACATGAAGAATGAACTATTACAAAATAAAAAAAATAAAATTAAAAAAAAAAAAAAAGGAAGAACCATCTTGGGGTTGTGGGATAGAGTGCCATGTCAGACTCCGTGCTCAGTGTGGAGCCTGCTTGAGACTCTCTCTCCCTCTCCCCCACAACTCGTGCTCTCTAAAATAAATAAATAAATCTCAAAAAAGAATTTAAAAAAAGTCCAATTTACAAAAGTATCAAAAAGAATAAAATACCTAGGAATAAATTTAATCAAGGAGGTAAAAGACCTGTATGTTGAAAACCATGACATTAATGAAAAAATTGAAGACACAAATAAATGGAAAGATACTCTGCGCTCATGGATTGGAAAAATTAATACTGTTAAACTGTCCATACTACCCAAAGCAATATATAGATTCAATGCAATTCCTCTCATAATCCCAATGGCATTTTTCATGGAAATAGAACAAACAACTCTAAAATTTAAATGGAAGCATAAAAGCCCCTGACTGATTCTTGAGAGAGAACAAAAGCTGAAGGCATCACGCTCCCTGATTTCAAATTTTATTACAAAGATTCAGTAATTACAACAGTATTGTATTGGAATAAAAAGAAACAAAGATCAACAGAAGGCCCAGAAATAAACCCACACATATAAGGCCAATTAATTTATGAAAAAGGAGCCAAGAATATAAAATGGGGAAAGGACAGTCTCTTCAGTAAATGATGTTGGAAAAACTAGACAGCCTATATGCAAAAGAATGAAACTGGACCATTATCTTACACTATACACAAAAATAAACTCAAAATGGATTAAAAACTTGAAACCATAAAACTCCTAGAAGAAAACATAGGTAGTAAACTCCTTGATACAGGTCTTGGCAAAGATTTTTTGAATCTGACATCAAAAGCAAAAAAAACAAAAGCAAAAATAAACAAGTGGAACTACCTCAAATTAAAAAGCTTCTACAGAGCAAAGGGAGCTATCAACAAATTGAAAAGGCAACCTACTGAATGGAAGAAAATATTTGCAAATCATGTGTCTGATAAAGGGCTAATATACAAAATATATAAAGAATGCCTACAAATGAACAGCAAAACAAAAATGAAACCCAAACAATCCAATTCAAAAATGAGATTAGACATTTTTCCAAACACACACTAAGGCCAAAAGGTACATGAAGAGATGTTAACATCATTAATCATTAGGGGATGCAAATTAAAAGCACATGAGGGGAGCACCCAGGTGGCTCAGTTAAGCACTGGACTCTTGATTTCAGCTCAGGGCATGATCTCAGGGTCATGGGATTGAGCCCCCTGTCAGACTCTGCACTCAGAAGGCAATCTGCTTGAGATTCTCTCCCTCTCCCCCTCGCCATGCTCGCTTGCTCTCTCTAAAATAAATAAATAAATCTTTTTAAAAAAGCACAGTGAGGTATCACTCATACCTGTTAGAATGGCTATTATCAAAAAGACTAGAAATAACAAGTATTGGTGAGAATATAGAGAAAAGGGGCCCCCTGTGTACTTCTGGTGGGAACGTAAACTGGTACTGCCACTGTAGAAAACAGCATTGAGGTTCCTTAAAAAAATAAAAGTGGAACTACTATATGATCCAACAATTCCATTTCTGGGTATTATCTGAAGAAAACAAAAACACTAACACAAGAAAATATACATACCCCATGTTCACTGCAGCATTATTCACAATAGCCAATATACGGAAACAACCTAAGTGTCCACTGATTGATGAACGGATAAAGAAATTGTGGTATAGACACACAATGGAATATTATTCAGTCATAAAAAAGAATAAAATCTTGCCATTTGTGACAACATGGATAAACTCTGAGGGCATTAATGCTAAGTGAACAAATCAGATGAAGAAAGACAACTACTATATGATTTCTCTTACATGTGGAATCTAAAAAAACAAAACCAAAAAACTACAAAACATAAAAACAAAAAAACTCCTGAAAAACAAGCTCATAAACAGAACAGATTGATAGTTCCTCGAGGCAGGGGTGGGTGGATGATAGGAGAAATGGATAAACTGTTTTTTTGTTTTTAAAGTCTAAGTAAGTTGAAAAAATAAATACAATTTTAATTGAAAGAAAGAGGGGGAAGAGGGGTGAGAGGGAGGAAGGAAGGAAGGAAGGAAGGAAGGAAATGAACCCGATGAAAGTAGCTCCAAAGTTGTTGACAACTGTAAAGAAGAAAAAAAAAAGAAACAGAGCAACCAAATAGAGTATTGTTATTTGCTCTCCAGGAATTTAGGAGAGATACAGACAACTAAACAGGCAATAATACAGTATGTCACATGCTGTAATAGGGATAAGCAGAAACTACTATGGAAATACACAAGAATATCGAATCAATATTAGATGATATTGGGGTATTAGTTAAGATTTTTTTGAAGAAAGTCCAAGCTGACATGAATAACAACTGGGAGTTAGTCAAGCAGAAAGAATAGTATATGTCAAGACCTAAAGGTGCCCATGTCCAGTACAGGTCTCAAGGAACTGCAAGTCACTCCATATGGCTGCATCATGTAGCAGGGGCCAGATTATGAAGGGTGCCATAAACACTTCAGAGAATTTAGATTTTATTTTGAATGCCAAGGATAGCCACTGAATGTTTTTAAGCAGAACAGCGACAGTTCTGATTTGTTTTAGGAAAACTATCTGAACAGTGTAAAAACAATTAGAAATGGATGGCATTGATGGTGGGAGACCAGTTAAGGAGACTATGGCAGTAATACAACTGAGAAGAGATAAACATGGCTTGAACTATAGTAATAAAAAGGGAGGAGGTGAATAGATTTGAGATATATGTACGAGGTAAATTCATAAAACTTGATGACTGAATGGATATGGGTGGGGTGAGGATAGAGCCAGAATAATACTGATTTGAGCAACCCAATGGATGATGGTGTCATGTACCAAGGCAGGGATCTTTGTGGGCAAGCCACGGATGGGGAAGAGGGGAAAAAAATTGATGAGTTAAGGTTTGGGTTTTTAATTTTGAGGTACTGTGGGACATTCAAGTGGAGATTCTCAACAAACTCAAGATCCAGTGAGTGATTTAGAGATAGAGAATTTTACCACTCTGTAAATATACTGTAGGAGAAGTAGAGAGCCACTAAGTACAGATTAGTTATCATTATTTACATACTATGATATAATACAGAAGCTTCACGGCAATGTGCTATCCAATCCTTGAGGGAAATCTACGTAATGTAGAATGGACTGTTACCTATTGATGTCAAAATTATCAACACCATATATAAAAAATATCTGTGGGCCCAGAATTGGCAATAATTCATAATTCTAGCTTGATGAAAAAAGAAAAGAAAACCTCCAATGACAACTATTAAATCAAAGATTAACATCCTTTGGGAATAGCTTAGCTTTATTTTCATTCTTTCCTGTTACATATCACATTCTGTTTTCCTAAGACATACTCTCCCACTGCTTTCAGGGAAAGTGGGAGTATAGAAAAGCCTCACCCCCAAAATGGAACATTTACATTTTTTCTTCTATTCTTGTATTTTTACCTCCAGTTTTACACTTTCCGTATTTCCTAAACTGACAAAACTCACAAAATAATGCAATCGTTCTTTTCTAAAAAACAGGAAAAAATTCCTTTTAAGTTAGTAACTTTCATAAATTTTAAGTAGCTTTAAGTTCATTTGGACAACAATATTACTCAAAACTAGCATTACATCTAGAGTAGAAGCTGATAAGACCAGGGAGTCAAGTGCATCATTCATTTAAGGTCAGAATGACCATGGCCTCAAATCAACAGTAAGATAAACCTAATTAATTATAGGCTAATCTAGGATTCATTTAAGTCAGCAATTTTAAAAATGCTGTTAGTTTTCATGTATTTGCTACTCACTACGAATACAAAGATCTGCCAGAGTAGCTTGACCCTGCAGGAAGCTAGACATACAAATAATTGAAGCACTGTAATAAGCACTGTTTAAAGGCACACACAAGGTGTTAGGAGAATATAAAATAGGGCACACCAAGCGCCATATGCACACAGCTTTAAAGAAAACAATTTAGCTTGTCCCTAATTTTATTTTCACATTAAATTTAGAAATGTTTAGAAATGCCTTTTATTAGTTTAGTTTTATAGAGTAGGAATAGCCAAGACCAGGAGAGTAAAGTATGAAGATCAAAATGAGAATAAGACTATTATAGTTTAATAAGCATTAAACGCTTAACCTGTGTTACTAACTCACATAAGAAACTGTTTTTCTGAAAGAAAGAAAATGGACCTCATGGAGAGGTAGGAAGGCTGAGCACCATCAGTTCTCTTTCTTTCACGGTTTGAAGTTAGACCATAATTTCTGGAACTGTAAGATTTCTAGTAATGTTTTACAGATCAAGAGATTACCTGACAGAAAAGGTATTATGACACTATTTTACTGATAGAGCACCTGAGGCCCATTAAAGTTCACTGAACTGTTGAAGGTTAGAAAGTGGTAACAAAATAAGTTTTAGATCAATGGACTCCAAGTACAATGTTAGTTATGTAATTTGGATGTCTCAAAAGTTTATTTTATAATACAAATAATAACAATAATAGACACTGGACTAATGGTAGTAGTAGCAGCAATTCCACTACTGCTGCTACTACTACTATGACTAGTACCTAACTACTACTACTACTATTACTAATACTAGTGTACCTAACACTGAACACTTACATATGGCAAGCACTACTGTTCCAAATGTTTTATATATGTATAGGCACACCTCAAAAATGTGCCAGGTTTGGTTCCAGACCACTGCAATAAAGTAAGTATTGCAATAAAGTGAGTCAAACGAATTTCTGGTATCTCAGTGCATGTAAAAGTTATGTTTATACTATACTGTAGTTTATTAAGCATGTAATAGCATTAGGTCTAAAAAAACCCCATACATACCTTAATTTAAAAAATCTTTTATTGCTAAAAATTGCTAATCATTATCTGAGCTTTCAGCGAGTCATAATCACTGATCACAGATCATCACTACAAAATAATAATGAAGAAGTCTGACCTACTGCAAGAATTACCAAAACATTACAGACACAAATGAGCAAATGCCATTAGAAAAATAGTGGTGATAGACTTGCTCAGTGCAGGGCTGCCACAAACCATCAATTTGTAAAAAGTACAGTATCTGTGATATACAATAAAGTGAAGTGCGATAAAACAAGGTATTCCTGTATTAAGTCACTGAATCACTATATCAACTCTATGAGGAACATCTTCCTAGTTTATAAATAAGGAAATGAGGCAAGGAGAGGTTAAGCATCTTGCCCAAAATCACAACAGTATTAGGTAGTAGAGGCAGAATTTGAACTCAGTCTAGCTCCAGAGCCCCATACTCTTAAACACTGTGCTATCTAAATATAAATTAGTCTTGCTAAATACCAGTGGATACAGAATTATTTGGCATATAGGAGAATACTAGGAGTATTTATTACTACAAGTATTTAGCATATAAAAGAACACTATGAAATAAAAACATTCTTTTGGAAATGTTTATAGATTTTTTAAAAAATCATATTTTCACATCTTATTTTATTGTAAGTGTTAATAACATTTTATATAAAACACCAGAACATATATATCGGACCCTTTATTTTCATAACGGGCATCTCCTTAGATCTTTTTGTATTGTAAGTATCAATATTTGGATATACCATATCCAAATGATTAGGGATACAGGCTCTGGAAAAACTGGCTCTTGGTTAGAATCTTGGCTTAGTAAGCTAGCTGTGCAATCTTGGGACAAGAGTCTCAGTGCATCCATAAAATGGAAATAACAGTGCCTTCCTTATAAAATTTTGTGAACATCAATACAGTACACCTTGCAGAGACATCCAATTTTAGTTATTATTATAAATGAGATGGGATGCTGAAAGTTAGCAAGGTGCACTCAAAATATTCTAGCTACAGACCTTTTTCATACTATCCAATTCAATCCTCAAAAAAAACTATGAGGTAGAAATAATGATTACTAGTGCAAAATACTACTTATGATGGGTGTTCAGAGTATTTCTTGAATAGCAGAAAATACAGTGTGAAGTTGGGGCACCTGGGTGAGTTAAGTAGTTAAGTAGTTAAGTAGCTGACTCTTGACTTCAGCTCAGGTTAGGATCTCAGGGACCTGGGATGGAGCCCTGCATCAGGCTTCACCCTTAGAGGAGAGTCTGCTTGGGATTCTCTCTCTTCCTCTGCCCCTCCCCTGGCTCATGCACGTGCATGCTTTCTAAAATAAAAAAAAAAAATCTTGGGGCGCCTGGGTGGCACAGCGGTTAAGCATCTGCCTTTGGCTCAGGGCGTGATCCTGGCGTTCTGGGATCGAGCCCCACATCAGGCTCCTCCGCTATGAGCCTGCTTCTTCCTCTCCCACTCCCCCTGCTTGTGTTCCCTCTCTCGCTGGCTGTCTCTTTCTCTGTCGAATAAATAAATAAAATCTTAAAAAAAAAAATAATAAAATCTTAAAAAAAAAAGAAAAGAAGAAAAGAAAAGAAAGAAAATACAGTGTGAAATCCACAAATGCCATGTGCTGAGTACAGAAAAAAATGAATAATGTCTCCTTTAAGGTATCACTAGTCATTTGGGGAGGCTATAAAATTATTTCAATAATCTTGCCACAACCGAAGTTATTCGTCACACTAATTTTTTTCTAATTATAAAAATATGTTCACTTAGAAAATCTGAAGAAAAACACTAGATGAAAAAAAGTTACTGAAAAATCCCATCACTCAGAGTTTATTCCCATTAATATTTTAGGATTCTTATAGTTATTTTTCTCTATACAAATTATATAATTTAATTGAAATACTCTGTGTACTGCTTTGTACCTTGCTTTATTTCATTGCATCATGAATATGAAATGTTTATGATATAGGTCATAAAATTTTCTGAAACATGGTTTTCAATGACTACAGAACATAAAGGTTCCATTATTTCCTTAATTAGTCCCTTGTTAAATTTAACCAGTTCCCTCTTATTAAAGTTTCCACTTTTTTCCCTGGCCATTTTTGTGAATTCTTTCAATTCATGACAAAAATTTACCCTTTCAGGACAGATGATTTTTGACATTACCTTTATGTCATTCAGTGTCAAATAACTTGTTAAGCTAGGAAGTATTAAATAGTTGGTTTAGAGAGATTAACTTCTCAAACAGCTAGTAAGTAGCAAGGCTGGAATTTGGTTCAGGAATCCAGTCTTCTGTTCCATACTGCCCCAACAACAACAACAACATCATCATCATCATCATCACCACCACCACCACCACCAACAACAACAACACAACCACCACCACCACCAACACAATCACCACCACCACCAACACAACCACCACCATCATCAACACCACAACCATCATCATCATCGTCATCAACACCACAACCATCATCATCATCGTCATCAACAACACAACCACCACCAGCAGCCAACACTAATAAAGTGCAGCTAACATTTTATCAATGTGTCAGGTATGCGATCATTATTTTACATATATTATCTCTCCACTCCCTTTAAAGAACACCTACTATTAGTCCAACTTAGTCTATTCTGTTTATATATGTATTTATATCTATGTGCCTTTATTCACTGTGGTTGGTCTTCCTGCTTACTATATCCATCTCTTTTCTCTCTACTTACATAAGGTTATAGTTCAGTGTTCTGGCAAGTCCCAGGTTTTCTACCCAAAAAGCCTTTCCCAACATTCCCATTTCATACTGCTTTAATTGCAACTTATAAAAAGTCAAATCAAGTGTAGAGTGTTAGAACACTAGTTATAACACTTTGGGAAAAGCAATTAACCTCTCTATACCTCAATTCTTTGCCTGCGAACTGAGAGGGATGGACTAGATCAGCAGTCCTCAAATTTTAGCATACATCAGAATCATGTGGACATCTTATTAAAACACAATACTGAGCTCTACTCCCAGTGTTTCTGAATCAGAAATGGAGAGGGGGAGTAAGAATTTACACTGCCAACAAGTTCCAAGGGATGTTGCTACTGTTGGGTCAGGAGTCTCATTTTTGAGAATCACTGGGGCTGCACAAAGACAAGTCCTTGAAAGCCAAGGTAAAGGGTATGCTCTTTATTCTGTTAAAAAAAAACAAAAACAAAAAACAACCATGGAAAATTTCCAGTTACTGTTGTAACATTTAATAAACCTTTGTTAAGAGGTGGTTTAGGCAGCAATGTGCATACAAGAAACTAGGATAAAATCAAAAGACTCCTTCAATGATGGCAATAAACCAGAAAGCCCTGGATTAAGGTAATGGTAATAAAGAAGAGGAAAAAACAAAATAAAACAAAACTCCCCCAAATTACAGATCAGTCATTCTTTTCTCCTAAGTTTTTGCCATTATCCAATGAAAAGCTGTATGTATGCATACTGCTATTATCTAGACACAAACATGAAATCAGGACTCATTTTCTGCCACAGTAAAATCACTATATTATCAATAGGGATCTAATGTTCAAGATACTTTCTTAATATATGTCAACTTTAAACCTTTTTTTTAAAAAAGGTTTCATTTATTTATTTGACAGAGAGAGAGGGAGAAAGGGAACATGCGTGCACACAAGTAGGGGGAGTGGCAGGCAGAGGGAGCGGGAGAAGCAGACTCCCCGCCGAGCAGGGAGACCGATGTGGGGCTCCGGCCCCATCTCAGGACTCTGGGATCATGACCTGAGCTGAAGGCAGAGGCTTAACCAACTGAGCCACCCCGGCATCCCAACTTTTAACTTTTTTAAAGATTTAATTATTTAGAGAGAGAGAGGGTGAGAGAGTGCATGCATGTGTGAGAACAAGCAGGGGGAGAAGAAGAGCTCAAGGAGACTCTGCACTAGCCTGACACAGGACTCGATCTCAGGACGCTGAGATCATGATCTGAGCTGAAACCAAGAGTGGGACGTTCAACTGACTGAGCCACCAGAGTGCCCCATCAACTTTAAACTTTTAAAAATAAAAACCTGGGGGAAAATGGCAGAGTAGGTAGACTCATTTTATCTCCAAGACTCCTCAACATTATTAGTAAGGAAATAAAAAGATACAAGCACTACAGCAGAGGGAACAGGATAAAGCCATCAGTACACAAGAGATTTCAATGGACTTCTAGAAGAAGCAAAAATAAACAAGTATTCACTACAGAAGCGAGAAAGCTACCGCCTACTAAAGACGCTAGAACAGAAGAAGGAGCTGTCAAATTCTCTCAAAACCTCAGAGGAGTTTTAAACTCTGAAAAATGCAAGTAAAGGACAATCATGATATGTGGATCTGAAAGCAATGACATTCATTATAGATCAATAAAAGGAAGTCAAGTCTTCTCATCAAACCACCAAATAAGAGTGAAGGTAGAATAAAGAAATTTCCAGACATTCTGAGACTTACAAAGTTGGTCTCCTATATAACCTTTCTTAGAAGTTACTTGATGATGTATTTCAACAAAACTTGGGAGTAAATACAGAAAGAAGAAGATATGGGATCCAGAAATAAATGAAGTCATCACAGAAAAGCAACGAAGGGAAGAAATTCCAAGATAAAGGGTGTGAAGCAGTCCCAAAGAAACTACAGATTGGAATAAGACTCCATAGAGCTGCAGTAACGAAATTTCCTAATTTCATAGGGTAAATTAATAGGTTAGAGAGCAAGAAGCTTAGAACAACTTGAAGACATGATAAAGGCAACAGGTGAAATGTAAAAAAGAATCCATCGGAACAGTTAGGAATGGTCTCTTTTGAGAGGCCTAGGAATAACAGTACTAAGCAGAGGAGAAAAAGAAACTAGTACATACTTGGTGCTACAGAGAAAATATTTCCATATTCATAGTAAGATGAACACTTATTTTTCAACTTTTAGAATCAACCCATGTACAGATCACTGAAAAATACTTTACTAGCAATACGGTATATTCTCAATGCAAACTAAGATTGATTATGACAATGCAGAGCTAAAACAAGCTTAGTGGTCAAAGTCAAGAACCATGAGTATCCATACTCACCTTACAGAAGAGGGAGTCTATAGATATTATTCCTAGTTGAGGAAATATAAAATTAAGCTTTAAGTATGTGTTTTAAAGTTATACTGGGTTAAGGTGGGTGGCAGAAATGCTGTAAGTAAACCAACACAACAGAAATCAACAATGTTTAAATTGATGGAGAAATAGAGTAAGATTTGATCAGCCAGGGGCACCTGGGTGGCTCAGTCGGTTGGGTGTCTGCCTTAGGTTCAGGTCATGATCTCAGGGTCCTGGTATCAAGCCCCACATCAGACTCCCTGCTCGGGAGGGAGTCTGCTTTTCCCTCTCCATCTGCCTCTCCCCCAGCTCATGCTCTCTCTCTCACCCTTGCTCTCTCTCAGATAAATAAATAAAATCTTAAAAAAAAAGATTTGATCAGCCAAAGTAGACATCATGCTACTTATGCACAGAAACTCATCAACTTGACTCAAAGTTCACTGTTCAGGATTCATTTATCTTCACTCTGCACACAGTTTTTTCAATTAAGGCAACAGATATCCAAGTCTTCATATCCAGTAGTACATAAAGATTTGTTATCTAAGGACTACATAATCAGTATATAAATTGCCCCAGTTAAGAGAGAACATGCCACTTCTTTGGGGAGAAAAGACATACACGGCAATTAATGAACAAACTCCCTCTCTCCCTCTCAACGTACCAGAGTAACAGATCATGTCTGACGATTAGAGACCATGAATATAAAATAAGATGCTATTTCTGTAGTGCAAATAATTTATATAAAAGAAACTATAGACAAGCAGTAAAAATCAAAGTAAATGTAGCTCAAAATCACAGGGAAAGATTTCATAGAATGTACAGTGGTGGGGCTTGAGGATAATACATGGGCAGACTATGAAAGATGAAAAACTAGGTCTTCAGAAAGGGACATTAAAAAAAAAAAAGAAGAAAGAAAGAAAGAAAGAAAGAAAGAAAGAAAGAAAGAAAGTAAGTCAGTCCAGGGAGTCTGTCTTACTCAGGAGCTTTCTGGGAAGACAAAGGAAGCTAGAGGAAAAGTTTTCAGGAACCTAGAGGCATTGAATGAATATGCAAAAGTGGCAGAGGTAAGAGTACATAATTTTTTTTAACTTTCACTTTTTATTTAAATTCAACTAACATATATTACTAGTTTCAGTGGTAGAGGTCAGTGATTCATCAGTCTTTATATATATATATATATATAAAATACCCAGTGCTGATTACATCATGTGACCTCCTTAATGTCCATCACCCACTTACCCCATTCCTTCACCACCCGCCCCCTCCAGCAACCCTTAGTTTGTTTCCTATGATTAAGAGTCTCTTATGGTTTGTCTCCCCCCGACAAATATTTTTCAATACGCTTATTTCCGAAATTACTGAGGAAATAGCCTCAGCACCAGAAACATAGCAATCACAAGGCAGCTCACGCAGATTAAAAAAAAACAACTCCATTATTTTTGTGCTTTATATGGGCAAATCGAAAATATAATATATTCAAATCTACCTACGAGTTTTACCAAAGTAGGTGAAAGACCATATTAAAGAACAGCAGATGGCGCCAAAATATATATATATTTTTTTACACTACTGCCTTGAGTCACATAAATCATTAACTAGAACCAAAGGAAAAAAACTTTTCATATTAGAACTGAAGAATATTTTTTTTTCTAAGATTTTATTTATTTATTCGACAGGATAGAGACAGCCAGCGAGAGAGGGAACACAAGCGGGGGGAGTGGGAGAGGAAGAAGCAGGCTCACAGCGGAGGAGCCTGATGTGGGGCTCGATCCCGTAACGCCGGGATCACGCCCTGAGCCGAAGGCAGACGCTTAACCGCTGTGCCACCCAGGCGCCCCAGAACTGAAGAATATTTTTAAAAATTTACCAATTACCCAGATTTTCATGTGGTATCCCATGGACTGATGTCACAACAATGTTCTAGAGCACGAATACTTACTGAAAAACCCAAGACTGGATCAAATGCCAAAAACCTGAATTCAAAGTACTTTGGGTTTTACTAAAAGTTGAACCATACTTCTTACAAAGGAATTACGGAATAAACAATGGCACTAACATAACTGATTAGTAATATGGCTAATTTAAGGCTAGTCTTTATGGAAATGTATTTCCCTTCTTGACTCTAAAATGTGTAAGGGGTAATACTAACATAAAATATATCTACTCATCTCAAGATCATCCAGAATCCAAAATATTAAAATATGTAAAAAATAAATTGGAGATTTGGGGAACAACTTATGTCAACATCAATGATTCGCTCTGATGATGTCTGGGTTAGGTTAAGATTAAACTAATTTGCACTGATTGGGGTGAGGGGAGAGAGAGGGAAACCTGGCAAAATTTAAAATAGGCTCTGGGTGATTTACACAGAGGAAAAACAGCACATTTTCATAAATTCATAAATAGATGAGACCTCAAGAAAGATTTTGGTCCAATTTTTTCTATAAAAATAGCTAAAGCTTTACTGTGTCTTTCTTATCTGTAGCCCTCAAAGAAAATGTTTTCATAGCTTTTTCAGGATAGCTCAGGGTTTTACACCCCTCGAATACCAAAACAGAATTTTAACTTATTATTTTTAAAATCTTTTTAAAAGATTTTACTTATTTGTTAAGGTGCGTGAGAGAGAACGAACAAGCAAGGGGAGCAGCAGGCTCTTCGCTGAGCAAGGAGCCCCATGCGGAACTCAATCCCAGGACCCTGGGAACATTACCTGAGCAGACACTTAACCGACTGAGCCACCCAGCTGTCTCCAGAATTTTAATTTTAATCATTCTTTTTTTTTTTTTTAAAGATTTTATTTATTTATTTGACAGAGATAGAGACAGCCAGCGAGAGAGGGAACACAAGCAGGGGGAGTGGGAGAGGAAGAAGCAGGCTCATAGCGGTAGAGCCTGATGTGGGGCTCGATCCCATAACACCGGGATCACGCCCTGAGCCGAAGGCAGACGCTTAACCGCTGTGCCACCCAGGCGCCCCTAATTTTAATCATTCTGACTGAAAATACTTCTAAAGTACATTATTTTATTTTTAAAAGAATATCCTTAAAATAACACTTTGATAATTATAAGATAATCATCACGATCATTAAATAAGTCTCCTGTTTTATAATCTGATGAGACCCTGAGGACCCATTTATGAGTACGAAGTGATTTTCTAGAATAAACTGGCCTAAACTGGTGGGTTTCTTGTGTTACTCCCGTAGTTTATAGACTTCCCCCCCCTTTCTTGCTGTCATCTGTCACTTCTTCCAAGCTGTCTATTAAACTACAGACTTCTATTTTTTTCTGATAAACCAAAATAATAGCTTGCTGGAAATATTTATTTTAATAGTAAGGGTAAACAGGCACTGAATAGGAGTTTAGGAAATTTTTCTGAGAATAAAGTACATGAGTATTAGAACTATGTGATGCTGCTCAAAGTCTTTATTGCTTCTGCCTTAGTGTTAAGATAAACAAGGTTGTTGGGCAGCTTTATTCCAAAAAGTTAACATACTTCTTTTTATCATTGTGCTCTGAATGGTTAACTCATTTGTCAGAGAACACACAGCCAAAGATCTCTAACAACAGCCCCCACGTTAGAACTATACATTTCACATGAATGGTTAATAAACTTAAATGACAATTATGAATACGCATTTTCCATCCTAATCCCCAATTAACGATTACTTTACCCTAGAGCCTTAACTAAGGCTAACCAAACTCAGCCTCTTCACAGCAGAAACCAAGATAAATTAAACCAAACTATCCTTTGTTCCACTGGAAAATGATTAGTTTTTTTCCTCCCTCATTATTTTTTGAACTGGGAAGTGTAGCCGTGCTCAAAATTAGTTATGTACTAGATCACCTGTAGCTCTTGTAAAAACAAATATATCCACAATTCACTCACTATGAAGTGGACATTGTGATTGACTTCATAATATCCATTCCACCACATATGAATAGTCTGGTTACTTATGGTAATTCCATACTCAAGGATGAGCAGGCAAAAGCCAATTTGGCCCAGTGAGACACAAGAAGTAGCTTGGTTTTTTGGCTTCTGGCTGAGAGAGGACCTTCTCTCTTTTCTCCTAGTAGATACAAAAAAAGGATAATTTTTTTTTTATGGTAGACAGCCATCCTAGGTCCTTGAGAACCTGAGCCAAAACTTGTCATTTGAGATAAATTTTCTTATTAAGCCAGTTTGAGTGAGATTTACATTACATTCAAAAGCATTTTGAATTCTGAAAAAGCCCTACTGTTCATGGTCTACAACCAAGGCTGAAAGGCACAGGGCTATAGAAGTAATAATCAGAAATTCAAAAGGAATTAGAGTGATGTCAAGAATTGGGAAGAAAAGGCAACAGTAAGAATCCAAACCTATCATAGTGATTATCATAGCACTAGGCATACCAATACCATTTAATAACTAAAACAAATCTAAAGCAATTAGTCCAAAGATTTATATTAGCTTCAAATACAATGTTTCCCTCCTGCTTTCAAACCTACTTCAATATAGAAAATGAAGTTTTCTTCATTCTTCTTCAAGAGAGAAGGTCCTCTCTCAGCCAGAAGCCAAATGAAGTTTAAAATGCTGCAGATTTGTTAGTACCACAGGAAAGCTAATGAGCTAATTATTAAATCATAATTCTATTTATACAATTTTTTTGGCAAGAATAATCTCTAGTTGATTTTATAGGTGTTCTGCTTTAAGGCTAATAAAGAACAGAATTAAATGAGAATATACCTTCATTTCCACTGTTTTTTTTTTTTTAAAGATTTTATTTATTTATTTGAGAGAAAGAACAAGCAAGCAGAGGGGCAGAGGGAGAGGGAGAAAGAGACTCACCGCTGAGCAGGGAGCCCCACGCAGGGCTCGATCCCAGAACCCTGGGATCATGACCTGAGCTGAAGGCAGACGCTTACCTGACTGAGCCACCCAGGTGCCCCTCCCACAAATGTTTTTTTTTTTTTTTAAAGATTTTATTTATTTATTCGACAGAGATAGAGACAGCCAGCGAGAGAGGGAACACAAGTAGGGGGAGTGGGAGAGGAAGAAGCAGGCTAACAGCAGAGGAGCCTGATGTGGGGCTCGATCCCACAACGCTGGGATCACGCCCTGAGCCAAAGGCAAACACCTAACCGCTGTGCCACCCAGGCGCCCCCACAAATGTTCTTAAACAGCTCATTTACATGGCTCTGAAACAACCCAGTTACAGAAAACTTAAGGGAAAACTACAATCAAATCATGAGGGCATTACTTTTAAAAAGTGTTCAAAAACAAAGGGTTTATAAACGGATCCTAACTTATGAAGTACCCAAGTTATAATTTTATTTCAAAAGTTTCACAGTTTTCATTAGAGCTAGTATTTTGGGGTTGTGGCACAAAATTTTCAAAGGTATTTTGGTTGACTTTGAAGAAATATACCATGTTTTATTGGAGCATAAAGATAAACCTAAAATTGGATGTATGGGTTTTTTTCTTATATATGTTCAAAGAAAACATCTGGGTACTCTTTACTTCAGCCTACTTAAAGTTTTCCTAAACTGTAAATGAACACAAGAACTAATACAGTTTACTGTCACATATATTTATGAATCACAGTGTTTGGTACATAATAAGCACTCAATAAATACCTGTGAATAAACAATTTGAAACAAAATTACACCATTGTGAGAGAAACTGCTATTACCCCAAATCTAGTCACCTTGTATGTGACAGACCCTAGATTTTTAGCTGAGTAGATAACCATCTAAAACACTGCCCTTATTTTTCAGCCTCCCTTACTGCAGAGTTGGCCATCTGACTCTTTTTAGCCAATGTGATATTAGCAGAAGTGTCCTATCTAATGCCTGAGATATGTTCTAAAGAGAAGAAGAGGGACCTTCTTCTTCACACTTTCTGCTTCCTGCTAGGTAGAATGTTGGAACATAAGCAGGTATTCTGAAGCATAAACATCATGTGTTTAAGGACAGTGGAATAAATAAAACAGAAGGCCAGGGTCCATAATGTCATGGTGGAGCCTTCATACCAATCTCAGATGCTTCCTCCTAGACTTTAATCACAACAGTGAGGAACAAACTTCTATCTTTCTATCTTTTTAGACAACTGTTGCCTTGGGTTTCCTGTCACTCTGACAAATTTAATTTTAATTAATAGTCACACAAACTAAAACATTCTTTACATTTGTACAAAAAAATCTTAAATACAGTTAAGACGTTAGTGGAGGGTGTCTAGGTGGCTCAGTCGGTTGAGCGTCTGCCTGGGGCTCAGGTCATGATCCCGGGGTCCTGGGATCAAGTCCTGCATCAGGCCCCCTGCTCAGCGGAGTCTGCTTCTCCCTCTGCCCCTCCTCCTGTTTGTGTCCATCCTCCCTCCCTCTACCCACCCTTGCAAAAAGTAAAATCTCAAAAAAAAAGAAAAAGAAAAAGAAAAAAAAGAAAAGACAGTAAGTGGAAACAACACAGACTATTAAGAGTCAACAGAACTTGTTCAAATCCCAGCTCTGCTACTTAGCCATATGATCCTGGGCACATTACCTCACTTAAGTCTCAGTCTCCACAACTGTAAAATGGCAGAAAAAAATTTACCTCTTAGAATTACTGTGAGGATTAAATATAACGAAGAAAGGAATGAGGAAGCAAAAAGAATACAAATATCAGAAGAGTGCTAAGAAAAATATTAGCTGGGAAAGGGATTAGCTGGGATTTCTCAAATGGTATTTTAAGATCTAAAAATAATGTAAAAGTAGATAATTCAAACATGTTCTTTATTTCATCTTTTATAACATATAACTTCTATAAACTATGGCTGTTGTCTTATACGGTATCTAAGGGTTCTTCCAGCTCTAAAATTGCGTTATGTCACAAATATCTACAACGTATCCTGCAAGTTTGCTTAAAAACTTTCAGCTCCGGGGCGCCTGGGTGGCTCAGCAGTTAAGCCTCTGCCTTCGGCTCAGGGCATGATCCCGGCGTTCCGGGATCGAGCCCCGCATCGGGCTCCTCCGTTGGGAGCCTGGGAGCCTGCTTCTTCCTCTCCCACTCCCCCTGCTTGTGTTCCCTCTCTCGCTGGCTGTCTCTGTCGAGTAAATAAACAAAAATCTTTAAAAAAAAACAAAAACAAAAAACTTTCAGCTCCATGGTACTCTGGTGAAAAAAATACACACACACACCTCTTTGATAACAAGCAGGATTAACTAACCACGACAGGCCTTGATCATCTTCGGACCATTTTTATGTACACAACACAGTGCTGACTATGCAAAATGTTTTGTGATCTCTGGCATTTTTAGTGTGTACTCTCAAACAAAGTTGCAATTTCTAAGATTTAAGGCCTTTGATGACACAATTTATAAATAAATAAGAGTTACTCTAAAGACTAAAAATTTGCTATAGCTTGCAGGTTATGGGTTTTGTTTAGCATAGCTATCTATAATTAATTGCTTTAATAAGTTAATTACATTCTTTTCACTTTACTGCTATAATGTAGATATCAGTCAGATAGGCTAACTGCAGTAATGAACAACTCCAAAAATCTGTGGTTTAAAATAACAAATTTAGGGGTGCCTGGGTGGCTCAGTTGGTTAAGTGACCAACTCCTGATTGAGGCTCAAGTCATGATCTCACGGTTTTGAGACCAGAGCCCTGCGTCAGGCTGATCTTTAGATTCTATCTCTCCCTCTGACCCTCCCGGGCACCCCCTCCCCGCCCCCAGCCCGCTCACATACACACAGCTCTCTCAAAAAAAAATAACGGATTTATTTCTTGCTCACTTTACGTGTCTATCATTGGCCGGTAGAGAGTTCTGCTCTGTATAATCATTCTCTTCTGGAACTCAGGCTATGGAACAGCTATTCTGTGAAACACTGCTAGTGGCAGCAGCAGAAGGAAAGAGAGATCATACTGGCAATTAAATGACTGGCCTGGAAATGACACACTCATTTCCATTCACAACTCTTTGGCCAGAACTGTTGACATGGCCCAATGACAGAAGGTTAAGAAATGCCAGATGGAAGAGAGCCAAAAATATTTAGTAACCAGTATAAATAACTACCCAAGTGCCCAGCCTAATGACACAGAAAGAGGTTAAATAAATGTTTTTTAGTGATACAGATTTGAAAAATTATTACTTCTAATAGTCCTATCATCACTGAACAAAATTAGTACTTAACAAACCTCACTGAAGTCACAACATTCTTCTTATAGAAACTACCAGAGTCTAGGAGAATCCATAGCAAATGCTTTAATGAAGAGTTTTTTTAAAATAAAGAACTGATAAGCATGTCTATATATCTGTATCTATATAAACAGATACATACATAAACATATTCTCCTAAAGACATACTACAGTTCAGGGAAAGAGAGATGACAATGCTAGCCCAAATTTGAGGTTTTTAAAAACATTTAATTTATCCTAATCAGCGTTAGCTTCCCATGCCATAATCAGAAGCAACAAAATTTTTACAAAGGTTCTGTACAGGGACACCTGGGTGGCTCAGTCAAGCGTTTGACTTCAGCTCAGGTCATGATCCCAAGGTCCTGGGATCAAGTTCCGCATAGGGCTCCTTGCTCAGCAGGGAGCCTGTTTCTCCCTCTGCCTGCCACTTTCCCTGCTTGTGCTCCCTTTCTCTCTGACAAATAAACAAAGTCTTTATTAAAAAAAAAAAAGGTTCTGTACATGGGTAAGTTAGCAAGCATCACAAATTTAAATGTTATGTAGGTCACAGGTAAAGAAAATGAGTGAAGTGAAACATTAAGAAATGGTGGGGGAATGCAGACAACTGGAGAGTTTATGGTTCATGCAATCCTCACCCAGTGCTAAATCCTGGCCAACTCTTGCCATGTTAGAATTCAAGCCAGTGATATCAGACAATCTGAAATGTTAAAGGAACCTAGGAATCAAGATTATGTGAAATTTCACATTTAAAATGTTGGAAACCAACTGAATTTATTTTTTAGGAGCACTGTGCAGAACAAATAAAACATTCTGTTGGCCAGATCAGTTTTGCTGGCTGCAAAATCTGAAACCTCTGGGCTAGGCAAAGTCAAAGACCTTTTGTGCACACATCTTTTGTGAAGCTGCCCAATTCTTGACTGCTGTCTCAGAGGCATCTCAGAAAAAAATAAACCCTTATTTTATTGGAGGGATCTTGAAGTAAACTAGGAGTCTGTCAAAAGAGACCTAAAATACCTTATACAATTCTGGTTTTGAACTTTTTAAAATATATAAAATGTAAACATTACTATAAGCATTTTTAGCAGTAGCTGCTAAAGTAGTATTTTAATGAAGTCAAGGCATGAGAGTTTAGTTCTTTTGCAGGGATTAAACAAAGAGAACCAACACACTTATATCCAAAGATCATCTTCCAAATCCAACTAAAGAGTTCTAGATTTTTCTGATGTCTTTCAAATCCAGTGCTATACTACGGAACACCAACAGATATGACTTTGGGTTGTTTTGGGAGTAAAAAAAATTTTTTTTTGTAAAGCTGTAAATATTAGTGCATCCTAATAATGACTGATAGGGAAGCATTTATGAGATTGCTTATCTGGAATTAAGAATAGGTCTTTCTATGTAAATTAATCTATATGACTCCTGCTTCATTTAGCACTATATTCAAATTAAACTTAACTCCCAGCTCATTACAACTTCAGTGTTATGCTAAAGATACTGTGCTATAATAATTAATAAGCCTATGGAAACAGCTTATTTTTTCCCTTTAGTCCTTCTGTGAGAGATAAAAGTTCCATGAAGAAAAAAATTATGTATATGGGCAGTCTCTGAATTCCAAGTTTTTACTAAGAAATACAACTTCCATATATTTATACTTACTCCATACATTTTATTATAAACTATAATTGATTGTATTAGATTATAAATATGCTATATATTATAAATGTTCATATTCCAATATTATCACTCCTAGACACACATTTCAAATTTTAAGACTGAGTTATCACAAGACAGATCTTGCTAGCCAATGAGTCAATTTTACCAGGTATCACTTTATTTTCCATATAGAAATATCTGATTATCTTATTATTTTACAGCATTCAGAGAAATGTAAATGACAAACGGACGCAGAACAGAGATGCAAAAAAGAGGACTGAGGGGGACGCCTAAGTGGCTCAGTCAACGCGTCTGCCTTCGGCTCAGGTCATGATCCCAGGATCGTAGGATCAAGCCCTGCATAGGGCTCCCTGCTCAACGGGGAGTCTGCTTCTCCCTCTCCCAATGACACCCCCCCAACCCCGCTCCTGCCCTCAGACTTGCTCTAATGAATAAATTTAAAAATCTTACAAAAAAAAAAAAAAGAGGAGACTGAAGGTTTATATTTAATGTGCGAATGGTTATTAGTAATAATTATCACTCTCTGTTCCCTTTATCTGATTTAGGTTTCTTCAGAGCATTTACCATATCACCTAACATTACTTGTCATTTGCCTTACATTAGACTGTAGACTCCATGCAAACAGGACTCTGGTTTGTACACTGCTAACCCATTAATGCCTAGTTCCTGGTAATATGGTGGATGCTCAGTATCTGCTCAGTGAATATACTACTTTTTTCTCCTTTAACTTGTTGAAAGCGACGGGTTACATTAAGATGTTTTCCAGTATTAAACCAATTTTGCATTTCTGGGATTAACCCTACTTGACTGTGATGTTTTCCTTCATTAACATAAGCTGGGTTTAATTTGCTAATGTTTTAAGATTTCTGCATCCCTATTCATAAGATTGTTATATCTTTTCTTATACTGTCATTGGCTACTTTAGGTATCAAATCGTTTTGTATTATTTCACTAATGTATGCAATATAAACACTCTAGAAATACTTGTTGAATGATTAGTCTTATAAAATGGACAGCTCTTCTTTTTCTCTTCTCTGTAACTATAAAATTTTGAGGTTTGGTGTACCTTTGGTGAGGAAGCTGGTACATGTAAATTTGTTCTGTTTTCTACTGAGTGTTTACTGATGATTAACTTATTAGTGTTGCGTATTTCTAAGGTTAGTTTCAGCAAATTACATTATTCTAAAAAACTATGCCATTTAAGATTCAAATTTATTGACATAAAGTATTCATGGAGTTACCTTAGGATTCTTAAAATTCTTCCTCTACTCTCAACTGGTCTTCTTTTTTTTTAAGATTTGATTTATTTATTTGAGAGAGAGTGAGCAAGAGAGAGCATGGGTTGGGTGGGTGTGGAGAGGAGGGGCAGCAGAGGGAGAGGGAGAAGCAGACTCCCAGATTAGGGAGCGCAATGTGGGGCTCAATCCTAGGACCCTGAGATTACGACCTGAGGTGAAGGCAGACAATCGAATGAGCCACCCAGGTGCCCCTGTTGTGTACTGGTCTTTATACTGATCCCATTATTTGTTTCTTATTTCATTAATTTCAACTTTATACTTATTTTCATTGTCTTTGGTTTTATTCTTTTGTTATTTTTCTACTCCAAGAGTTGAAGACTTAATTATTTTATATCCAATCTTTTAAAATATCAGTCTTTTTAAGCCAACAAATGTCTCTTCACATTAGTTATAATTTATAAGTTCTGACATGAAATGTTTCTGTCAGAGTTCTAGTATTTTGTAATGTCTATTATATTTTATCTCAATAAGTACTACAGTTAGTTTTCAAAAGTTGTTTAAGCTCATCATTGTTGCTGATTTCTCATTTAAAAGTCCAAGAACATGCTCTAAATGACACCGATGCTATGAAAACTGGTAACATTTCCACTGTGACTCAATACAGATTGAATTTTTCTAACTTAAATTTTATATACTTGAAAATAAGGTATATGTTCCACTCACGTGCATGTGCTTGTGTGTATACGGGGTTCTGTATCTCGTAAATGAATCTTATCAATTGTATTGTTTAATTTTCTATATTCTAAGTTTGTGAGGTATGACTAAGGTGGACTTGTTTACTTCTCTGTACTTTTAGCTTTATAATTTTCTTCATATATGTCAAGACTATTATACTTTATACTTCACACTTTTTGACAGTGTGCCTAAATAGAATTCTAAGGCAAAAATAATTTTTCTTCATAAATGTGAAGACATTTGCTCAATTGTCTTTCAGTTTTTTTTTTTTAAAGATTTTATTTATTTATTTGACAGAGATAGAGACAGCCAGTGAGAGAGGGAACACAAGCAGGGGGAGTGGGAGAGGAAGAAGCAGGCTCCTAGCGGAGGAGCCTGATGTGGGGCTCGATCCCAGAACGCCGGGATCACGCCCTGAGCCCAAGGCAGACACTTAACCGTTGTGCCACCCAGGCGCCCCTTCAGTTTTGTTTTTGAGAAGTCCAAAGATATTCTGACTCCAGATCACTGGTATGTGACTCCTCTCTCCCAGAAGCTCTAAAGTTTTTCTCTTTATTCCTGGATGTCCTGAAATTTCATCATGATATACCACAATGTGGGCCTCTTATTATTCACTCTCATGAATGTGTGGTGGACCCTTCTAATTTGCATATTCATGTCCTTTACTTTTGAGAACATTTTTTTAAAAAGATTTTATTTATTTATTTGACAGAGAGAGACAGCCAGCGAGAGAGGGAACACAAGCAGGGGGAGTGGGAGAGGAAGAAGCAGGCTCCTAGCAGAGGAGCCTGATGTGGGGCTCGATCCCAGAATGCCGGGATCATGTCCTGAGCCAAAGGCAGACGCTTAACGACTGTGCCACCCAGGTGCCCCTTGAGAAATTTTCTTGAAATATTTGTTTGAATTACTTCCTCTCAATTTTCTTTTTCTGGAACTCCTAATATTTCAGAGCTGGGTGTCCCAGACTAACAATTCTACTTTACTTTTCTACTATTTCTCTTTTTCTTACCCATATTCCATATTTTTGGTCTTTTGATCCTAGTTTCTGGGAGACTTAATTTGCGTATTTTAAATTCTTGTATGTGTTTTACTTACTTTCATTTTCCATTTTCATTCTCCCACTTATACAAAGATAACTATTCTAAAATGTTTAACATCAATCTTTCTTTACCACAAAACAAGCATTAGTTTATATAGACGGTGTGTTGAGGGATCTTGATCACCTTTCCCTTTCACAAGATACTGCACTGATAGGCTTAGTGAGCAAGAAGCAGCAACTACCAGACTTAATTGTAACACATGTACACACCTGGAGATGGGAAATAAATCTGGCAAAAATTCAGGGGCCTTTAACTTGTATGAAATCTCTATGGGTCCACTGGTGTGAGGCATGTTGAGATATCCTTTCTAAGGTGAATGATAAGCTGTTGCATCTGGCCCCCTACAATTAAAAAGCAAACAAACAAACACACAATGCCTAGTGGGCCTCTTCCGATTTTGGAGACAACACGTTCCTTCCTCATTTGGGTGTGTTACCCTGGCCCATTTATTAAGTGCCCGAAAAGGTGCTAGTTTTGAGTGGGGCTCAGAACAGGAGAAGGCTCTGCAATAGGTCCAAACTGCCATGTAAGCTGCTCTGACATGCACTACATGATCCAGGAGATCTAATGGTGCAGGAATTGTCCGTGGCAGATAAGGATGATGTCTGGGGACTTTGGCAAGCTCCTATAGGAGAATGGCAGCACAGGCCTGCCTTTAGGTATAGAGTGAAGCCCTGCCATCCTCTGCAGATAACTCCACTCCTTTTAAGAAATAGCTTTTGGCCTGCTACTGGGCCTTAGCTGAGACGAAATACTTCACCATGGGTCATCAACCCATGTGACCTGAGCTGCTCACCACCACCTCACCCACCAAGCCCTAAAAGTTGGACCTATATACTGCAGCACTCCAGCATCAAATGGAGGTCCTGAGCACATCCTGAAAGCACGAGGAAGTTCCATGAAGACGTAGCCCAAATGCCCACGGGCCCCTACCCCTGCCACACTACCTGCTCTCTCCCAGCCTGCACCTAGAGCTTCAGAGGGAGTTCCCTCACATCAGCTGACAAGAGAAAGAGCTCAAGCTTAGTTTATACGGATGGTTCTGCAGGATACAAAGGCACCCCCTGAACACAGACAGTTGCAACACTACAGCTTCTTTCCGCGGCATCCCTAAAAGACAGTGGTAAAGGGAAATCCTCCTTGGGGGCAGAACTTTGAGCAGGGCACCAGGCTGTTCATTTTGCTTGGAAGGAAAAATGGCCAGACATGTGATTAAATACCAATTCATGGGCTGTGGTTCATGGTTTGGCTAGATGGTGACTTGGAAGAAACACAATTGGAAAACTGGTGACAGGGAAGTCTGGGAAAGAGGTATGTGGATAGACCTCTCTGAATGGGTAAAAACATTAAGATCTTTGTGTCTCATGTCAAGGCCCACCAAAGAGTGACCTCAGCAGAGGAAGATTTGAATAATCAAGTGGATAAGATGACCTGTTCTGTGGACACCACTGTCTTTTCTCAGCCATCTCTTTTCCCATGCCATGAGCCCTCAAAGGGCTCATGAACAAAGTGGCTGCGGTGACAAGGATGGAGGATATATATGGACTCAGCAACATGGACTTCAACTCACCAAGGCAGACCTGGTTACAGCCACTGCTAAGTTCCCAATCTGCCAGCAGCAGAGACCAACACCAAATCTCTTATATGGGACCATTCCACATAAGCCTGGTAGCAGGCTGATTACACTGGACCTGCTTTCATCATGGAAGGCGCAGCATTTGTCCTTATTGGAATACTTATTCTGGATATGGATTTGCCTTCCCTGAATGCAAAGCTTCTACCGAAACTACCATCTGTGGACTTAGAGAATGCTTTATGCATGTTCATGGTTACAGCGCTGCTTCTGTCAAGGGAATTAACTCCATACAAACAAAGTACAGCAATGGGCCCACACTGGTAGAACCCACTGGTCTTACCATGTGCCCTAGCATTCTGAAGCAAATGGCTTGATAGAATGATGAAATGGCCTTTTGAAGACTCAGTTACAGTACTAGCCTGATGGCAATACCTTGCAGGGCTGGGGCCAGATTCTCGAGGAATATCAGTATTTGATATATGGTGATGTTTCTCTCATAGACAGGATGCACATTCCAGAAATCAAGGGGTGGAAATGGAAGCGGCACCACTCACTATTACTCCTAGTGACCCACCTACAAATTTTTACTTTCTGTCTCCATGACCTTATGCTCTACTAGTGGTCTAGAGGTGTTGGTTCCAAAGGAAGGAATGCTTCCACCAGAAGACATAACAATGATCCTACTGAACTAACTGAAAGTTAAAACTGCCACGTGGACATTTTAGACACCTCATGCTCCTGAATAAGTAGTCCAAGAAGGGAACTACTACTATGATGTTTGGATGGCTGGACCAAGGGGAATGTAGACTGTCACTTCACAATGGAAGTAAAAGAGTATGTCTGGAGTACAGGAGATCCTCAAGGGCATCTCTCCATGTTACCATGCCCTGTTATTAAAATCAATGGAAAACTACAACCCAATTCAGGCGAGACTACTAATGGCTCAGACCTTTCAGGAATGAAGGTTTGGGTCACTGTACCAAGAACTATGACCAGCTGAGTTACTTGCTAAAGGCAAAAGTAATATAAAATGGGTATTGGACAAAAGTAGTTAGGAATACCAGCTATGACTATGGGACCAGTTACAGAAATAAGAACTGTTTGTGTGCCTGTGTATGTTTGTATATATAAAGTATCTTTTTCTTCTCTCTTTTATTTCCTTGTCATTTAACATAAGATACATATAATACTTTATACTGTACTTATTTATCATAACTTAAAGTATATATCAAAACAACATCACAATATTTAAGTTATGGGATATCAAAGAGAAAAGTTAAACATCAAGGATTTTGCATCCTCTTTGACGAAAGGTTTAGGGTGTTTTGGGTTGTACATAGGATATTTGTATGTTGGGTAGAAGTATGACTTTGTTATTATCTATCTGGATTCTAAGTATGGTTTAAGGAGAGGTCTATGGGTGTCAGTTTGACAAGGGGTGGGCTTATGATGTTTAATTTTATGTGTCAACTTGGAGGATGTTTTGGACAAAATTAACATTAAATTGGTAAACTCTGCGTAAGCAGATTGTCCTCCATAATGTGGGTGGGCCTCAATGAGCTGAAGGTCTGACTAGAACAAAAAAAGCTTTGCCAAGCAAGGGAAATCCTCTAGCCCACAGTCTTTGGACTTCATCTGCACCATCAGCTATCCTGGGTCTCCACTCTGCTGGCCCACACTGCAGATTTTGACTTCCCAACCTCTATAATCATGTGAGCCAGTTCCTCATAATCTCTCTCAATCTCTCAATACCTCTCTCTCAATCTATCTATTTATATATAGATTTATTATCTCTCCTATTGGTTTCTCTGGAGAACTCTAACACATTGATTTTTTCATTTATATATAAATGTTATTGTTACTATCTCATCATTCTGTTTCTTGCATTTCCTGTGATATACTATGTGCATGCGTACATCTAATTTGTTTCTTCTAACTGCTGCATATAAGTCCATGTGTGTATGGATTGACTTGTATCCCTCAAGGATATGCTGAAGTCCTAACCACTGGTAGGTGGTGACCTAATAAGTGTGACCTTATTTGGAAATAGTCTATGTAGATCTAATCAAGTTAAAATGAGGTCATTAGGGTGGGCTCTACTCCATTACAACTGATGTCCTTATAAGAGCAAAACACCATGTGAAGAGACACAGTGAGAATGTCATATGACAACTGAGGCAAAGACTGGCTTGATACAGGGCAATCCAAGAAGAGCCACCACCATGATCTAGGAACAGGTAAGGAAGGATTCTACCCACAGTCTCAGAGGGAGCATGGCTCTGCTCACACCTTGATTTTGGACTTCTAGCCTTCAGAACTATGAGAGAATAAATTTCTGTTGTTTTAAGCCACCCAGTTTGTGATACTTGGTTATGACAGCTCCTGGACACTAATACAATGTGCATCCACAAATTTTACCCATCTACACTCAGACTAGTATAAGAGACAACCTGACTGCCTCCAACTTCTGCTACTCCAAACAATACTGCAGTGAAGATCCATGTACATATCCCCTATGAAATTCTTACAAACACCTTGAGACAGAAATCTAGAAATGAAATTACTAGGCTATAGAGCGTTCATATTCTTAAGTACTGCTAGGCTGAACTCTGGAAAGGCTGCAGCATCTATACTCCTATTAACACAGGGCATTATCCAGTGTAGTAGTTTTAGAAATTCCACAAATTCTTTGATACTTCTCCCTTCACCAGTGAAGCCTTATTCTCCTCCCCTACTGGCTGAACTTAGTGACTTGCCCCTAGACTAGAAACGTCACTCAAAGAGGTTATAAAAGGCACAGTGGCTTCCTGTTTGGTCTCTTTTAGATCACTTGCTCTGGGGGAAGCCAGATGCCATGTGTCTTAGTCAGCTCAGGCTGCTATAACAAAATAAACTGAGTGACTTAACAGAAATTTATTTTGCACAGTTCTGTAGGCTGGAAGTCCAAGATCATAACGTCAGCGTGGTTACGTTCTGGTGAAGGCCCTTTCCAGGCTACAGATGACTGACTTTTTCTAGTATTCCAACATGGTGGAAAACAGCGAGCTAACTCTCTGGCCTCTTCTTATAAAGGCACTAATGCCATTCAAGAAGGCTCTACTCTTGTGACCTAATCAGCTTCCAAAGGCCCCACCTCCAAATACGATCACACTGGGGGTTAGATTCTAACACAGAAACTTTCAACAAACTTTGGGGGAGACATCAGATTTACAAAAATGTAAAACAATGCTACTCTATTATTTGTTTTGAAAAGGTTATTTTTCGGGTGCCTGTGTGGCTCAATCAGTTAAGCGTCTGCCTTTGTCTTAGGTCATGATCCCAGGGTCCTGGGATCGAGTTCCACATGGGGCTCCCTGCTCAGCAGGAATTTTCTCTAAGAATTTTATTCTCTAAGGACTTTCTGCAATGATGAAAATGTTCTATGCTTTTCAGTCCAGTATGGTAGCCATAGTGAAACAAAGCTAACAGACTGCTACATTTCCTCTATATAACCACTTCATGATTAATGTGACAGAGGAACTGATTTTTAAATTCTACGAATTTTAATTAATTTAAATATAGTCATTTGTGGCAAGTGGCTATCACACTGGACAGCTCAGGTCTGGAGTGCCACTTCTCACCCTGTATTTATCTTCTTATCTGTATGTTTCTCATCCTCTTTTTTTTATTTTTAAAGATTTTATTTATTTGACAGAGACCACGAGAGAGGGAACACAAGCAAGGGGAGTGTGAGAGGGAGAAGCAGGCTTCCCATGGAGCAGGGAGCCCGATGCAGGGCTTGATCCCAGGACCCTAGATCATGTCCTGAGCTGAAGGCAGAAGCTTAATGGCTGAGCCACCCAGGCACCCCTCTCATCCTCTTTTACACCTTTTTTGAAGGATGCAATACGTGCAAAAATAAACTGAAAAATGACTATTTCACTATTATATCTTCCTTCTAGTGTATTCCATCATTCTTGCTTTCTTATTCTTTTTTTTTTGCACAGCAGGAAATAATTGGTGGTAATGATAAAACTCTTAGAAACAGCAAAATATTTCAAGATACACACAAAAAGATCATGAGATTCCATAATGTACCTTAGATTTATAAAAAGGACCTGATGGATTCATGCAACATAGAACGATTTTTTAAAGATTTTCTTTATTTGACAGACAGCGAGCACAAGCGGGGGGGCAGCAAGCAAAGGGAGTGGGAGAAGCAGGCTCCCCACTGAGCAGGAAGCCCAGCATGGGGCTCAATCCCAGAACCCTGGGACCATGACCTCAGCCGAAGGCAGACACTTAACTGACTGAGCCACCCAGGCTCCCCCATAGAATGATTTTTTAAAAAGTAAAATTTTTCTGCTCTTTGGAAGATCTCTAAGAAAGAATAAAAATAATAAAATACCAATGCTTTTAAGTGGTTAGAACTGCTCAAAAAAGAATATAACAAATTAAAATTAGTCCACTTGGTCTTGATGGTATACTAAGAGGTAAGCTTTCCTCATTCCCTTATTTGAGTTCTGCTGGCCTGTAAGTCATAGATTTTATTTCTACTCTTTTCACGGTTACCCTTAAGATAAAGGAAATATAAGCAGCAGCAGCAAACATGTATTGAGTGCTTACATGTACTGAGTAGTGTTCTAATGGCTTTAGGTGTATTGCACTTAATCCTCCCCATAAGGCTATGAGGATTATTGTCATCCCATTTACAGATAAGAAAATTCAGGCACAGGAAGTTGTAGTCACCTTAATGTCACATAGCTAGTAAGGGATAAGCTAGGATTTCATCCAGATAGTCTGGCTGAAGCCACACAAAAATAGCTATTTTTGTAAGATTTAGCCTTAGAATTCTCAGTATTTCCGTATTCACTTCTTGTGAAAAGAAGAATTTTAGCACTTTTCTTTTTTAAAATTTTAAGCAATCTCTCTACCCAACTTGGGGCTCGAACTCACAACCCCGAAATCAAGAGCTGCATGATCTATCAACTCAGCCAGCCAGGTGCCCTGAATTGTAGCACTCTTTACTCAATGTAATCCCCCTTCTTCCAACTTTCTTGTAATTGTCCAGTATTTTGGTTCTATCTTTAAAAACATTATACATATTTACAATCAATAGTCCACCTGATTTATTAACATATTTTACCAATTCTTTGCTCATGATGTATTTATCCAATTCCTCCCTCTCTCTAGTTTCCTGCTCAAGTATATCCTTTGGTTCTTGCATCAAGCTTTTACAGGTAATGAACTCTTAATTTTTGTGTATATACTCACTTTGGGCCTCATTCTTACTGATAACTGATAGTTTAAATGGGTACAGAATTCAAGTTAAACAGTTATATTACCTCTACATTTTGAGGAAAGAACATTCTACTAACTTCCGGAAATTACTGTTCTGGTAAATAGACTGTCAGTATAACTGATATTTTGGTATAGGCACTCTGGCTTTTTTCATCATTTTAAAGAACTCTTTATTTTATTATATGCTACAATTTCACTATGGGGCATTTAGAAGTAGTACCCCCTTTTTTTGGTATTTATCCTGCTAAACAATTGTTCACTAATGTACAATATCAATATGGAAACTTAGGTTTTATTTCAATTCTAAGTCCTCATATGTAAAAGGGATAAATTATACAGGATGGGGGCTATTGTAGAAATAAAACATGAATTTACTATCTACCTAGATCAATAAATGATTGCTATTAATATCACAACCACTACATAGTAGTTATTATTACCAAAATCCCTTGTGTTTTCCCATGTATATAAAGATATCTAATTGCTACTGAAGTGTTTTCAAAAATATTTTCTTGTTATGCTTAATATAAATTATACATCATTTCCATTGTGTATTATAAGTCCATACACTGATATCAGATATCTACTAATATGGAAAATAGGTTCTGGCGAGTTTTCAGAAACTTCAGCGCCAACTGTATTATAAATAAAAACATTCAGGATATCGAACAAGATTACATAAAATATTATCAAATATTTACGGATAATCCTCCACATATTAAGCATAAATGGATCTTTATGCTTACATAAATTTATTACAAAAATGTAAATGACAGTAAGCACCTGAGGCTGAGATATGCGTAGCTACCGCAAAAGCATGGGAATTCAAAAATAAGTGAAGGAACAACTGAGTTCAAAAATTAACAACGGCGCAAAAAAGAAAAAAAAGAAAGAGTAGCAAACTATATGGTTCATTCAAGAACAATGTGTAGATAAGCCTGTCAAAAAAGAATCATACAAAAGAAAAATGGGCAGCCAAAGTATAGAAGACTTTGAATCTGGACTAAAGAATTGAGATTATTTTACAGTTGGTAAAGCCTTGAAGAGAGGAGTGTGTCTAACCCAACTTTAACTTCTTTCTGGAAAAGAAACACCAAGACAAAGTGAACTGTGAGATGAACAGAGTATGATGATGGGAGTTAAAATTCTGTCCTGGTAACTCTTCCATGTTCTCTGTCTGGCCCATTTCCTCTTACTAAGAATATCCTTTATTTTCCCTTTTCTTTATCTGTGACATACTCATTCTTCAAGATCTAGTTTAAGCATTCACTTTCTCTGGCAAGTCTTTTCAAACCATTTCAGCTCTCAGACTGTTTCGCCTCTACTCTTTAGTATTTCATGTATACACTCATTCAATAACATTTAACCTCATACATTAATGGTGGGATTATTTTTTTAAAAAAACCAATTAGGCAACATTTATCAAACTTTAAAATGCAAATATCCCTTTAACACAATAACTCACTTTTATGAAACCAAAATTGTGACATAAACATGTTAAGATATTTGTACAAAGATGTTTACTTCGATACTGTAATAGCAAAAAATAAGAACCTAAATATTAATCAATAGATGTACATTTAACATAAATCATGGTCTATTCATATAATGAACTATTCTGCAACTATAAAAAATAAATAAGGTAATTTTAGATTTATATTGACACAGAAAAATGCCCAGGATATATTTAAGTAAAAACCAAAACCTAACTTATAAATTAATACATACAGTGTGGTTTCTTTTTAATAAGGTATGTGTATTTATATGCACATACATTAAAAAAAAAACTCACCAGTAAACATACACGCACACAGTTAAGAGTTATCTCTCAGGAGTGGTAGGTCAGGGGAAGAGAAAATAGACCTTTTCTTTAAATATTATATACTTCTATATTCATTAATTCACTCGACAATCGCTTAAAAATTTCTAGAGTGCCAGGCATTCATGATTTATACCATTCACTTGGCACTTACACATTAAACATTCAGAGAGACTATTTTATGTTCCTGTTTACTGCACTGAAACATCCTGAAGGCAAGCTTTTACTTCCCACAGTAACAACCACAACAATGCAACTACCTGTTTACAGATTCACACAAATATGTAAAAGTATTTAAAAATGGAATGAACAGGGACGCCTGGGTGGCTCAGTTGGTGAAGCAACTGCCTTCAGCTCAGGTCACGATCTCGGAGTCCTGGGATGGAGCCCTGGGTCAGGCTCCCCACTCAGCGGGGAGTCTGCTTCTCCCTCTCCTTCTGGCCCTCCCCCAACTTGTGCACACACACGCGCTCTCTCAAATAAAATATTTAAAAAAAGATAAAAATGGAATAGTAAGTTCATATCTAATTCATGATAGTTGCTGCTTCTGAGAGGGTAGAAGTGAAAGGGAATGGGATGAAAGGTACTTTTTAAAAAGAAGATTCAGCTCAATAAGCAATATTTTATGTATAATTTTTTCATAAAAACTCTATATTAATCATTTGTATGTTAGAGAAAGTGCAGATTTTTTCCCAGTCGATTATTTGCCTTAATGCTTTGTTTATTAGCACCCTTCACTGCACGGAATTTTCCACTTATGTAGTCAATTTCTTGATGTTCCCTTAATGACTTTAGATTTTTTGGCCCTGCTGAGGAAGAAGTACTTTCTTCCAATTTCTTCTATGACTTTCTAAAAATATTGAGCTCTTAGTTGGAGGACATTATGTTAAGTGAAATAAGTCACTTAGAGTAGGACAAATACTATATGATTCCACGTACATGAGGTATCTAAAATACCAAACTTATAAAAGTATAGGATGGTGGTTTCTAGGGGCTAGGGAGGAAGGGAAAATCAGGAGTTGCTCTTCAACGGGTATAAAGTTTCAGTTATGCGAGATGAGTAAGTTCTTCAGATCCGGTGAACAACTTACTTACTTACTTTCCCATTCATTCATTCATTCATTCATTGTACAGAGAGAGAGACAGCAAGAGAGGGAACACAAGCAGGGGCAGAGGGAGAGGGAGAAGAGGCTTCCCGCCAAGCAGGGAGCCTGATGCAGGGCTCAATCCCAGGACTCTGGGATCATGACCTGAGTCCAAGGCAGACACTGAACAACTGAGCCACCCAGGCGCCTCTGGTGAACAACATTCTTGCCGATAGTTAACAATATTGTATTGCACACTTAAAACTTTGTTAAAGGGTAGATCTCAAGTTAAATGTTTTTATTTTAGTAAAAAAAATTTTTTTAATTGGAAAAAAAAAGCTCTTTAACCATTTGAAACGTATTTTTTGGTATTGTACAAGGTAGGAAATTAACTGAATGCTTCTCCAAATGAATAATCAATAGTCTCAATATCATTTATTGAATAGTACATAATTTCCTTATTGATCTGAAATACCACCATTATCATAAATGGGCACAGTGGAAAAGAACTTTGCCCTGGGAATCTTTACATAAATCTATCATCAATATGGTTCACCTTATACTGAGTAATATAACTGCCTTTTTTTAAATGCCAGTATAGACTTAAAATATTAAGTCAATCTATAAGAAACAAGCTATTAAAATTTACTTGCATATCTTTTTTAAGTTACTGAGTACAAGTATTCTAAAAAATTAATTTTTGTTTAGTTCAACTAAGGAATTACAGAAAACTATGAGATCACAGCTTAACAAATCACTAAATGAAAAATGAACAGAATGATAACAGAATTTTGAAAGAACAGATACCACCATCATTGACTGGGAGTCAGGAAAACAGGGCTCTAATTCCAACCACCACCCTGAACAAGTAAACTAACCTCAAGAATTGGGACTACAGTTCTATATCCAACATTCTATAATTTCTAACTAATTTACCATCTCTAAAATAATTAAAATATCTAATCCTAATAGCTGACACGGAAAATGCAGGGTATATAGTCTTCTTTAGTGGCCTACTTTAGATGTTTACCAGATGTTCTTTATACCAGTGTAAAACATCAATCTAATAATTTAATTTCATTTTCCCTAGATATCTTCTGAGCATACAGAAAAATAACTGAACAACATCCTTAAGAATTACTTTCAACCGGGGCATCTGGGTGGCTTAGTCGGTTAAACTTCTGCTTCAGCTAAGGTCATGGTCCTAGAGTCCTGGGATCCAGCCCCCAGGTCGGGGTCCCTGCTCAGTGGGGAGTCGGCCTCTCCCTCATCCTCTGCCTGCTGCCCCCCCCAATTGTGCTGTATATGTGTGTGTGTGTCAAATAAACAATATCTTATAAAAAATATTACTTTCAACCATGTGAAAGGTTTAGCCACCCTTTAGCTTATCCCTCTTTAGAGTTAACACTTAAATTTTTCCAATAGACATATTTTCAACCACTTCAACATTTTACAAGTCTTATTACTATAAAATGGTTATCATATGTTTACACACACATAAACACATTCTAGGATGATTCATTCAACTGTAGTCCATATTGTTTTCTGCTATACTTAGTTCTGGTTCAACATTTCTAAGCGACTACTCACTTTTTTGTTGTTTCTACAAAGATGAAGGCATTTTTTTCTTAACACACCATTCAAAGTAATTTGATTTCTATACTTGGTTTTTCAGGTACTTAACCTAGCCCATTTTTTTTTTTTTATCATTTATGAACTTAATATGCTCAATAACTTAAATTAGTAATTACATGAACAATCTTGGTCCAGAGAAGGAAGCTGAAGGGAAACAAATAACCATTTACTAAATGTTTATTTGCAAGTGGTTAGTACTATTTTTGTAATTGGTAGCTTCCATATAATACAACTTTTTAAAAATTTCCCAACTATCACAACACCACATGACTACTTCATAAAATAAAAGCTGTATTTAAATCCACCTATGCTGCTCTTGTTCCTTCTTCAGCTACCAAAGTCAGTTTCAGGAAAATACTGTAAATTCATCTGTAATCCGCTCTTCATAAAACTATGTTGATTACTATCTAGAATCTACACTTAATGATTGATTTGCTCCAAACCATAACAGTAGTCCCTACTTTTTTTTTTTTTTTTAAGGTTTATTTTAGAGAGCACGTGAGGGGAGGGAGAAGGGGGGAGGGAGAGAAAAGCAGACTACCACTGAGTGTGGAGCCTGATGGCCGGGCTTGATCTCATAACTCTGAGATCATGACCTGAGCCAAAATTAAAAGTCAGATGCTTAATTGACTGTGCCACCCAAGTGCCCCTAGTAGCCCCTACTTTTTTTTTTTTTTTTTAATATTTTATTTATTTATTTGAGAGAGAGTGAGTGCAAGAGAGAGCACAAGCTGGGGCAGAGGGAGCAGCAGACTCCCCAGTGATGAGGGAGCCCAACACAGGGCTCAACCCCAGCACCCTGGGATCATGACCTGAGCCGAAGAAAGACATTTAACTGACTGAGCCACCCAGGCACCCCATAGAACCTACTTTTAAAAACAAAACAACACAGCTCATCTATTTCAATAAAGCTTTTTAGTACATTTTCTAATAAAATGTTTTCTCTTGGTTAAGGTTTACAAGTAGTCTATAAGATGGTGAGAAGACTGGTCAAATGTGAGATGAGTTAACTCCAAATCTAATAATTAATTTTCGGCTGCAAAGAACTGTATTTTCTGAAAGCCACTGCAGGTTCTTATTTATTCTCAAGCACATTAGGTCCCACAATCCAAAAGGTCTAAGAATACAGTATCCTATAAAGGGAAGGTTGGTTTGTTGTTTTTAACTGATAATGGTGAAACAATTTCCCTTAGCAATCTGTTTCAACTTAATAAATTGATAGTCTCTAATTCTTTCAGGGCTAACTCCAGTTTTATGAGAAGATACCTTCCACATAAAATTAACAAACAGACATGAATCCATACCACCAGGATACAAAAGAAATAGCCACCTGTTATGACCAGTACTAAGTTTTGCTTTTCTTTCTAATATCCAGTTTGTTTGCACACTAAATTTCCATCATTCAGCCAGGAATGTAATTAAAATACTGTTTGTATGTATTTGTATTTACATAACCCACAGTCACAAACTTATCCTAGAAAGACAGACTCATGGCTCAAGTCTCGAGTAACAAATTTGTTTTTCATTCTGAATTAGGACTTTCTTATCATCAGTTATCCTCATCTCCTATAAATGATATACATAAGCAATTATTATCATGAAGTTGCTATGGATACAAAAACTTAAAATGTCCATAAATTAATAAGCACTTAAAACACAGAGAACTGAGATATGTAAAATTTTAAGCTTTTATTCAAGTTTAAAAGGACCTATATGAGGACTTTACCATCAGACCAACTACTATAAATTTACATCACAATCACAGCTATTAAAATCTTTTTAAAAATACAAACCTCTTTCCTTCCAGATTCCATATACAGGATTTGAAAAACAAAGAAATGTAGAAAGAGTAACAAAAATCACCTCACCTCCACCATTCCAAGACACTACTGCTAACATTTCACCAAAAATTTTTAGACACTTCACAAAATCAAGAGTGCATATTCCAAGTTTCAGAGAGTGTATTTTATGTGTTCTCAATGCATGTCTATGATTGATATGTGACATTTTTCCAGCCGTCTAAAATCAGACTTAACTTTACAAACCCTGGACAAGCTCACTACACCCAGATCTCTCAGCTTAGTTTTTCAGCTTTAAAGATTTCAGCTAGGAGGTTCTCAAATCAAATGACTCAGAAATAGAGGACAGGTTCTCTGTGAGATGTTGCAGTAGAGACTAAGACAGCATCAGAAAAAAATCCATAAAGGCACCCTAAGAGTTACAACTACTTGTCTGGGGGACTACAGATGCTATGAAGAAACTTAAAGTGTTGTTTTATCTCTGCAATTGAAGATTAGATTCTGGCAACATATGATCTAACTTAAACCTGTCTACTTTCAGTTTCAGGATATAAGGGCAAAACAATGAATGCAATGATGAAGGAAGAAAGACACCATGAAAACAAGAGAAATGACCCCAACTCTGCAGGTAATTTCCTTCACTAGGCACAAGTTTCTTTCTTAATCATTTACATAAGCATGCTATAACTTAGCTTAAACTTTGGGCTGCAACGATTTTTTTTTTTTTTAAGTAGGCCCCATGCCCAATGTGGAGCTTGAACTTACAACTCCGATATCAAGAGTCGGATGCTCTACCAACTAAGCCAGCCAGGCACCCCCTGCAACAATTTTCTAACTGTGGCACAAAGGTAATTCAATAAATGATTAAAGGGTAGAACACATATGAGACATCGGGGGGGGGGGGGTCATAAAAAACCCTTCATCTTAACATCATAGAAGACTCTCCAACAGACTCGGGTCTTGGAAACACTGGACAGATAAGGTTACAAACAAAACTCTGGTGTGGGGTGTGTGTGTATGTATGTATGTATGTTTGTGTGTATGCCTGCACGTACACGCGTGGCGTGTATCCTTAAAAATATCAGAAGACAGTGAAAATATGTTATTTAAATTTAGTCTCTAACTCAAGTATAAGTTCCATAAAAGCAAGAACCATGTCTGTATAGTAATACCCAACAAATTCAGGCCTCAGTGATTTATACTGGTAATTTAAATGATACAGAAAGTTTTAGCATCTCAGAAGTCACCTCATTCAAAATCCCCTACTTCAGAAATGGGATTAAAAAATCATTCTAGAAAAAAAAAAAAGGCACTTTTTTTTTTTTTAAATCTTCGGTTTTATTAAATTCAAGTTAATTTCAGGGTAGAATTTAGTGATTCATCAGTTGCATATAACACCCAATGCTCATTACATTGAATACCCTCCTTAATGCCCATCACCCAATTACCCCATTCCCCAGCAACCCTCACTTTGTTTTCTACAGTTAAGAGTTTCTTTAAAAAAAGCCATTTTGCTGAAAAAGCTCAGGCTCCTTCTTCCCAAACTTAACAGCAACATTTACTCAATGTGGCTATGTTATTTAAAAAAGGAAGGAAGGAAGGAATGAAGGAAGGAAGGAAAGAAGGAAGGAAGCAGTCTCTCCACACTGCTTGTTGTAGACAAGAAAGAACAACTGTTAGCACTAACACTGAACTGGTAAGTGCTAAAAGAGGAGACACAAAATAATAAGATCTTACTCTTTTTGGTATCTAAGGCTACCATATCATCAGTTTCAAGCAAGTGGTTCCTTAAAAACAAAGCCCTGTCCTAGTCACAGACGGCCTGTCATTCTGGGGATATTTGTATGGTGGGGAATAGGAGCTTATAAGCCACTAACTAGCATCAACTACACATCAGGAACTGATAGATCTGGCCAAGGACTAGAAAAACAACTTGAAAACAAAATGTGCCCCAATTTTTCTATAGAAGTTTTACAATTTTATATTTATATTTATAATTTTATATTTATAATCAAGATATGCAGAAAAAATAAAGTGAAACAATCAACCAAATAAAATATTTTCACAGGAGTTAAAAGGATAAGCTTAAAAGTAGTAAGAAACAGGATTCCAAACTGAAATGGAGAAACACAAGTATTTATGACAGTAGCAAAAATAAATAATTTTTGGAATGAAGGCTTAGAATCACACAGTAAAGTCCATAATATTTTTGAAAATTCCTATATTAAAAAAAGATTTCCCTCCTCCTCAAAATAAACTCAACTTACAACCTTTGGGGAAAATTACAGTATTTTAAGTTGATGGGTAAACTTCCTAATGCTGGACTTACAGCATACAGACCAAAAGACTTAAGAAAACCACTAATATCTGAAATAAAATCAATTGTTTTAGCAACATTATTTATGAGATGCCATATTCATATCTGTCTTAAAGCTATTTTACTTTCCATGTAAATGGAAGCTCTGCCTCTGGGAAAAGAAAACTAATGGTATCATTTGAGGTATAAAACTTACCAGGAACGTGTACATGTGTTCACCAAAAGATATACATAAAATGCTCATAGCACCACTATTTCTGACAGCCAAAGATGAAAACTCTATGTCTATTAATTATACAATGAATAAATTGTAGTATACTCATACAATGTAGTATTATACAGCAACAAGAATGAACAAACTATTGCTACAAGCAACAACATGGATGCAACAAACAAATATTGAGTGAAAGAAGCCAGACACAGGAATACATACTGGGTGATTACATTTATATAAAGTTCAACAGACAAAACTAATCCAAGCAGTTAGAAAAACAGGGTTGGGGATAATGAGTGGGAAGTCCCGGAGGGTGGGTGGGTGGGAGAAGGCCGGGATGGGATGAATACTACTTCTGGGATGCTGGTAGTGTTTATTTCTTGATCTAGGTATTACTGGCTACACAGATGTGTTTACTTAGTGTAAAGTCATCAAGCAACACACCAATAATTCGTGCACTTGTATACTTTCATTAAAACCTTAGTTTAAAAAACCTAATAAAATTATTTTGACAATTTAAGTAATTATAGTTATATATAGTATACACACATATATATAATTATATATAGACTGTTTCTAATTCAAATGACCACTGCTAATTTAAATGACCCATACATACTGCCACTCCCACTTGCTCTAATTCTTTTTCTTCTCTCCATCCCCCATCCCCAACCCAAAATCAAGGCTTTTGAAAAAATAAAAAGTGAAACTTTTAAGAAAAATTTTAGAGTCAGAAGTAGATTAGGAAAAACAACAAATGTGTAAGGTAAGTGATTCTTGCAAGACTCTTCTACCCTCTTCCTCCCCTACATGCTTATTTTGTCTACGAGGAAGAACTCCGAGCCAAAAAGTCTTTGTCCAAATCACTTATGTCTATCTCTTTTACTGGGTCTAAAATACCAAAATTTGACAAAGTGATCAGTTTCTTAAAAATGCAAATGCATTTCAAAGGATTATGAAGTTACCATTTACACACAACTGTTCATTAGATCTGTGGCTACTTTTAATAGAAAAATGAATAATTCCACAATTTCTTTTACTATGCAATCACTTTGCCAATAACATTCAATTTCAAAATACAATGTCCTCACCCACCCCCATTTCTTTCAAACACGTCTTCTTTGATCCTTTATCTCTGCCATGATACAAACCTGGAGTGATTTCTACTTTCCATTTGTTAAATTCTACATCACTTCTAATTTTTCTTAAAGCCTGTCTTTTTTCCAAAGATGTATGATTATGTAGGAAGAAACAATTACTAATGATATAAATATACCAATCCTGTCCAACTCAAAATATAACAGGTGAATAAAAAAGAGCTCTATGTTCTTCCTCTTCCCCACTTGCTTACTTCCTAAGTGTCAGATTCTCATAAAGCCATGTGGTCTTATACATACTGTGTTATACACTGTGGATGTAAGATACAAAATCAATACTTGAGTGTAAAAAAGAATTCTTGAACCTAAACTCAAGTAAAGTCAGCAAACCAGCAAAGGCTAAACTGATTTAAGTCCGTTATCAATACATGGCACTAAAGAAATCAATGTCAAAGATTGAACCCGTATAAAAGCCAGTTAATTCCACTCTGAGGAAAAACTTTCAACAGTCAAAGATTTTGACACAACCTAACTCAACCATCTGGAAAATGAGTGTTGTTGCATGCTAGAAGAAAACAGTGAAGCTAAGATTTTCACTGTTACCAGAAAAATAATTTTAAAGCACAGGTTACTACTCCATTTCTATCACTCAATTTCAAAGCTTTGAGAAAACAGAAAAGCAGGCTCTCTTCACAAAAAAAAAAAAAAAAAAAAAAAAAAAAAGATTGGTATCTCTTCTCTCATAAGATGTGGAAGTATTCCATAATGTTTTTAAAGGTTTAGCCACCAGTTGAGAGAATAGCATTTAATCATTTTTTCTCCTTTTTCTGAAGTCACACAATTATCCATTCGTTAGAAGGGCTAAACATTTGACAAATGGAACTTTAGAAATTGGGAAGAGTAAGCAACTACATACAGAACTTAAATTTGCTTTAATATACTCTCTTACTTGGGGTTTTTTAAAACAAAAAAAATACACAATTAATGTATTTGTTTTTAAAGTAAATATTTTTGATATTTCCTTAAACTAAAATAAATTATATAAGGGAAGTTAGTTGGTTTCATTTCTCTGTTTTCTAAGGATTAAGTTTACACACATTTCTTGTGTTAACCTAACATATATAAAAGCCCCAGGCTATATATCTAAAGACATCAAGCTTTGGTGACAAAAGCATATTTAGCCCACAAACCTGTCAAAACTACTACTGAAGTATAATTTAACTCATATCTTTTTCCTTCCTGAAATAGTCTAGTCTATAACCATGAGCTAAAATGACTTAACACCTTTTATTCATAGCTTATGAGTTATTCAAGGGAAATCTACCCCTTTTTGTACAATGGATGCTTAGTAATCTCAACAAGCTGGAAAAACATGCTGGCCAATCAGTGAAATCTTTTCTGGAGACAAATGTACATTAGAGGTAAAATTATGACCAGAGGGTTACTTAGAAAATGTGAAAGCAGATGTTTAACAATCAATGGCATCAGACTACTGTACCAGCCTTCAATAAAATAGAGGGGATAAAATAGGGGACAGATGTGCTTCAAGGCTAGATTATTCCCTCCCCTAAATGTAATGAAGACATTCTGCCAAACCCATTTTGTTATCTCCTCTTGTTTATGGGAAGACTCAGTGATATAAATCCATTTTGAAATTCTTCTCTGCTATTTACTATGAATATTCAATGCTGATTAATGTCCATCTTACAGAATTGTTGTAAGGGTTAAATGACAGTGTATAAGAAAGTATCTGACATAGACTCTAGTACCTAAGCAGAAACAGAGACCTAAGTTTATTATTATTCTCAATACCCATTTCTTCCATTTCCTTACTCTTTCTTTAAAGAATATTTCAATTCATTAGGTATAAAATAAATGACTTATAATTATAAACCAGTCTCTCTAAGGTTATACGAAGTCACCTAGATTCCATTTTGGGGAATGCCAAAAACTAACAACTCATGCACATTTTATCTCTTGGGTTTAGTTTTATATACAACTGATTCCATTCCTTACTGTTATTTTAATATTTTTTAAAGTTGCCATTCACTGAGCATCTATCAAGTGCTAGGTACTTAAATCTCTCAGCAATAACTATTCCATAAGGCAAGTATTATCACCCCCATCTTAAAGCTAATGAAGTAAGGCTCCAAGAGTTTACACTGCTTGCCCCATGTCAAATAGCCTGTTGATGGTGTATCCACGATTAGAATCCTCATTTAGCCAGCTGTAACTCTGAGCTCTATCATACTGCCCAACTGCCTCAACTCTTATATTTTGCTTCTTTGTAATTTTATTTTCAAAGGGTAAAAACTACAATTTGGGGGTACACTGTCAGCAATCTCACATAAACTGGAATTCTCTGGAAGTTGAGAAGGCAATTCAAAGGGCTGATTAGATTAGTAGTCTAAAACAAAATAACCCTTCAGAGACTAGTGGGACAAGATAGACACAAAATAAGAGTAACTCATTAGTAAGGAATAAATTGGAGGACAATAAAAACCCTCAAATTGAAATAATTCATTATTACAGATTGTTTAGCTTCAAAATTAAGACAAACAGGGAAGGGGGGAACCCTGAGAAAATACTCACTAGCCTTGAATTCTGCCAAATTTAAGTCTTGGGGTCCTAACAGGTCAGAATCTACTGGTAGTTCTTGCCTTACCTGATAGGTCTCCAAGCTGGCTGACCTGTCCCTGGGTTTGCCAGAACTTCCAGTAAAGAAAGAGAAAAGTAGTATAGTGACAACCCATAGGCCTCGTCAGCGGAACTTTAACATTGGCAGTGTCACTATCTCATTCCTATACCTCAAATAATTTGTAAGCTTTGAGAAAACAGGCTCTCCTCCACCCCACCCAAACACACAAGAAAACTGGGTGACATCTCTCCTTTCATGGATGTAAATATTTTGAAGGTATAGCCACAAGAAGGGAGAGCAGTGCCCCACAGTACTTAATTCCTAAAACAGGGAAAATCATGTCCCTTGTCCAGAACTCTTCTATCAAAAAACGTTGCAGAACTTCCTTATTCTTGTATTCTTTAAGTTCCTTATTCTGAAGAACCTGAAGGTAAAATATCATGAGCTAGAATAAGCCCACAGAAACTATGATTAGCATGCATGACTAGAACGCTAAGGAGTTTCCTGGCTGCTGAATATTATAAATATGTAGCTCCATCAGGAATATTTCATGTAATACTATATGTACTCAATTACTTCAATAAGTTTAGTTAAAACAAAACAAAACCCTGTAATTCCAGGGTCATAGGTGGGATTTTCATCCCACAAATATGAAATTAAAAAGACTGATTACTATTTTGCTCTATATGATTATTTCAGACTAGAAATTAATAGCAATACCCATTAATATATTGTATTCATTAAATTTCTTTAACTATAAATGATTACACAGTTAAAATTTCAGCACTTCAAAAGATCTTATGAATTTTCCACCCAGAAAAAAAATTACATCTATTTTCAAAAACTTCCATATCAAGATTTTCAGTTGTCAAATTTCATCTTTTATTAAAACATAATGAATGAGAAACTAATAATAGTGATTAATTCCAGGTAGGAGAATTTGGTATGTGAGGCAAGTGGAGGCAAGAAACTCTGGAATTTTAAATCATGTGCACTTATTACCTATTCAAAGTAATCAATTTTAACTACAAGCTAGAAGTGCTCAGAATATATAGCACTTCTGAGGCTTGTAAGCTTTCCTCATACTTCTCCTAGAAAAAGACTGCCAAAGAGATATTAAAATAAATTCAGCAGCACAAGTTGCAAAAGCGAAATCCTTTTAGGATTTTTAAAAGAAAATATAAAAAATCTAACCCCACACTACTTCCAAATTCACTGAGTCTGAAATGTTATTACACCAAAGTGTCCCTATGTGCAACACAAGTTATTTTCTACTAAAGTGGTATGTGAAATCCTAAACTCTGGAACTTAAACTAAAAGACCAAAACATATAATGATTAGTATTCCATCTTAAGACAGTGGGCCATTTCAGATAACATGAGTGAAGACAGCATTCCATGAAACATCCAGGCCAATTATTTCCCAATGTGGGTTATAAGTAATTCTCCCCCATGGAAGGCTTTGAAAAGTCCTGGTAAGAATTCAATCTATAACACTGTTTCTTTCTACTTCAAACATTGGCCATTACATATATAAGAAAGTGTGTGTGTGTGTGTGTGTGTGTGTACGTATGTGTGTATTTAAGGACATATCAAGAAAGTTTTTAGACCAATTAACTTGTGGGTGAATAAGCAACTAAAAACCAACCCTGACAAAATTTTTGCTTGGGGAAAAAAACCCCAAACTTTCTTGTAACGATTCTATTACCACTAAAAAGCCAAAAGTCCATCCTTTATATGAAATATATAGACTGAATTAAGTTGTCTTAAAAACAGTAAGTCTGACTTCAATTCTTGGCCAGGAAAGCTGTCTGATCTACTGTTATGTAACTCTATCCAAACTCTAATGTAAGAGTTACATATCCATTAAGAGTTAGTAAAAAAGTAAAACACATACACGTGTTAGCGGTAGTTCCTTAATTACCTTGTCAAAATTATGAAACCCAGCATATTCTTAAACAAACAACAACAAAACCTCTCCTATACAAATCAGAAATAGTGACACTCGGCACGCTCCACAAAACTTTTAAAATAAAGAGTATTCCTTTTGGCTAACTTCTGATTATGTGAACTGTACATTTTCAAAAAGTAATTAAATTACCAATTTCTGAAGAATTACATATTTTACATAAATCTGGCAAAAACTTTATCAGTCTTTTAATTTAACTTAATGTTTTATTCATCTTAAAGCCGTTTATTTGCCCTCTACAAGACCCACAGCATTTTCCCTGAAGGCTAATCAGCAAGTTCTTTTCCCCTCTGTGCCAACACAGAATCTCCAGAACAGTTTCTACTAGCTGCAGCAAAGCAACAATTCCACAGTGCATCTGATTTACTATCTGGTTAGGTACATACTGAAATCCTGATTTCATGAACATCTTTGTCAGTTTATGCACATGAATGAAAAGAAAACTGACACTCTGGCATGCCAATGCCAACAACCAAGTCACTTTACTTCAAAAGGAAACAGACTTTAGCAGCTAATAATTCACACAAATGAAGAAAAGTATCCAAGATTAAAGTACCTCGACTAAGTTTGAAATTACATCGCGAAAAGGAGATTCAGAATGTTTTAAAATACACAGTGAGACTAAATTAAGTTTGGCCAAACATTTGATTCAGCCCTAATGCTATGAACAATCAGTACGTCTTGAAAACGCTTACTTATTTCTAACAATTAAATCCTTACTATGCTAGGATTTCAATCTAATGTCACTGTTTTATCAAAAAATTTTGTGATACAAAATACAGTGGAAGGAGACTTGAGTATTATTTGAATGGAACACAGGAAAACCCTGATATGCAAATATGAAAGGAAATGATGAAACTACAAACATTTTTAATTTACAAAAAAATGGTGAATGTATCAAAGAATCATTAAAACATATTCGCCAATAATGTTACACAAGACCTCTAACTGGCTTGAAACATCACATTCTTTCAAGCAACATATAGCAAACTGCTTTCTCAAGGACTATCTGTAACAGTGACTAGTGAAAACCCTTTGAACTATTTTTCAGATTATCATCTCTCTTCCATTTAAGTATTTTCGTCAAGTACAACACTGAAACAGTTTTTAAGGAAAGAATGTATAATTTTTAAAAGGCATTTAATCTCAATTCCCTTAATCAAAGGAGGTGTGACAACCAACGCATGTAAAATTAACCTTAATCCGCCAACGAAAACACGCAAAATGTCTCCTAACAATTCCCCTCCTCCTTAAAACAACAACCGTACACATAAATATGGTACTGACCTCCACCCCCACTGAGAGCAGCTAATTAATAAAGAGAATAGTTATGTTTGGAGACCAAGGTGCAACACCCTACCTCATAAACCTCCCAAAATAACCACAACATCAAAGTAGAACCGAACATTATTTTTGCTAAACCAAGAATCCAACCCCCGGGAGCCTCAGCCCTTAGACAATGGTGGTTACCAGACAGAGCTGCACAGTTGGGTCCAAATGACACATTTCACTAGGCCTTGGACACAGTACACACTCACACTCTCCCAAGGGGCCAGTTCGAAGGAAGGGGCGTTCAAACCCCACTAGGAGACAGAGGGTAGCACGGTGGCGTAGGGGTTCGCTAGGGGAGGACAGGCGAGAGGGGTGGTCGATAGAGCGGAAGGGTAACTGCACTGCACGCGAGGGAGGGGGCTGGAAATGGCCGATGGATTCTATATTTATTTATTTAAAGGTCTTGATTTAACGGGTCCTTCCCAGGGGTTCTGTAACTAAAGCCAAACTGCGCAGCAAACATTGTGGGGTTGGGAGAGTAGTCGCTGCTCCCCCTACCCCGTGACTAGGGAGGGGGGTGGGGGAAACAAGTTCCCCGGCCAACACCACAGACCACTCGGATTCCCCCCCTTCCCCCTCCTCCACAGGAAGGGGGAGGCTAACAGAGAAAAGGGGGAAAACAAGTTCCCCAGCCAGCCCCACCGCCCGATCACTCCCAGTTGTTCCCCCCCACCTTCTGTTAGGAAGGGGGAGGCTAAACCGTGGAAGGCAGTAGAAAAGGGGGGAAATCCCACCCTTTGCCTTCCCCCACCCTAGCTACCAACAGACTCCTGCGGGGTCCGTGAGCCAGGCGAGAAGCCAAAGGATGGGTGGGGGTAGAGGGTGCCGAGCCCCCGCAACCAAACAAAGCGCGGCCTGAGCGAGAGCCCGGGCGAGTGGGGAAGCCGCGGCTTTTCCTGCCGGCCGGGGCCCGGGCCGGGCTGACACTGCGGCACCGGCGGACCCGCCTCCGCTCAGCCTCCGTCTCCCACCCCGGGGGCGCACAGGCCTCCCCCACCCGCCCCGGCCTCCCTCCCCGCGGGTCCCGGCCAGCCGGCGCCCGAGCCGGCGGGCGGCGGGGAGGGAGCGCGGCCTTACCCCGCTCGCCGGCGTTGTTCCGCTCCTGGGGCAGCGGCGGAGGCGGCGGTGGCGGCGGCGGAGGCTGCTGCTGCTGCGGCGGCGGCGGAGGCTGCTGCTGCGGCTGCTGCTGGGGCGGCTGCGGCGGCGGCTGCTGCGGGGGCTGCTGCTGCTGTTGCTGCACCGGGCGCGGCCGCGACACTCGCCTGGGTCTCCGGTTGGCGGCTCGGACGGAGTTCATTTGCCGGGCTGAGGTGGCGGCGTTGGCGGAGGGACACACACACACACACACGCACACGCACAGCGAGCTCCGGGGCAGGAGAAGGGGGTGGGGAGGGGGAGGAAGGAAAGGGGGCGAGGGGAAGGGGAGATGGGAAGGGCGGAGGGGGCGAGCGAGACCCCGAGTCAAGAGAAAGGCCCGCGGAGACAGAGACCGAGCAAGGCCGGGCGGGCCTGACGCACGGGGAAGGCCGAGGCCGCCGGGCGGGGCGGCCGCGAGGGACGGAGACAGAAAGACGGGCAGAGCGAGAGAAAGAAAGAAAGGGCGTCCGCCCGCCTGGGGATCCCGAGGCGAAGCGCGGCGTCGGCGGGTGAGGAGACAGACTCCGGTCCCGCCGACTCCCGAGCGGCGTCTCCGGCGGCGGGGGGGAGTGGGCGGGCGGGCGAGGAAGGGAGAAGGAGGAGAAGAGAGGGAGAGAAGGGAGGGAGGGAGCAGGGGGCGCCCGGCTCTTTTTTTTTTTTCCCTCTTCCTCCCCCCCACACCCCCTGAAAGAGATTTCTGTGAGGAATTTTTTCTTTCTTCGGCCTCTTCTCTCTCCTCCCCCCCCTTCTCTCCTCGGCGAAGGGGAAATGAGTGTGAAGGGAGGAGATAGAGGGAAAAAGAGGCGTCGTCGTTCCTCCTCCTTAAAGGAACCTTTCCTCCTCCTCCTCCTCCTCCTCAACCCCGTCGCCGCTGCTTCTGCTGCTGCTCCGTGGCAGGAGGAGCCATTGACACCGCCGGAGCCTCCACTCGCCCAGTGGGTCCCTCCCCGCCGTGGGGCTGGCCAGGGGCGCGAGGGAGGGCCGCGGGGCGGCGGGGGGAGGGGTGAATGGGCGGGGAAGCAGAGGGGCGGGGATTCCAGCCAAGCAGCCAATGGAGAGATCCCATACAACCTTCAGGCCAATGGGGCCTCCGCTCTTATGGCGAAGTCCCTTCCTTCAACGCCCTGTTTCCTCTCTCGGGTTTCCTCCCTCCCTCGCCAAGGAGGGGGAAGGAGGGAAGGGGGAGTGTGGTGGGGCGGGTGATAATGGGGAGGTATCAGGGCATATAATAGAGCGGGGGGTGGGCGAAGAGAGCGCTAGTGCGTAGCGACGATTCTAGGAGAGGAGGTGCTCGGAGGAAAGGGCGGGGGCTGCTGATGTAATGGGGAGAAGTGATTAATCCTTTGGTTCGCCTTTTCAGTCCCCCCCTTCACCCGATTTTTTTAAGCAGAAAAAAAAGTGGAGCAAGGGAGCCGATCATTGGTAACTCGCGTTTTCTGTGGTAGGTAGGTTCAAAGTGTGAGCTGTAGGGAGCGCTAGAGATTCTGTGCCCTTTAGCCCAGCTGAGGGTATTTGCAAACCTTGGCGATACAATTCACTGAGCTTTCAGCTTGTAACCGAAGTTTGGAGCACTTTCCTAATCGTAGCCTAAGAGGAGTCACCTAAGTCTTGAAAAGGTTTTGGTAAATAGGCAATAGACCCTTGGTCAATTTATTTTTTGGAAACGTCGCCTATATAATGTTCAGGAAAATAGTATGTGAGAAAAGGAGGGAATGTGCTGAGGTTGTGATTGTTTATGGGATCAAAAAAAAATTTTTTTTTAGATCCCATAAACTCAAAGGAAAAGAAAAAAACCCCAAGAGGAATTATCTTTTGTATCTGTATCTGGTCTCCTCAGTATAATCTGTCCCCAAGGAAAACGCGTTTTTATTCCCTAGCTTTTGTTGTGAAGACGGAAAAAGTACCCTCTCTCAATTCGCTCCGCTCTCCCTTTTGTTTATCATTTTATGAATGTGGTAAAACTAGCAGTTTACCTGATTCTCTGGTTTTCAGTCCTTTGGGTGATTTCTCTCTTGAGTTTGATCAATTGCTGTCTAGGTTTGAGATAGATAATTAAGCGGTTTACAAAGTATGATAAAGTAAGGCTGAGAGGCGAAAAGTGTGTACTTGGGAAAAGAGGGGGGGTAAGGGGCAAGGAGAGATGAGCCATTATTGTGCAGGGTGTTTGAATCCCTGATTTGATGATGCGATTCTAGGCAAATTACCTTTCTAGATAATGAAGGTTCCTCACCTTTTAGTAAGAACTTATTTTGGATGACATAATCCTGTTTTCAACTTTTAAAAATTCTGTAGTTTTGAGATGATCTTTCTTTGGTCCTGAAAATGTTGAAACTTAGATATTAAGTTTTCTTCTCCAAAAAATATTTGAGGAAGGGGTTCGTTAGGAAACAACTGAAGAACTCCACATTTTTATGGTTCTTAGCTAGGTGCCAATGGGTAAAATTTTAGATTTGGTTCAAATAAATATAAGGGGAGGGAGAGAAATCACTTGCTATTATATATATAGGTGGATCCATAATTTTGATTTTTCTAAAAATTTTCTATTCAACAAGCACTTATTGGTTCCTTCTGTTCCATCTGCATTACTATGTAAGGTGCTGTGGGAAATACCAAAAATAAACATAAAAGGCAAAAATCTTGGGCATAAAGCTTTGTAATTTTGGCACGGCAGAGGCAAAGATTTACTTACATTCATTCAGATGTACAAAGAAAATATAGCTTGCTTATTTTCTTAATGTTTAACCTTCTCAAGTCCCCACATTATCTCTCTCTTTCTTTTTTAACGTAAATGTTGAATCTTTAGGATTTACCCACCTCCCTCTCATTCCAAGATATATATGGGGGTTGAGGGTTGCTGTATAAGGTGAATAGATTTCATATCTTTGGCATCCTAGATTTTTAAGTTTATTATGACAGTTCTCTGGCATGTGACAGTATGATGCCTTGTTCTAACAAAACCAGTATATTATGAAGATTTTCTGATAGGTGGAAGTAAAGTGTCTTGAGAAAGGAAGTGTCTTTTTCTAATTTATACAGTGACTAGTGGGTTGATAGCAGCCCTGAGGGAGGGGAAGGCCTACATGGCATCAGGGAAGCCACGCTTGCCACCGCTTGTGTTATCTACACAAGGTGTAGAGTGGCTGCAATGGTCTGAACACAGGACTGATAGCCTCAGAGGTAAAATAGGTTGTTTCTGGGTTTTTTTGAGATACCATGCTGGTGGTTCCTTTACTGAAGTACATACAGGAGCCATTTGCTGTATGTAGTGCAGCCTCAGTTCTCTGCCGGTCCATTGATTCTCACAGTGCCACTCTCTCTTCTCACCGAGATATATGGGAGCTTCTGGATTCCCTGAATACCACATGTAGGCCTTGATGAGCCGGGAGCCTTGCTTTGAGCTTATCTATTGAGCCATCTCCCTCAACCAATGTTGCATTATTCTCCCTACATCATATTGAACATGCCATCAAGCTGAAAGCTGAGTTTCTAGAGGACTCAGCTTTTCACAGGCATGCTCGGGGATGCCAACCACTATCCCTGGTTTCCTTGGATTTTCCCAAATCTATGTGAACTATATACCTCCAACTGTAGTTTCCACCCTAAGAAGGGGTGGAAGGTAAGCACACTGGGTCTGATTACCTCTTCCTTGTGCCCCTTTCTTCTTAACATCATCCCTCAGAGCTACAAGAGATGAATTTTTCTCCTTCTCACATGTCAGGAGCTTTCTTTATGTACCATATCCTGTTTATTCTTGTGATGGCATCTGCTGTGCTCCCTTTCTTGGAGCCATGATGGCTGATGGAGTGCAAGAGAGAAACTAGTTTAATGATATTGGAACATCTATTGGGAGATAACAAAAAATATTATCCTATCCCCATACCATATTTTTAGTCTATCTTATGGGATTAAATGTTTGAATCTTTGTGCAGAAGTTTTCAAAGCCATCTTAAAATTGTGGAACTTGGGAGTTGTTAGAATGGGCCTTGCAGATCATTTAATTCTCATTCCTGTATTTGACAGACTGGAAAACTGAAGTTCAAAGAGGTAAGGTGACAAAAACAAATCCCATAACTACTTAGTGGCAAAGTTACTGTGTGCCAGTACTGTGCCCATTCCATTCACAGGTGTTTATAGGCTCAGTTCTTCCATGAAAACCCCCAAGTATTCCAGATAGCGTTATCCATTGCCAGGTCCACCTGTGTTAGTAAACAATCCTGTCAATTAGCCATTATAGAAATTATGTGTGATAGAAAATAGGAGAAAAACGTAAAGGGGGTTTTATCTGGGATGGGAGTCTCCCAGAATGAGTGCCGTAGACACTTAGCATAAATTTCAGAGGACTAAATTCCCTCAGGGTTTGCTCTCTCTTTGAGAACATTTGTGTTTGTTTTTTTCAACTAATTACTGGTGCTTAACAGGTTAGTGTACTTAAAATTATTTGTTTATGAAACCTATCACAATAGGAGTATGAAAAAAAATAAGCCCTTTAATCATTTTAAACCTGGCAGGTGATATTTACTGTGATTTTTAAATGGCAATTTGTACCATGTCAAAGATTCAGCCTCCCTTTTCTCTGTCATCCCATCATCTAGTCCCAAGCCATCAGCACTCAGTCAGTTACATAAGACACCTCAGAGCTGCTCACTCCTTTTATGTCATTTAGGAAATTAGTTTGATCTGAATATGGTTTTCCTGAAGGAATAACCAGCTGTTTAAAATATCTTTGTTAGAGTATGAATGACTTATCTCACTAAGCTGCAGAAATTCATTCTTTAGTACATGCTCAGATAATATTTTATCAGTTAGGCAGTGAAAATTAACTTGGAACTAAGGATTTAAATTTAATGTATATGTGGGAAAACCTGGTAAGCACGCAGTCCAATGATACTTGTAATAGAGGTTATCTTTAAAGAGTTATAGATTTGAACTTTAATACCCTTCCCTGTGGAATAATAGAGACATAGCACTTAAAAAAATTAATTATGTGCAAGGTTTAGGATGGGCTGTGATAGGCAGTTGTAAATCTTTATTTTTGCTTTTTAAAAGCAGAAGCCAATTTCCAAGTATTGAGAGAAGATGAGGCCAAACGGTAGAAGTGTGTTATACTATGGAAGAACTGGTAGGTGACCAATGTGTGGGTGGATGTCAGAGCAGAACACTAACAGGGAGCGCTGCCATTTACTAGCTGTCTAGCTTTGGGCGAATTACTTACCCTCTCTGTGCTTTAGTTTCCGCATCTGTAAAATGGGGGTGATAATAGTCCTTCCTTCATGGGATTGTTGTGAAGACTGAGTAAATCAATACCTATAGTATGCTGAGAACCGTGCTTGGTGCGTAGTGGGGACTCAGTAAACTGTCAGCCACTGTGGCTATTGACATTGGTGCTGGTGTTATTTCAGGCCTTACTTGATGACTTTCAAAACTACACAGACACGGGACGCCTGGGTGGCCCAGTCGGTCAAGTGTTCGACTCTTGGTTTCCGCTCCGCTCGTGATCTTGGGGTAGTGAGGTAGAGCCCCACGTCAGACTCCACGCTGAGCTGGGAGTCTGCTTGAGATTCTCTCTCTCCCTTTTCCTCTGCCCCTCCCCCCTCCATCCTTTTGAAAATAAACAAATAAAATCTTGAAAAAAAGAAACTACACAGACATTGTATGTAGGGAGGCAGGTAAGGCTCTTGTTATAAGGAAATGTGCCTAGAAAATGGATACTACTAGAAATTTTTTACAAGGTACATTGAAGACAACACCGAAGGGAAGAGTTGGGCAGAATGACAGCAGGTGCAGATCATGCAGGGGTTGGTGGGAGACCTCCCTGCAGGATTCCCCCACTCAGGCAGTATCTGAACTGAGCATCTTATGGCAGCTGCAGAATGCTCCAGCATTTTTTCACTAGGGAGCCTCTCAAGTGAAAGTCTAAAGATTAGGTCAGGAAACGAACACGTAGGCCTAGCAAGAAAAAGAAAGGTGACAGCAGTTGGAGGTTTATCTGTGTGAGTGGAAGAATTGGCTGTGTTTAAGTAACAGGTTAGAATTTAAAAACTCACTTGGGCCTTGACAGGAATCGGAATGATAGAAAGACATGGAACAGAGCAGAGAAAGAAGTGGCAGAAATTAATACACGAAGTAGTGTAAGTTACTCAAGGACTGGAGAATCTGAAAGCTGGAGGAAGTGGGGTTTGGGGGGGAGCGTATGTCAGGGGACATTTTAGACCCCTCTGTGGTCCTGAGACAATCATTTCTGGAAGCATCAATAGAAGCTTCAGATTCAGCAATCTGTGGAGAGTGATAATCCAGCTAAGATACATTTCAGGAAAGCAGATCTTGCCAGCAAGGTTAATAGACCTAAAGAGTTCTAGAGCAGGAAACAGCGGGCAGCAGCTGGGTCATAAAGTTTAAAAAGTCTTGGGCCTGGAGTGGACAAGTGCAAAGAAGAGCAGCTGCAAGGTTTATAAGTGTGGACTACGGGGTCACCTGTTATAAATGGGGGCTGTGTTCACCCATGGATGAAGGAAGCTATGTCATCTGACAGAGACCAGGCTCCATTTGACATTGGTCTTTCAGGCTAGGAACACCAGATTTCAAAAGGGAAATGGAAATAGAAGTGTTCAAAACATTGGAAGAGAAAGAAGAAGATTTGGGTATGATCTAGACTTCAGAGATGCTGGCGCTGAAAACCTCATCATATCTCTTTGTACCTAATTGCGTTCTATGTCCCTTCTTGAATGAATCTCTGGCAAGGATGAGGATTACTCTTAGACCAATCAGACTTTCCCCGATAGCTTCAGATGTGGTCAGACGGATGGAGAAAATGGGAGTCCATAGAAAAAAATTCAGTTTTTTGAGGAGAAGGAGGAAGATGTTGTATAGGAAGTCAACTATGTCCTTATTAAAAGCAACTGTGTTCTATGCCAGAGTTTGGAAGTTTATTGCAACTGAATTTAAATTCACATGTAGCAATTGGAAAATTGACATGTTCTAATGGGCACCCCTGCAAGGCGGAAACCAAAAAGCTGTTCTCTCTTCATCTTTTGTTTCCCGTGTATCATTCTCTCCCCCAGGTAGCACTCAGTCTGCGGCCGTCTCTGATAGGCAACAGCAACGAGGGGCTGTCTTCACAGGGTCCTAGGAACATCATCTTGCTTGCAAAATGCTGTCCCTGCAAAAGTCACATTTGCTTCTACATTTGTGGGACTTGAGAGATTTGGGTGAGTTACTACATTTTGAAGGTGCCGAAGGTGCTACACCTTCAGGAAGGAGGCTCAGGGTGCAGTGGCTGCCAGCGGAACCCAAACCCCAAGGCCCTGGAAGGAGAATCTTCTGACAGGGGCTGAAAGGCTCAGGAAACCAGGGAGAAGAATAATTGGACTTTTAAAGTCTTTGGAGTTCAATTTACGAAAGAAAGAGGAATTCATTTTGGATTGAATTTCTCTGTTGTTATTATTGTCATCTTTCCATTTTCAATCATTCTTTGTTGTTTTATTTGGACTTTTGAAAGTAATCTTCTCTGTTGACCAGTTTTGGACAGTATGACTAGGTATGATTTCAGATGGGAAATGCACTGGGGAGTGAATATTTGGCGGAGGGTACAGTGCGGCCTTGAATTTAAATTGATTAATGATCTGTTGTGACCCGTTACGGAAACTCTAAGGGGGACCAGCTTAACTGTGTATCTCAGTGGTCCCAGGAGGCTATAGCGAGGAGCTGGTAATGACCAAGGGAGCTGCTGATCTCTCTTAGTTGGACAACCTTGGCTGAACAAACGTTTGCTTATTAAGCCAGTTGTTAAAGAGAAAATAAACAATGGGCTACGTGGGGGGTTGTTCAGCTTTTCTGCCAGAGCTCAGAAATGAGGAAACTTCCACTCCAACTTTTGCTTCTATTTACCTCCTTCTTAGAGCCTCCGCATGGAAGAAGTGATTCGTCTGGTCAGGGATTCTGGGGGACACTTCACTAGAGGGAAGGATCATAATATTGAAAGATACTTTCCTTTCTTACGAGCCCTACCGCCTGCTTTTTTATTTCCTACCCTGAGGAGCAGCAGGCTGCTTTGCACCTATTGTCTCCAGGGGAGTGAGGGTAGGGTGGTAGGAATGGGCTATCTCCGGTCAGGAGGCCTCGTTGTCCCCTCTCCCCTTCCTGTTCTCAACTCCGTAGGTCTGGAAGGCCAACATCATCCTGGCAGCTGGTCAGGTCGGTGGACTTGTGCTCAGCTATTCATACCTCTCTCTGTAAGTCTTGTTCTTATCCTCACTCCTACTCTTCTTTCTTCTGGCATACTTGAGGGGGTCACAGGATTTAGATTTGGCGTTGGAAAAGCAAGAGGCCTCACTTCGACCTCCTGACCTCTGCCAGCCTTGATCCAAGCTTTAAGTTTGGGCATTTGTCTGCTTACTCATTAAATGGCACTGGGGTTCTCACTGGGGCATAGACACAGGCATGCATTGTTCCCTCACGTAAGTTGATCAGTAGAAGAGGCAGGGTAGCATTTGAATTTGGAATTCTACCCCCAATTTTTACACTGTTTGGGGGGGACAGATGGTTATTTTCTACATCTTAAAGCCATGAATGTGTCTTACAAGATGTTGCCTAGCTCAGAAATTCCCAAAAGAAAAATGAAAAAAGAACAAGAACTTCAGAAAAGTTAGAACTGTTTTTGTGACATATAAACTGGAAAAGAACACAAGACCATGTAAATATATTTTGAGCAAGATTTTGTAGTTATAATTTACCTCTGTGCTTGGTGAGTAACTATTGCTGTTCAAGTTATAAATGAATGAAAAATGTGAAATGAAAGACAATTCCAAATAAGTGGAAATATTGTTATATTCAAAGCATGTAATAAATTCTTTATTTTAACCATAAAGAGCTATATATTTTATATTAATAGAAAATGAATTTTTCTCTGCCCTCAGCTATTTAAAGAATATTGGCTTGAAAGGGTGCCAGATGACTCCTTTCCTCAGGGCTCCCATGACTCGAGCCAGTCCTTTCTCAGCCTTTCACTCAGTCATTTATCGAATGTTGCTTTGTTTGTGCCGCCTACTACACAGCCCTCGGATTCCATGGGTCCATTTGAAAAGACAGGCTATTGCAAGGAGTGCTGGGGGTGGAGAGGACAAGGGTAAAAACTGAAAAGATAAGGAGACTCACTCCACACCTATTAGAACAGCCAAAATCCAGGAAGCTGACCACAGCAAATGCTGGGGAGGTGAGGAGCAACAGAAACTTGTATATTGCAGGTGGGAGTGCAACATGGTGCAGCGACTTCAGAAAACAGTTCGGTGGTTTCTTACAAAATGAAACATACTCTTGGGACGCCTGAGTGGCTCAGTCGGTTAAGTGTCTGCCTTCTGCTCATGTCATGATCCCAGGGTCCTGGGATAGAGTCCCGCATTGCACCCCTTGCTCAGCAAGGAGCCTGCTTCTCTGCCTGCCGCTCCCCCTGCTTGTGTGTGTGCTCTCTCTCTCTCTGAGAAATAAATAAATAAAATCTTAAGAGAAATAGAACAAAAAAAACCTGAAACATACTCTTACCATAAGATGTAGTAATCACGATTGTTGGTATTTACCCAAGGAGTTAAAAACTTACGTCTACACAAAAACCTGCACACAGATGTTTATAGCAGCTTATTCATAATTGCCAAAACTTGGAAGCAACCAAATGTCTTTCAGTAGGCGGGAGGGTGAAATAAGCCGCTCAAGGTCATGCATGCGTGAGCGGGTTTGCTACCATGGCTGACTTCAAAGCCAGCGCTTTCTGGGACCCTGGGGTCCCAGAGAAGGGAGCAGTGTCCCCTCTACGGCTCACTACTCTGCAGTGCTTTCTCCGGTGGGTAAACGCACTGGGATACATCAAGACAGTGGAATATTATTCAGCACTAAAGAGAAATGAGCTATCAAGCCATGAAAAGACATCAAGGAATCTTAAATGCATATTACTAAGTGAAAGAAGACAATCTGGAAAGGCTACGTACTGTATGAGTCCAACTATATGGCATTCAGGAAATGGCAAAACTATGGAGACAGTACTGATCAATGGGTTAGGGAGGAAGAGGGTGTGATAGGCAGAGCACAGAGGATTTTTTGAACTACTCTGTGTGATACTGTAATGGTGGATTCATGTCATTTTCAATTTGTCTAAACCCATAGAATGTACAACACCAAGAGTGAATCCTAATGCACAGTAAACTATGCACTTTGGGTGATTAGAACATGTCATTATAGGTTCATCAATTTTAACAAATGTACCACCTCTCTGGTGGGGGAGGTTATACCTGTGTATGGCAGGGGGTATATGGGAAATATCCTACTTTCTGCTCAATTTTCCTGTGAACCTAAAACTGGTCTAAAGAAAGTCTATTAAAATCCACACAAACTTTTAAAGAAAAAAAATAAGTTTTTTGTTTTATTTTCCAAAATACTGTATCGCCAAACAGACTGCCCACACATATGATGGATGGTCACTCCCTCAATGCTGCTTTAGAGGGAGAAGGGTGATAAGCCTCATACATGTGTCAACCATGTCAAGTAACTTTGGCTTTATGAAGCTCCTGCCCCGTCATATTTCTATTCAGTATGCAGTGAGTCATTAAGGTAAGCTCTTAAATAATTGTTGAGAAAATGGTGTATTTTTGTTCACTACACAACTGGAGAAGGGGCCTTGGTGTGGAGGCTCAGGTTTTGGGGTGTGAACCAGTGGGGAGTCTTACCCAATCCATTCTCATAACTTCCCCTCCCCCACTTCAAGAGAGCCTATGACACTGCAAAAATTTACACTTACGGAAATTGAAAATTAAGGAACTGATCTTTTTGTATAAGTAGAACCCTCCAAGCTACTACTTACCTAGGATCACAAATGAAAGGAGTCAGACTTTTGAAAACAAACAGATCAACAGATGAAACACCCTGGAGTTCTAATGACCCTAGTTAAAAACCCTTAGTTAAAAAGTAAACAATTAAGAGATACTCATCAAAGGTGGATAGCTTTTAGCATAGAAGCTTGTAATTTTTTTTTAAATTTTTTTTTTTTTTTTAAGGAAACACTACTTGGAATCCATCTTGTCCTAACAAGAAGGTAATAGAGCTTTCCAGTCATTACAGACCTCATTTAAAGGAACAGGCCCCACGACAGGATGTGTCTCCCTTTTCATATAGGTCAACTTTATTATGTGACTTATTTTAATGAATGTTTAACATAGAATTGAGGGTATTTTTTCTTTTAGAATACAGTTTGTTTTAGTCTTCAGGTCAAAATCCTTTGGGAAATAAGTGGGCAGGGCAAGAATTTTTCACCTACAAACCAGGGTTGGGTGAGCAAATACAACCAGATATTCTTGAAGCGTCCACTGTTGAGACCCCTTTCAAACCTTACTTCTTGAACCCAAATGTCTTTCCCTATTCCCTTGACTTCTACGTCTAGTGTCCAACCTTTGATGATTCGGATTCTGATCACCTTACCGTGTATCCTGTTTGTTGAATCTGCACCTCCCAAGATCTAATCTGGACCCTAGGCTGATAATTTGACCAAGACTTCCTGTTTCCTTGCTTGATAAATTAATCTGGCACTATAATGAAGTAGAAAAAACCTAGGCTTTGCAGTCACACAGCCTTCGGTTTACATCCCGACTCTACAACTAGCTATGGTCTGATTTGGGTAACGTTCCTCTCTGAGGATCAATTTCCTTTTTGGTACAATGAGGATGTTAATACCCACCTCAAAATGTCATTATAATTGAAAGTAGATAGTGGTAATGGTTACACATATTGTCACTGAATTCTACACTTATAAAAGGTTAAAATGGGCAATTTTATGTTATGTGTATCTTACCACAACTGTAAAAAAAAAAAAGAAAAAGAAAAAGAAAAAATATTGTTGTAAAAATTCGCCTGTAGAATGCACACTGCAATGCCTGGCACATAGTAGGTGCTCAACAAATAGTAACTATGGCATAGAGTATTTCATGTTGCAAGTACCAAAAAGACACAACTCAAACTGGTTTAAACAAGGGAATGTTCATGAAACTGAAAAGTCCAGAGGTAGGGTAGGCTTTTTGGATTAGTTTATTTCACTAAGGATTGTTTAAGCCTTTAGTCACTAAGGGCTCAGTTTCTTTCCATCTTTCCACTCTGCCCTCTGCATCACTAGCTTTATCGTAAAACCAGTGACTCTCATGATCACAAGATGGCCACCTACAGCTCCGAAAAGTACATGTTCCCTCATTCACATCTAAAGAGAATGACCTGGTCCCCGCGGCCTAGCAAGTATCCTGATATTCACTTGCTTAAATCACATGCCTGCCCTGGCACCGAAATTTGTGCATGGGATGATGGAGTGTGATGGTCGGTTTAAACTAACCAGGCAGTGGGTCAGCATCCCCGGAAGTACATGGGCTGCGTGGGGAGAGGTGGATTCCTCAATGACAATCAAGAGACTGTGGGGGAGAGAGGGCAGAACTGAGACACGAAGGAGACAACCAACGAAAGTCCATTTTTGTAGCTATTATCCTTATTATTGGCTTTCTTGGCCCTTAGCCCTTGGCTCTTGGCTATTTCTTTGAAAATCATTAAAAGAAAAAAAAAAAAACACCTAAGATCTTATTTTGAGTAAGTGTATTCTTTCTAGCTAAGAAAGATCAGTAAGTATAAAGGTAAGTTTAATGTAACTGGCTATTAGACATCTGGAACACCAGCCAACAAGCAGCAAAATGCACTGAATAAAGAGGCTTATCAGGAATGAATGTCAGAGATGGAGAGCAAGGAGGAAGCTAGAAAGGTGGTAACTTGCCAAAGTGCCAACCCCAGAGGGTGAGATTGGTTACTGGCCTATTCTTCACTGGTGCCTGGTTAGAAGCCATGACCTGGGTCAGGACAAAAGGGGTGTTCCCCAGAGCAGAGCTGACAGAAGAAAAATCGAATTAAAACCCGGCTTTTACTGTTCTGCCTGTGCCTTTGCAGCCACCACCTGCCCATCTATAAGATTCCTCTCTTTTTGAACCAGCCCCCATCTAATGACTCACTGATCTCTGCCAATTTTATTTCTGTCCCTTCTGCCAAGAAGACTCTTCTGCATTCCTTTGCTGCATTTCATCTGGCTAATTTCTACTCATTGGTTAAGACTTTAAACTGTGTCTTTTCTTCCCAGGAACGTCTTCCAGTGCACCACCACTGCCCCACCTCCCGCCCCCAAGACACACACCACAGGCTGATTTTGGTAATACTGTTTGCTACTCCCTACCTGTAATCAATACCCAGTAGCTTAATGATTTGTTTACCTGTCTGGTCCCAACCCCTGATGACTCTCTCCACACCACATTAAAGCTTCTGAAGAGTAGGGACTTTATCTTAGTCATCTTGGGTTCCATGATGTCCAGCACAATGGCTGGCACATAGTAGGAGTTTAAAGAACGAAAGAGGCAATACCTTCAGTTGCCATCTGATATCTTCTTGCCCAGGACTTAAAAAATTGAAGGACACATAAAAACCAAAGTGTTCTCTCTACTTAGACAGGAGTTGGGAATGAGGAATATGGAGGCACAGAGATGTTTTGTAGCAGTTTGTACCCATTTAGACTTTGAAAGTGGTGAAGGCAGAATCAAAATTTTCAAGAAAATCTGGAATACCTCCTTCCCTTTTCTATTCTCTGTCTTCAAACACTGTTCCAATTCCCAAATTGTTAAAAGATATTTATTTTTCCTATTTAGCCACATAGTGTTCACAACTTCTATGTTGTTTTTTCCCCCACAGAATAAGGATGCAATTATTACCTGAAAGTGACCATTATAATAGTTAGACTTCTAAGCACTAGTTGTTGGCATTTATAGAGTGAAGCAAGCCACCTGAACAAAATACCAGGTACTCAGTAAACTTACTGAAATACCTCATTCTGGTTACAAAGAGCTCATATGACCTTTATGTAAGGAATTTGTTTACTGTTTATTTTTCCATTTTGAAACAGAGATTCATCCATTATAGGAAAGGAGCCAATTATTGGGGAAACACAGTAACACCTAATGACTATACTCTCTGGTATTTAGTCTCAAAACATTTTGCATTTCTTAGCATACAGAATTAAAAATATTTTAACATTCCACTAAAATGAGATTAAATGTAATTTTTAATGTCCCGGGAGGTAGAACACTCAGCCCTGTTTCTCAAGCAGACTAGCCGAAAGGTCTGTGCTTTGCCTGGTGGTTAGGTTTTGACAAGAACCTAAGGGGATAAGTTACAGAACTGAGGCCTCACCTTGATAACTTCTTGTTGGTTTCTGGTTATTTAGGATCATTTGGAGGCAGAGCCAGCCACAGGCAAGTTTCCTAATGTAATGGAATGTGTCTTTACGCACCATTCGTGCATGACCCATGACTGCTTTCAAGCGCCTTCTCCCTACTCTTGGTGTCCTTCCTGCCAAGTCCTCATGCTCTCATGCCTTTCTGACCAGAGCAGAGGGCCACCGTGCTGTTCCTACATAATGACCCGCATGTACACCTTTCTCTGACTCCCATCACTCCCCAAGGCCTCCCATAAGAGTTATAATAACTTTCTTACTCTAAAGTGCACTTCAAAAAATAATATTTTAGTGTTTTCTCAATTTGAAGACATACTCTCCCACCTTCACCCCCCCCCCCCCCATTTTGGTGTTTAAAGAATTAGTTTTACAGTCTTTTTCTTTTATCTCCTAAAAAAGTGGTTACTACATTTTTGGTCAATCCTACAATCAAAAGTGTCTTAGAATTGGAGAGCTGTGGTATGACCATACTTCACTGGAGATAAGTTTTTTTGAGTCCAACATGGTATGTGAAGACTGGAGCTGTCACACAGCTAATTCAAGCAGAAAAAGGACTTTTGAGTAGGAATATATGAATAGTTTAGACAAAACAAACTATTTGTTTGTTGGTCATCTAGACTAATCGTTGTCTGGGTAATTATCTTACCCCACCCCTCACCCCTTTACATTATGTCATTTGGGAATTGGAAGCTAAGAAAATATGAAGCTAAAAGTCTCTATCGTATAAAAAATAGGGTTCATAAACTTTCGTTCTGCACAAATCATCCTAAAGCCATTTGTATTGAATAAGAGGCTAGGGTTATGAACAGAACTCTCCAGAACTTTTCCATATGGATGACCAGTTATCTCAAACTATCCCTAAGGTCTTCCCTGAAACAACTGTAACTCGATCTCATCTATTCTTGCCAAGAAGGTGATGACTGTTTGGTCACTGGTCTGTGGAGAGGGCAGACTGTCAACATAACCATTAACACATGTGGTTACTGCCATGGGTGGAACATTCAGAGATATCTGAGCCCCATTTATGATATGAGCAAAAATACACAATACTTTCCTAAAATATATAGGGGGAAATAATTATAAGTTGAAAAAGAAAGCATTTTCTAGGTATTCCCTGCCAAACCATCTTAGTTGTTAAAATAAAGAATAAAATGGAAATTCTGAGAGCATGCTTGTCCTTAACATTTGCAGTACCCAGGACAAGAGTGCAAGTAGAGGGCTGTATACGATAGGTACAAATCATTAAGTATTAAATCAAGGTAAAAAAACCATTAAATAAATGTGTTCTATCCACCTTCCTTGACAAATATACCTTTATTATGACAAAAAAAATTTTAACATATAAGGCAATGGTTTTTATATGACTGAAAGTCAGCTAAACAGCAGAAATGACTGTGCTTAATTATTTTTATACACTTAGGTTTTGTGTTGACGGGCTTGTGATGTTTGGATGAGTAATAAGATGTACCGAAGTCATAAATTACCACGTATTTATTTTGTACTTTTTTCCAGGAAAACCCTAATTATAATGTTATAATCCACATAGTTTGAGTTCTGTTGACACCAATAACAAAACTTTTCCTAAATCAACGTACCTTTTAGCTTTTTGTTTAACTTTTATGTGGAAATTTAAAAACATTTACAAATAAACATTCACAAATGTAGATATAAAGTCTAAAGAAATCCACTGTACCTGTCATCCAGCCTCAATAATTATTCACTCTTAGTCAGTCTTGCTTCATCCATACTCCCCAACTCTCTCTATCCAATTATTTTTTTAAAGCCCCCCCTTTTTTCTATAAAGATTTTATTTATTTATTTGACAGAGATAGAGACAGCCAGCGAGAAAGGGAACACAAGCAGGGGGAGTGGGAGAGGAAGAAGCAGGCTCCTAGCGGAGGAGCCTGATGTGGGGCTCGATCCCATAACGCCGGGATCACGCCCTGAGCCGAAGGCAGACGCTTAACCGCTGTGCCACCCAGGTGCCCCTCTATATCCGATTATTTTGAAGCAAATCCTAGATATTCTACCATTTTATACATGAATGTATCAATATGCATTTCTAGAAGAAAGGACCTCTTAAAAAATTAACTTTGATACTATTTTCATATGAAGAAAGTAATTCCTTAATATTAGATGTTTTAAAAATTTGCTTTGAGGGGCACCTGGCTGGCTCAGTCAGTTAAGCGGTTAAGCATTTGCTTTCGGCTTGGGTCATGATACCAGAGTCCTGGGATTGAGCCCCACATCAGGCTCCCGGCTCCGTGGGGAGCCTGCTTCTCCCTCTCCTTCTGCCTGCTGCTCCCCCTGCTTGTGCTCTCTCTTTCTCTCTGTCAAATAAATAAATACAATCTTTAAAAAAAATTTGCTTTTTAGAATTGGAGAAATTTAGTTCTGCTGAGGCAGTAGCAACTAGAATTGTCAATAAAATTTTTAAATCAATACTTATATTTGGAAATGAACCACAAATTTTACATATCATGTTCAAACACTTTAATGGGGTTGCTCTAATGATGATTATCACAGAAAACACCATAAAATTTTAATTTTATCATAAAAATTCTATCACCTGTACTTTTTTCCACCAGCTTATAAGCAATATCTATATCCATACAGTGTTAAATCTTCTTTCAACTTTTTCCATGCTGAGATATGAAGAAAAACAAAATGAAAAATATGTGGTTCAATTTGTTCAAATCTGTCTTCATAGGGGACTATACCTCTACCTATAATATAATAGAATATATATATGACATATAAATATTATATATACTTATAATAGAAAATAGTCTATCTCTCTAGATATAGATATATAACATATAGATATGTAGTTGCATACAAATAACTTAATAATTATGCAAACATTTTTATTTCCTTCCAATTTTCTGTTATTTTATTAAAATATCATTTTTGTTATACTTGTCACATTTTGCATTTTTTTAAAGATTTTATTTATTTATTTGTCAGAGAGAGAGAGAGACAGAGAGAGAGGACAAGCAGGGGGAGAGGCAGGCAGAGGGGGAAGCAGACTCCCCGCTGAGCAGGAAGCCTGATGTGGGACTGGATCCCAGGATTGAGTGGGATCATGACCTGAGCCGAAGGCAGCTGCTTAACCAACTGAGCCACCTCGGCATCCCTCACATTTTGCATTTTTCTATTTAGAGAAATAATTTTCTCTAAAAATTTAAAAAGTATTTTAAATTATTTAAAAATTGAAATAGGCAAGCTTAAATCTATGTCTTATATAAGTTTCTGCCAACATCATTAATAGAAAGCAATAGTCCATACAAATAACTGTCGTTAGCACAAAATAAAAAATGTTTTCCACCATGGACCACAATTCCTTATTTATTTGAGTATCCTCTATTATTTTACTTAACTATCCTAGTGCAGCTTACCATCTTGTCTAAATTAAATCTTACTTCTCTAAGAGCATTCAAATGGCGTCTCCATTGTTAACCAGCATGTCTGTGAGGTCAAATTTGATATGCATTTGATCAAGATGATCCCATTTAGGTCAGACCCGGAGAGCACTGTATATAATCTTTAAATCACTCCAAAGAATATTGTTGCTATTGTCAGTGTTGAGGCCATACTAGGAACATGCTGATAGATGTTTAATGGAGTTGAGTGTGTTTGTGTTTGTGTTTGTGAAGTACAGGGCTCAGGGCAAGGGCTCCTTGTGCCTGAGTCTCAGAGTGGCGTTGCAGACCAATGAGAAACGTGTGTATTAACGCTACCTTATAATATGCACGTGCTACATTATTTGAAGTGCTTCCACATTTATGATTTCTTTTGATCTTCCCAATAACCTATGAACTAGATAGAGCAATTAGAGATGAGAAACAGAGGTCTAGAGAGGTTAAGTGATTTATCTAAAATTACACATCTAATTAGTGGTAGAGCTAAGAGTAGAACCTAGGTCTCCGTACACAAGTTTTCCTCTAATGCTGTGTTACACTGTGCTTTCTCCTTAGTGTTTCTAAAACAAAGAGACCTGACAGTTGGACAGGTTGCATCTCCACATTTTTCATTCCATAACACCCTTTGGATTTTAGAAAAGAAAATAAATATGGGACAAGGCATGAAAAAAAAGTCACATGTTCCTTCATATCCGTCCACGTGGGACCAATATATACTTATTGACCAATGTTTCAGAAACGAGATTTATCTCCTTTCAGGCAAAGGTTCACTTGAGTAATACCGAATAAAGCTTCTGAATGGTGATGATCGTAGTCCTTAACCTATTCAGAAGGTCCTAAGTACAACTCTGGAAACACAAACTTTGGAAGCATCTTCTAAGAGCCAGGGGTTTGGGGAATGCAACATACATTCTTAGGGTAATATACAGCACCTGGAAGTATAAAACAGTGGTATGAAAATGAATATAATCCTCTTTTAATCATGCCAAGCCAGATTTCTTACGAATTCTCCTGTACAGTTGGCTCGGGACTGCCTTAGTGCCTCTGCCTTCTGCTCATATAGACCCGAGACTTCAAGTACTTACTAAAATCCTTTTGTTCTCTCCACTTTTTAGCACCTTCGGATTTAGGATGCTATTTTAGATGAACTAGAACACAGTGAGCTGTTAACGATGGTTAACTCTGGTGAGTTCGGTATTGCTTGCACACTCTATAAGAAGAATGCATTATTTTGGTGATGAAAACAAATTAAAAAATTTTTTAGACACAAAATGCTTTGTGGTTTATACACCCTACCTATTAGTACTAAAAGAATGTCAAGAATGTAATAACAGTAATTAACATTTCATAAGGTTTTATATTCATACTGGATTTCATAAGTCCCTACGTGTTAGCAATAGACTTGATACTTCTGAGATATTCCTCACAGAAGTCAGCTGTGAATTATCCACATGGAAACACTCCTCAGAGCTCGCCGGTACTCACCATATTGTATTGTAATTATCTGTTTACTTGGTCATTCCCCAACCACCACTCCCCCACCCCCAAGTGAGAGCTCCCTGAAATCAGGAACTGTGTCCATTCATTTCTGTGCTCCGGTGCCTAACACAGAGCCAAATATCAAGTTCATAAAATAAATGATTGAGTGAAAGACCAGCAGACACTCAGTATTTTTTTTTAATGTTATTTCCACCTATGCAGTTTAACAGTTTGCCTGTGAAGAGGGTGATTACTCTCTGGTAGGATATGGCTTGTTCATTTTTCCTTTGTGGATGGTGAATGGCAAGGCACAAACAGGAAATGTTATTTTTTAAAAAGTGTCTCTAGTTTCTCCCCTCAGGCATATATAACTTTAGCTTTTGTTGTCAAATCTGTTAATCTACCTAATTATTGTATAAGCAGGTAAAGAAAAGCACTTTCCAACTTGCTACTACATTAAATACCTTACTGAGATATGTTGTGAGTAGGGGAAGTTTGAAGTCTTTTTTTTCATATTACTTAAATCAGAAGAAAAAATTTTGCCAATGAAAATTTCTTTTTTTTTTTAAAGATTTTTATTTACTTACTTGAGAGAGAGAGAGAGGACAAGCACAGAGGGAGAAGCAGACTGAAAAGAGAGCCTGATGCAGAACTCGATCCCAGAACCCTGGGATCATGACCTGAGCCGAAGGCAGATGCCCAACTGACTGAGCCACCCAGGTGCCCCCCAATAAAAATTTCTCCTCTGGTCTTTAAGCTATGGTTTCAATGTCTATATCAAGAAACTCTGCTTGGGAGAGTGTTCCTAAAGTTCCATGGTGAAGGATTGAGCATATTATTTATAGGATCTGGTACGTAAATGAAAGTTAAAATATTTGGCAATTCATGCAATGGGAGAAAATGTTTGCAAACCACATATCTGACAAGGGATTAACATACAGGCCATATAAAGAACACTTATACTCAACAACAACAGATCCAAACAACCCAATTAAAAAATGGGCAAAGGACTTGAATAGATTATTTCTCCAAAGAAGATAAACAAATGGCCAATAGCTTATGAAAAGATGCTCAACATCATGAATTATTAGGGAAATGCAAATCAAAACCATAGTGAGATACTACGTTATAACCATTATGATATAATATATACATGTATTATATATATATATATATATATATAAAAGAAGTGTTGGTGAGGATGTGGGAGAAATTGGAACCCTTGTGTACTATGGGCAGAAATGTAAAATGGTGCAGGCTTTGTAGAAAACAGTAGGGAAGTTCCTCAAAAAATTAAACATGGAATTACCATATGATCCAGGAATTCCACTACACGGTGTGTCCCCAAAAGAATTGAAAGTGGGGACTCGAACAGGTACTTCTACACTAATGTTCATAGCAGCATTATTCACAATAGCCAAAGTGGGTAAACAACCCCACTGTCCAGTAATGAACAGACAAATGAGATATGGCTTCTATATACAATGGAATATGATTCAGTCTTAAACAGAAAGGAAATTTTGATGTATGTAACAAAATAGATGAACCTTGAAAGTGTTATGCTAAGTGAAATAAGTCGGTCACAAACAGGACAAATATTGTGTGATCCACTTATATGAGGTACTGAAAGTAGTCAGATTTGTAGAGGTGGAAATTTAGAGCGGTGGTCGCCGAAGGCTGGGGAGAGGGAGGATAGGGTGTGTTTACTGGGTAGTGTTTAAGTTGAGGAGGGTGAAAAAGTTCTGGAAACAGATGGTGGTGATGATTGTACAACAATGTGAATGTACTTAATGCCACTGAACTGGACACCTAAAATGGTTAAAGTGGTGAAATCTATATGTAGATTTTACCACAATTAAAAAAAGACATGACATTTACTTAGCACTTGTCTAAAAGCACTTTTACGCGCAGTATTTTATTTTGTTCCTCACAACGACTCTGAGAGACAGGCAGGGCCATTATTCCTATTCTCATTTTACAGATAATGAAACGAAAGCTCATGTGGTCAAGGGACACAATCCTAATAAGGGGCAGGGTCGGAATTAGGACCCACAACTCTAGTCTGCTGCTCTTTCTTCTATACCAAACTGCCTTTCACAGAAGGGTTCCTGGACCCTGACAGTTGACACTGACGTTGAATTCGCTGGCAAATGCCCAATTTTCACTTGGAGTGCGCACATAAAGCCTGATTCCAAAGAACGGTCTTGAAAGAGCTTTCTGGAGAATGTGGGCAAAACAACAGGCGCAGAAATCATTAACAACAGGCACCCTTCCCCCATCACAACAATAACATTGTCAAGAGCAAGACAGAAATACGAGAACTGAAGCCACAGCCAGGAAATGTCCCACCACCATGTGTTAATTTTTCACAACTCTAGTTCCTTTCTAAACAATTTTTAAGGGACAATCCCTTGTTAGACTGGAATTTTTATTTTGTCAAATATTCCTGAAACTTCATTTGTAGGCCATAACATGGTCCTTGAGAATGTTTTTATTGTGGTTAAGGGAGCTTTATTGGTGCCACGTAATACAATTTTGATCTGTATCTGATAGCCTCTTTGAGAAATAGTGATGGTTTTTTAAAATATAGAGACGTGAAGAATAACAGCACAGACTTTTATCGTACAACTGCGTGTTCGCATTGTTAAATCAGTCCTGTGAAATCTTTCCAGTAAATTAATTACAGCTAAGAATCAGAAGGGACCATAAAGCATAAACGGCAGAGGAGTCACAGCCAGCTGTTCTTTAAAAATGGAACACTGATTTTTATTTTTAAGTATTCAACAAACAGTTCTTGAAGCACGTCCTCGAGAATCTCAATCAGATATTGTTGGTGGACTGTGAAGTTTTGTTTTGTGTACCAAAGAAGAAAAATGTCTGTTCCATCATATTAATACATTTCCATATGTTCAGGTTATTTTTTTTAAAGATTTATGTATTTATTTGGGGGCGAGGGGCAGAGGGAGAGAGGAAGCAGAACCCCTCTGAGTGCGGAGCTGGACTCGGGGCCCAGTCTCCTGGCCCAGCCATCACGAACGGGACATCAGGGCCCCGCTATCACAACCAGAGCCAAAACCAAGAGTCAGATGCTTAACCGACGGAGCCACCCGGGCGCCCCCCTGTTCAGGTTATTTTTCTGTAAGCTGAGAGCTGAAGTTCTGTGGGGGCAAAAAAGCTTGGAAATTGAAAATATAATAATCCTAGAAAGACAAAAAATGCTTCGAAATTGTAATAGTGATTCAAATTAACTGAAAAAACCCAAAAGGTGGAAAATTTGTTCTCCAGCTTTCAAATGAGTAAATATATCATTAGTTCCATTTTTACATAAGAGAAGGGTGAGGCCCAATAAAGTTAAGGGTTTGGGTTAAGTTCAACCAACTAGTAAGCAGCAGAACAAGAAAACCTCTGCTAGCAGGGATGTGGTTTAGAAGGGAGGACTGGTAGTCCATTTTACTCCTCAGCCTACATTCTGTCGGGTGACTCTAAGCAGAATGGGAGCACTCTAAACACATACGTCGCTACACCATGTTTATCTCTGGTTTGATAAGCTTGCATATAATCAAAGAAGCTCCTCTATCACAAAAATATGGTTTATTTGCTCTGAAGCATCTTTTGTATTAACAATTTAAGATCTTAATTCATGGACTGCAAATGAATCATGCCTGCAACCACAATGAGTTTCCACATATGTTTTGCAAAATTAAAGTATCATTACATCTTGTCATCCATGTGTGCATTTCTAGTAATGATCACCAAGGATGTCTTGCTGGTGCCTTTGGGGCCCCTCCAGTTGCCCCCGATCTTTTTTCAGTGAAGGCCTCATTTATCCTCTTTCTTCTCTTGGTTTAGCTATTGCTAAATCTTGTGATCGTAGGTCTCAGTTTTGACTATAAATCTCACTCTCTTAAAGTTGCCTGCTAGTTCCCTTTCTATGACACATCAAATCGATAATGATATCTACTAGTTATTGAGTGCATACCATGTACCAGTCAGTTTACACCTAATATTTCTAATCCACGACGTAAACTCTGACTACTTCTGCAATTTTATTTTCCACCGCTCCCTAATTGCGCGCTACATTCTTCTAGCTCAGAAGTCAGCGAACTATAGCTTGTGGACTAAATCTGGCCTGCTGCCTCTTTTTGTATGACCTGTGAGTTAAGGATGGTTTTTACATATTTAAGTGAGTGAAAAGAATCAAAAGATGACTAATACTTTGTGACATGTGAAAATTATGTTAAATTCAACTTCCACTGTCCATAAATAAATTTTCATTTGAACACAGCCACTCTCAATTCACTTAGGTATTGTCTATGGCTGTTCTCATGCTGTGACAGCAGAGCTGAGTCGTTACAAGAGGCAGTATGATCCAGAAAGTCTAAAATATTTACCCAGCTCTTTACAGAAAACTTTGTCAACCCTTGTTCTAGCTTAACCAAACTCATTTCTGTCCTTACCTTCTTGTCCTCATCTTCTTGTCCTCACATGTCTTCTTCTCTGTCTGGAATGCTTTTCTTTTCTTTCTTTATTCCTCTTTGTTCTCCTTCATATTCTCATTCTCTCTAGGTGATTTTATCCAAGCTCATGGCATAAATTCAATCAACATGCTGGTGGTGCCCACATTTATGTCTCCATATCCAACCTCTGCCTTGAACTCCAGACCTAAATATAGGGGCGCCTGGGTGGCACAGCGGTTAAGCATCTGCCTTCGGCTCAGGGCATGATCCCGGCGTTCTGGGATCGAGTCCCACATCAGGCTCCTCCGCTATGAGCCTGCTTCTTCCTCTCCTACTCCCCCTGCTTGTGTTCCCTCTCTCGCTGTCTGTCTCTATCTCTGTTAAATAAATAAATAAAATCTTTTAAAAAAATAAATATAAAACTGGCTATTTGATATCTCTGGTTGATTTCGTAAACATCTCAACCTAACATGTTCAAAGTGGAATTCTAGATCCGTCCCCCTAAACCAACGCCTGTCAGTCTGCCCCATTTCAGTTGATGGCAACTCCACATTTGCAGTTGGTTACACCAAAAACTGGTGCTTTCTTGATTCCTTTGTCTGTCTCACATTCAATGTATCAGCAAATCATGTTGGCTCTACCTTCAAAATACACCTAGAATTTCACCGTATCTCACCATTCCCATTGCCATCGCCCTGGTGCAAACCAGAATCTTTCAACTGGACCACCGCAACGACCTCCCAGCTGTTCTTGCTGCTTTTGGCCCCAAGAACATTTCATGCAGTGTCAGTTTCTCAGATCAGGTCACTCCCTGCTCAGATCCTTCCCATGACTTCCTGTCCAAAGTCTGCCCCCGTTCTCATCTGTTGCCTCTCAATCTCATTTCCCAATACTCTTTCCCTCACTCACTCTACCGTAGGGATGCTGACTTTGTTCTTCCTCAAGTTTCTCCAGGCATTTTGTCCTTCAGGGCCTGTGTGCTTGCTGTTCCCTCTGCCATATTGTCCATGGCATTCCCATAGACGTTAAGACCTAGATATCTCACTCTTTAGATATTAAGCATCACCTTCTCAGTGAGACCTTCTCATCTACAATTTCAAATCTGCGTTTGCGGTTTAATTTTTCTTCCTTAGCACATTTCATTAGTTAGATAAATACATCATGTATTTACTTGTCTTCATTATTGTCTACACAATAATGTAAGTTCACGGGGACAGGGATTTTCATCTGTTTCATTCACTACTGTATTCCTATTACCCAATGCCTGACGCATAGAGAGTACAGTAAGTATTTGTAGCATGAGTGTATGGATGAAAACATCCAGCTCAAGGGCCAGTATCAAGAACCCAACCTGGATGCTGGGTCCTTTCTTCTCTGGGCCAGCGAACATCTTTGATTGTATTTACTACACTCTAGAACAATTACTTGTTTGACAAATCTGTTTCCTCTACTAAAGTGAGCTTGATTCATTTTTGTATCCCAGTGCCTAGCACACTTCCTGGCATAGAACAAATTCTCATTTAATGTTTCCTAAATGAATGAATAATTCTTTACTTTTCAAGAAGATACTTCTCAGAGATTTATTTATTTATTTATTTATTTATTTATTTATTTATTTATTTTGAGGGGGTGGCAGGGGGGGCAGAAGGAGAGGGAGAATCTTAAGCAGGCTCCATGCCCAGTGGAGAGCCTGATGCAGGGCTCATCTCACAACCCTGAGACCATGACCTGAGCCAAAATCAAGAGTTGGATGCTTAACCCACTGAGCCACTCAGGCACCTCAGATATTTATTTAAATAGTGAATGATACTTAAATTGGAATAGGATTTTTTTTTAAAACCCACAGAGGTATTTAGGATCATGCTTGCTTTTGATTCTGAAACCACTGGAGGCAAGCTGGAGGTTTTAATGAGATGTAGAACCATATTCTACGTATTATAGAGCATGATACTAGAGACGGGCAGCTTAAAAATCAAGGTGCGGTTCCTTGCCTGGGGGTGTCCTGGCTTACATCATTGCTTATGCCTTAAGTTAAGACTATTGGTACGTGGAGAAAATACTTTTATTTGTTTGTTTTCAATCAAGACCTGTAAGACCTGCTAATTGGTGAAGTGGAAAGGATTAACGATCCCTGATCACTGTTAGAATGAAAAATGCCCTTATTGTTTTCCTGTCTCTAAATAACCTTTTTCCATCTGTGTTCAGGAAACAGTCACAAGTCAGCTAAGTAAAAATCTTTCAGTTGTTCTTTAAAAACAAGCATTTACTGGGAGATCATTGACTCCAGTCTGGCTGCCACACTCAGCGAGAGCTGACTGTGGGGGTGAGGGTGGGGGTGGCGGAGCGGTGAATTTGCAGGAAGGCTGGGCAAGCAGAGCAGCCTGGGAGAGAGCCTGACCTCAGGCCCTTTGCTATTCTAGTCTGGGGTCACTAGTAAGATGAGATTTGGATTTATCATTTTGCGGTCTCCTCCTGGTGATTTCATGTACATTTCCTTATTTGGGGTCTCATATACACGCGAGGTAGTGAAGGCATTAACTCTGAGAAAGAAAAGTGGAGAAAGTGAGGGCAAAAGGCGAAGTGACTTGGCTTGTCAGTTTACTGACCAGGATGAGAACTCAGGTATTCGTGCAGTGCTCCTTCCATTGGCCCTTTCTTCCAAACTATCTGCTTGCCTCAAGACTTTTTTTAAATTGCATGTATATAGGGAAAGAACTAGAAATGTTTTAGATGGCAGTGACATGGAGTGTCTGCTTTGTGCTCAGCACTGAGGTAGACACCAAGAAATGGAAAACACTGTTCCTGTCCTCAAAATAGTTACAGCCTAGCCGGAGGGAAAGAACATCTAAACAAAACAAAAAAAAAAATAATAATACTGTAGGGTGAAAAACATCAGGTTACAAAAACGTGTGTGCTAACAATACTTACAAATTTTTATTCCTTTTCCTGTATTTCATTTGCTTAAAATACAACATCTAGAGTGAGGACACTGCTCAGAAGCTTGGGCGGGTGGCTTCTTTACTTGTCTTAACTCCTCTAATCTTCACACACACTCCCACCCTTCCAATTAAAGTTATCTCAGTCTCCTGGATTTTAAATAGTTTCTCAGGGTTTAACAGTCTATTTTGATTTAAAGTGGTCTCTATCAGGCAAATATTCATCAATTCAAAGTCCAATTCCCCCAAACAAGGCTGTTTCTCCCCCTCCCCCAGATGGGGGCTGTGGGAAGATGGCGGTGGGGACACTGGGGAAGCCGGTCTGGTCGAGGCACACTGGCTCCTCCCCAACTAACGCTGAGCTGAGTTTTAGATTTCCCCCTGGAGGGGTCCCTTCTAGGTCACAGTGAAGCGAAGACCAGTTTGGGACTGCTGCTCTGCCTTATCTATCCAGCCACAACCCATTGTTCTGCTCTTGCTCCACCCCCGCCCACAAAGGCATGGGATCTCCCTGAGCTGCAGTCTCCTCCCAGGTTTCTTTCGGTGGGCAGGGCAAATCCCCTTGGCCTTTAGTTTACCGGTCGATTTGTCCAACACACTTCCCCTCCAGGAATTCAGTCCAGAGAGCATCGCTCAGAATACACCTGTCTACCTCCTCTTCTCCCAGTTCCTTCTTCCCACCCCCCTACCTAGCCCCCATTAACCTGGAACCAAAGTCGTCCCTCTCCCCCCAGTACATGTCCCTCATCCTTGGAGTTTCCCTACTGTTGGCTTTCAGGAAAACTTTGTATCTCTTAGGCTGATGAGAAATAAAAGCATTTAAAAAAATCTTGTGTGTTCTCAACTTTGGGGTTTCAAAACTCTTCATGTCTAATCAAAAATCTTATTTTAGAAGTCAACAACTGGGGGCGCCTGGGTGACACAGCGGTTCAGCATCTGCCTTCGGCTCAGGGCGCGATCCCGGCATTCTGGGATCGAGCCCCACATCAGGCTCTTCCACTATGAGCCTGCTTCTTCCTCTCCCACTCCCCCTGCTTGTGTTCCCTCTCTCGCTGGCTGTCTCTATCTCTGTCGAATAAATAAATAAAATCTTAAAAAAAAAAAAAGAAGTCAACAATGAACATTGACTCTTTTTCCACTCTTTGCATTCTTGCCGTAAGAATCCAATGGTTTAAGGAAAGAGGATGCTTGGTGCAGAATGATGGGTGCTGACATACAAGGAAGTGCACAAGAGAAAAACACATTAATACAGTTCTAAAATATTTTCCCTGTTACATATGCATAGAAAAATAATCTGGAAAAATGCACACCAAAATGTTAATAGTGACCTTCTCTGGGTGGTGGTTTTTTCCAAGTTATTTTATTCTTTATGTCCTCTTGTATTTTCAGAATTTTAAAAAATGCCCATGTATTGCTTTTGTAAACAGAAAAAGCAATAAAAAGATCTCCATTGACGTGGGGGAGAGGATAAAAGCATAGAACTCCACACATGAGAGAGATCTCAAGACTATGCCCCCAAATTAATTATCAAATAAGCGATCAAGCCATAGTTGTGATGAATCCTTTTTGAGTCACATCTTTTCTTTTCCCTTCTTTTAAAAATTAAGATATAATTAACATATCATAAAATCCACCCTTTTAAAGTACACAACTCATTGGTTTTTAGTCTATTTGCAAAGTTTTACAACCATCACCACGATTTAATTCCAAAGTATTTTCATCACCCCAAAAAGAAACCCCATACGCATTAGCAGTCTCTCCCTATCCCTCCTTCCCTCAGCCTCTGGAAACCACTAATCTATTTTCTGTTTCTATGGATTTGCCTATTCTCCACATTTCATGTAAATAGAATCATACAAAATGTGGCCTTTTGTGTTTGGTTTCTTTCATTTAGCATAATGTTTTCAAGGTTCATCCATGATGAGTCATATTTTTCTTGATCTCCTTTTCTGGAAAGCTTTTCTCTCAGTGCTGCAGTAATACTCATACTGGTCCCCAACCCTTGCTGTACAGTCCACACAATGCAAAAAAGTCAGACTACTTCTTGCTCCAAAGTTGCATTTTCTGCTCTATGGATAGGCTCTGTGGAATAGAAAATTAATCACAATTAACCACCAAAAAAAACCCTATATTTGGCTCTGGAATATAGAGCCAAATAATATGGGAGTCGTGTGGGAGGAGGAGGGGAAGCAGGGGTAGGGTGAGGCCCAATAACTTAGCTTCCTTGGAATCTGAGGTTGACATTATTAGAAGTTATTGGGATGGACACCTGGGTGGCTCAGTCAGTTAGGCGTCTGACTTCAGCTTGGGTCATGATCCCTAGGGTCCTGGGATCGAGTCCTGCATCAGCCTCCTTGCTCAGTCGGGAGCCTGCTTCTCCCTCTGCCTGCTGCTCCCCCTGCTTTGTGCTCTCTCTCTCTTTCACTCTGACAAATAAAAAAAGAAAAAAAAAAAAACGCTTATAGGGTAAGGAGCCCTATAGATTGGACTCCATATTTTATTGTAAAAATAAACTTTCTCAGGTGTGTGGGCATTAACAATATTGGACATAGAATATGTATATATCCTCTTGAATCTTTCTTATTTCATATTTGTTAGTACTCCCAGATATTGGTCCTTTCTTCAAGTAGGAATGAAGGCCAAGACTGGGGTTCCTAATCCTGAAGTTTCCTGTAATCCTACAGGGTAGAAACACAAGAGTCACTCCAAGTCAGTGGTCTTTAATCTTTTGGTTTAGTCTTTTGAATCTCTGAGAATTATGGACCCTTTTCTGAAAAATTGTTAGTTATAATTTCCAAGGGTGTGTAAGTCCCTTGAACCATCCAAGGTATCCACAATGTCTTAGCTTGAGCTGCTCTTGCAAAATCCCATAGACTGGGTGGCTTTAACAACAAAAATTTATTTCCTTGCAGTTCTGGAGACTGGAAAGTCTAAGATGAATGTGCTGGTGGACTTGGTGTTTGGTGAGGGCCTTCTTCCTATTTTGCAGATGTCCACCATCTTTCTGTGACCTCATATTAGGGGGGACATGGTTCTCTTGTTTTACCTCTTATAAGGGCATTAGTCCAATCATGAGGGCTCTGCTTTCGTGACTTACTCTGATTCCAATTACCTGCCAAAGGCCCTACTTCCAAATACCATCACACTAAGGATTAGGGTTTCAACATATGAATTTTGGAGAGACACACACATTTAGTCCACACCACAGAGATAGCCCCCAGATTGAGAACATCTGCCCTAGGAAAATTCCCACTTTATTACTCACTAGAGTTTCAGCCTTAGGTCCCAATCTTGTCTCCTGCTCTGATGAACTGGGTGGGACAACATGGACTTGAAGACCTCTTGGACCTATAGAGAAGCCTGTATGTCTTCTGCTGAATCCTGCTCTAGAGATAGGAGGCACTGTTATGTGCCAGTTCTAGATACATAATCCAGAGGAGGAAGTGAGTGAATAACAAAGAGAATGAGAATTTTTATATCACTCCTAATACAGTCCCCATATTATGTTTTACATATATCCTTGATTTCATCCTTGCTCCTCGTCAGAACTTCTCTCCTTTGAGAATGTGGGAAGTAGACAAAAGCATTAGCTCCTTAGTGTGGGTTGGAGAAAGACTTTTGGTAAGCAGTGGATGCCTCCAACCAGATTCATGAATAAATTGAGGGCACATTCAGGGTCAGCAAGAAGGAAGTGACTCTGGAGGATAGGAAGAAACATCTAGAAGACATGGACTTGAACTTGAGCAGCAGATCTTTCTCAATGGATGCCTCAAGTCTTTGAATTTCCTGTTTCAGGGTCTGGCAAAGCTCAAATTTGTTAAGTTTTAAAGCATTACTTAAGTTAAACATTTGTTTGGTGTTTCAGGGAAGAGATGAGGGCATTTTCTCAAATAAAGAGAAAGAGTTCTGTTTTCTTAGTGACTACTCTTCTCTGTCCTTTTATAAGTAGTCCTCTCTGACTCACTTTGGTTGGTTTCTAGGAGTGGCTGGATGAATTTAATGTCCTTTCTCCTTGGTAATCAAGTTGAAAGATCCTTTTTCACTCCGTCTCAGAGAGGAGGTCCCACATAGTTCAACGTCATCTGCAGGCAGCTCGGTCTGGGACCAAATCACCAACTGACCTTGTTCTGACTATTGAGTCGTGGGTGATGCATGAGCAAGACACAGCAGGTTCGAAAACTTCTAATGGGCTCTGCTGTCAAAAGGTGCTATTTTTAACAACTAGACATTATTTTTAATATAAATAAATATGATAGTGCCTATCAATAGAAAAATCTCTCTTTAACACACCTCAAGAAGAGTTGTCAAGGAAAATGAAGAACTATATTTTGCTAAATTTGATGATTTTTCTTTAGTCCTTTTCTTACCTGACCTATCAGTAGTATCTGACAGTTATTATTACTGTCTTCTGGAAATATTTTTTGCACTTGGCTTTGGGGATATTCCACTTGTCTGGTTTCCTACTATTTCCTAGGCTGTTCCTTTCCTCTTTCTTTTATGGTTTCTCCTCATCTTCCCATGTTCTAAACACTTGGTATATTTGTTAAAAATACTGGTGCCCAGTCCCTACCCTAAGAAATTCTCATTCCATTGGTCCAGATTGAAACCCAAGTGTTTTTTTTTAAGATCATTAAGATGACAAATTTTATGTTATGTGCATTTTAGGTGATTCTTATTGGTAGCCAGGACAGAAACTTCTGGCTTATCTGTTAACAATACTCCAATTTGTATCTCTAGCCTGAACCTCCTCCATGCAAGCCTGAATTGTCTGTCCCACTGACAGCCTGACACTCTACCTAGATGTCTAATAAGCTTCTCAAACTTAACTGAACCAAAACCAAATTTCTTATTACCCATCCCACACCTGCTCCTCCCACAGTTCTCCCCCAAATCCTTGGAGTCCTTGTTGACTCTTCCCTTTCTCTCACATTCCACACCCAAACCATCAACAAATCTTGTTGGCTATGTCTTCAAAATACATTCAGAATCTGAAAATCTTTCACCACCTTTATTTCGCATTTAAGCTGGCCAAGCCACCATCATCTCTCGCTTGGATTATTGTAGTAGTTGCCTCTACCCTTGCCCATAAACAGACTCTGTAAAAGTTAGAACAGAAAACATTTTTCCTCTGTGTCACATCCTTTGACTAGCTTCCCTTCTCACTCACAGCAAAACCCAAAAGTACTTAAAATAGTCCACAAAACCCACCTAATCAGCCCCTTAATCTTTACTTCTCTCACCTTTCACCACATTCTGCCTACTCTGTGCTGCGGGGACTGCGGCCACCCTGCCCTGCTCAGCATGCTCCCATCTCAGGGCCTTTGCTCTTCCTGAAGCCGCCGAGGCTTCAAGTGATTGACTTGTGCAATGTCACAGAACTAATAAGTGGTAGACGTGGGATTTGAACCCACTTCTCATTCTAAATTCAGTGTTTTTAGTGTTGTGCCGTGTGGCCTCTCTACTGTGAACAGTATTTACTCAGTCGTTCAGCAAGTGCTTTGGGGATGAGGTATAGCAGCCAACAAGGCAAAGTCCTTAACTTCGTGGAGCTCACGTTCCAACTAGAGGAGATAATAAACAAGTAAATTTAAACATAGTGTGTCCAATGGCGTTAAGTGCTATGGAGAAGCATAAAGCAAGGCAAGGGAGATAGAAAACCCAGGGCAGGAGTTGCTATTTTCTGAATCCATGGGAGGTCTCAGGAAGGCCTCACAATCAAGTGACATTGGAACAGAGACCTAAGCCAGCAAGGAAGGGTAGGGATCAGCCATAGGCATAGAGCAGGGGAAAGCATTCAAGTTAGAGAGTAGTCAAAAGTTCACATCTCCTTCTGATTTCAGTTCTTTGCAATGTAACTATTAACATACTGAACTATTTCTCAACTATGGCTCACCTGTGTTTTTGAATGTTTTTGGAAGTGGTATGAATGGATTGCTCTTGTCCAGACGTGCTTGTGGCTGGGCAGCTGGTAGGGGTTTAAGTCTGCTACTGAAACAAAGTCCCTCTGGCTTAAAGAAGCATATATCGAGTTGCTAAGAGGATGGGCTCTAGAGTCAGAAAAATCCCAGCTCCACTCTGTGTACCATTGTATAACCTAAGACAATTTACTATCTTATCCTAAGTCCCAGTTCCCAAATCTATAATGTGGGGATGATCACACGAGGTCATTTTCAACCACTGTGCACCTATTCTTCGTTCTAATTGATTGGTCATATCAGTTGTCAATTATTTTCATTTATTTATTTATTTATTTATTTATTTATTTATTTATTTTGAAGAGCAAGTGTGAGCAGGGGGGCAGGGAAGGACAGAGGGAGAGGGAGAGAGAGAAACTCAAGCAGACTCCCCACTGAGTGTGGAGCCCAAGGTGGAGCTTGATCTCATGACCCTGAGATCACGACTCCAGCCGAAATCAAGAGTTGGTTGCTTAACCAACTGAGATACCCAGTTGTTAAGGATTTTCGATATCATTCTTAGATAAGGGTATTATCTTACTCCATGGGAGACATTGTGATAATTGAATGAGATAAATACTCATTATTATTATATTTATCATTATTATTATAGTCTAAATCAAGAGTCAATGAACTATGGCCCATAGGCCAAACCTAGGCTTTCCATCTTTATAATATGGAGATGTCCCCAATGAATTCTGATGTCAAATTTCCAGAAATAAAAAACTACATATGGGCCCATGATGTTCAGGTAGGCAACGAGATGTGTAAGTGTGTCCACTTTCTGGTTTCTCCTTGCTCCTTAATCTCATATCCTGGTGTTAGCCTTTACCTTGCAATACTAGATTAAGGCAGAGGACAGAGGGGTGCTTCCAGAGAAGGCAGAAGGAGGATATTTTCTTTGCTAACCTGGGTAGGGCTTAGGGTCAGATTTACTTTTCACAGCACCTGGGTCCTTCAAAACATTATTTGGGCTTTACTTTTGACTTTGCTTCTTTAGACCAGTAGGTATTTTAGGAATTTTAGTATTTTTTACCTTTTATTTTTTAATTTAATTAAATTAATTTATTTATTTTAAAGATTTTATTTATTTATTTGACAGAGACAGACAGCGAGAGAGGGAACACAAGCAGGGGGAGTGGGAGAGGGAGAAGCAGGCTTCCCGTCGAGCAGGGAGCCCGATGCGGGCTCGATCCCAGGACCCTGGGATCATAACCTGAGCCAAAGGCAGACGCTTAATGGCTGAGCCACCCAGGCACCCCAAGAATTTTAGTATTTTTTTTAAAGTTAATTTATTTTGGGGCATCTGGGTGGCTCAGTTGGTTAAGCGTCTGCCTTAGGCTCAGGTCATGATCCTGGGGTCCTGGGATCAAGCCCTGTGTCGGGCTCCCTGCTCAGTGGGGAGCCTCCTTTTCCCTCTCCCTCTGCCTGCCCCTCCCCCTTGTGCGTGCTGTCTCTCTTTCTGCCAAACAAATAAATAAAATCTTTAAAAAATAAAGTTAATTTATTTTATCCATATTTCTTTAAAAAGTGGACACAGTTCTAAGCCTTCAAATAAATCACGCTGAGCCCAAAGGAAATCAAACAGTGGTCACAAAATTATAGAGGTCAAAACTCAAAAACACCAGAGGTTCATATACTCCTTTCTATTTTTCTTTAGTTTGATTTGACTCTGGTGGGAATTTATGACTCTGGGAATGCTGAGAGTAACTGAGCTCTGGTAATGGTCTCATTTTACTTCAGCAACATGCAGCAGACTAAGAGGGATGAGTCAATAAACACGGTTAATTGATTACTATTAAGTGACTACCTACTACGCACAAAGCATTGTCTTCACCCAGGTATTTTAGAGGGCCTCAAAGACTTTTTGAACCTATGTGCAAAGTTGTATTACTCTGCGTCCATAATTCAGCTAAACTCAAAAAATCATGACTTCAGTGTTTTGAAAAGAGAAACTTGAAGTGTTTCTTAGTTAATTAATGTTTATTTGGTTTCGGAAGAAGATCAAATATATTTTCCTCTTATTTAGGATATGATTAACTAAATGCCTTTATCTTAGTTTGTAAATATCTAATATCTTGTGATCTTTGTTTTCCAAGAAAGATCTGATTTCTAATCAATTGTTCATAGAAGATCAGTCAGAAAAGGTGAGAGAAATCATTCTTTTTGATGGCTGAGTAATATTCCATTGTATATATGGACCACATCTTCTTAATCCAGTCATCTGTTGAAGGGCATCTCAGCTCCTTCCACAATTTTGCTATTGTGGACAATGCTGCTATGAACAATGGGGTGCATATGGCCCTTCTCTTCACTACATCTGTATCTTTGGGGTAAATACCCAGTAGTGCAATTGCTGGATCACAGGGTAGCTCAATTTTTAACTTTTTAAGGGACCTCCACACTGTTTTCCAAAGTGGCTGTACAAACTTGCATTCCCACCAACAGTGTGAGAGGGATCCCCTTTCTCCACATCCTCTCCAACATTTGTTGTTTCCTGCCTTGTCAATTTTTGCCATTCTAACTGGTGTAAGGTGGTATCTAATATAACAAAATAAAACTTATAAAAAAAAGAAAAAGAAAAGTTGAGAGAACAAGTTTCATGAAAACTCCCCTAACAGTGGAGCAAGTGTATGGGGTGTGCCTTTGCCTGGATCAGAACACAAACTAGGTCCAAACACTTGACCTGCGGCCTGAGGCCTAGGAATTGCTGAACAGCTGAGCGGCTGAGCCAGGGGGAGGTCCTCACACAGGCGCTGGGAGCCTCAGGCTTTCTCTGCAGAGACCGCGCAAGAGAACTTCTCAGTCTCGAGGGACCCTGAGTGTGTCTCCTGCCAGGAAAGGTCTCCTTGTGTCCCATTTCCAGAGTCTTTCCCTTCCCAAAATAGGGGTTTCAATCCTTACCCCAACTTTCTCCTAACAGGAAAAAATCACTTATCCTGTTGGAAGGAGAAAGGAGGCATAAAACAACAGGGTATTTTTGAAGTACGTGAGCCTGCATTGTGCCTTCTTTCTGCTTGTGGCACCGGTTCTGTGCCTTCTCCCTGCTCCTTCCGGCTTCCTTCTCAGCCCCCTCAGGTGAGATTTGCTCCCAGCAGAGTCTGTACCTTTTTCCCGTCAAAACTAGCCCTGGAGAGTAGGCTGGGTAAAGTCATTCGTGCTGAGGTAGCAATGATTAGTATTAACTTTGAAGAATATTTGCATTTTTCCTGGGAAAACCTCATTAAAAGGTGAAACTCCGGTATGAACTTACAGGTTTTAGACAGTAGATGGGGGGACTCATCTAAGGGCAATAGAGCTTCCTCCTCACCATTAAAGTAACAGTCGACAAAGGCTGCACCTTACTGCAGTTAATCTCCAATATGAGAGCGTATGTGAATATATGAACATAATTTAACATAATTTGAAGAGGGAAAAAAGCTGTCGCCATCTAAACTGGGTTATTCTAGCTTTTCCAAAAGCTAGAGATGTAGAGTCAAACAGCAGAGCCAAAGGAGATAATCATCTTTTAGTCTTTCAGAAGAAGGTTTCAATCCCTTTTGGCTTTCCTCCAAGGATAACCGAACAGGACATTAAGTGGCTGAAAAGCCAAAGTTTTCAATGTTTCATAACTGCAATCAGTCCTATGAACTAATTTTGGGGAAGGACTAAGTTATGAAAACTTTCATGTTGAGGGGAGCAGCTCTATGACTCCGTGGGTTTTTCTTTTTCTTCTCCTTCTTCTCCTTCTTTTTGTGGGAGGAGATGAAAGATTTTGTTTTAGTTAATGTTTTTGTTTTTAAAATGATGAAAAATAAAATGCTTCACTGGCACACAGCAAACTTTCCCATAAAACTCTCTTTGGCCATGGACTGAGTACACACATACTGCGGGTCAGTGGGTCAGCGGCGGGCGGGCGGTTATGGCTTCCATTTTTTCCCCTGCGAAGAAAAGAAAAACGAGCACACGATCAAAATAAAGCGAGAATGCAAACCATATTTCAGCCTCATCATTTGGGCTTCTACTCTGCCTCTTAATAATCACTACAAGGATTTGGTTTCGTCAAAAAGAAATCAAATAACTATATTACCTTTCTTTCCGTGCTGGGCTTCCAGAACAGGTGCAAACACGGGGAATTCTGTGAGCTGAGCTGCCACTGCTGTGTCGGTCAGGCATATTTATAAACCTCTCTGATTTGACCGGTACCTCCCAGGAAGCCTCCCGAGAGCCACACGACGGTCCTTCTGAAGACAAGGACGCTGCTCTGTCCTCGCAGGCTCTTCGTCACGAGTGCTGATCACTCAAGGAGCAGCAATCCAACCAGCAATCCACTCTGTGTGTTTTTTTTTTTTTTAAGATTTTATTTATTTATTTGAAGAGAGAGAGGGAACACAAGCAGGGGGAGTGGGAGAGGGAGCAGCCGGCTTCCCGCTGAGCAGGGAGCCTGATGTGGGGCTCGATGCGGGGCTCGATCCCAGGAAACGGGGATCATGACTTGAGCAGAAGGCAGACGCTTCATGACTGAGCCACCCAGGCGCCCTGTACTGGTAAGGGATTCTTATATAGCAATAAGAAAAAAAATCCCTAATATCCTGTTGTAAAAGTGGACAAACAGGGCAATCTTGAAAAATATGCCTGAAGGACTTACACCATTGTGATATTGGCTCAATAATACAAAACCAGTCACCCAATGGAACAGAATGGAGAAAGAGAACCACATATATATGGTCGCCTGATTTATGACAAAGGCAATAAATATTATAGACAGAGGGTAAAAGGCGTTCTTTCCATTTCATGATGCTTGGTGAATTGACTATGTGTATGGAATAAACTGTATCTGGACCCATACCTCATACCACACACAAAAATCAATTCCAAATGTATTACAGATCTTAATATGAAAGAGAAAAAAAATAAAACTCTCAGAGGAAAACATAGAAGAACACTCTCATGTTCTTGGAATGGGCAAAGATTATTTAAGCAATCACAAAAAGCATTAACCATTAAAGAAAAAAATTGATAAATTGACCATTTTAAATAAAAAACTTCTGCCATCCAAAGCTATTACTGACAGAGCAAAATGGGAATCCACTGACTGACAAAAGCTATTTAGATGCATGTATATATCCAATTTACTGGACAGAAAGAAGAGCAAAGATTTGAAAAGATACTTTGCAAAATAATATATCTAAATGGCCAATAAACATATGAAAAGGACCTTATATCAGCCATCAGGAAAATTCAAACTAAAACTACAACGAGATTCTGTTACACACCCATCAGAAGAGCTAAAATTGAAAAGACTGATGATACTAAATGTTGGCAAGGATATGAAGCGACTGTAACTCTCATACATGACTGATGGGATATAAATTGGTATGACCACTTTGGAAAACTGTTTGACAATATCTATTAAAACTAAATACACACACACACACATATTCAGCTCTATGTATATCATATACATGTTACATATATGTATAGCAATTCCAGTCCTATGTAACTATCCAGCAGAAATGTGGACATACATTATTCTCCAAAAGACATGTCATAGCAGCACTATTCATAGCAGTAGCAAATGGGAAAATGCCCAAATGCTCACCATGAATAAATTGTCATATATTTACACAATGGAATTCTATTAGCAATAAGAAAAAACAATTTACAACTCTATGGGACAACATGAATGAATCTCACAAACAGATATTGTGGGAAAGGAGCAGGATGTGAAACAGAACACACCTTGTAATTCCATTTATATAAAATATAGAAACAGGTAAAATAATCTTTTTGTTGTGCTAGTGTGAGTAGAAATCACCCATTCTGAAAGGTGGTTTTGCAAAATAACAGAATGGATCAAGGATCTTAAAAAACTTCCTGCCTGTGGACCTTCTGAACTCCATCCTAAGGAAGGAATTGCAGGTGCCCATGCAGATTTACATTAGAACATATCCATGCTGGAGTTCTTATAATAATAAAAAGTTGAAAACTGATAAATATATATAATAGAGAAGTAATTAAACTTTTGTATATCAACATTGCTGAAGTATTATCCAACCAATAAATATCAGGTTTTTGAAGAATATTTAATATTATCCAATAGTCAATGATTTATTTATTTAAGATTTTATTTATTTATTTGAGATAGAGAGGGAGCACGCACACGTGCCTGTGCATGCACATGTGAGAGGGAGGGACAGCGGGAGCAGGAGAAGCAGGCTCTCTGCTCAGCAGGGAGTCCAAAGTGGAGGGGGGCTCCATCCCAGGATGCTGGGATTAACCTGAGCCGAAGGCAGATGCTTAACGGACGGAGCCACCCAGGTCCCCAGTAGTCATGATTCAGTGTTCAGTAAAAAATGTAGAATAGAAACCTATTCATATAATGCAGCCCCAGCTTTATTATAGATGCACGCACATACATATATACATACATAAAAGAAGGAGGGAAAAATGCCGCCAGGTCAATAATGGTAATTTCTGTGAAGAACTTCTACATTTTCTTCTTTAAAAAATTTTCCCTACTAAGTCCCTAGGGCTAACTCCAAGGTTCTGTCATGGCCTTGAACCTATCACTAAACATGACTCAATACCTCTTCCATTCCCCAGGTGGATTACAATAGGACCAAATGTTGATTTTTACTGAAGATTCCGTAGGAAAGATAGATGAGAGTTTCACACTGCACAGTTCAGAGCAACTCAAAGATACCCTTTGGGTGTGTCTTGGGATGGTTAATTTTATGTATCAACTTGACTGGACCACAGCATACCCAGATAGCTAGTTAACATTATTTCTAGGTGTGTCTATGAGGGTGTTCCAGAAGAGATTAACATCTGAATTTGTAGCCTTTGAGTAAGGCTGCCGGCCCTCCCCAATGTGGGTGGGCTTTATATAATCCATTGACGGTCTGAACAGCAAAAGGTGAAGGAAGGGGGAATTTCTTTTGTCTGCCTGACTACTTGAGCTGGACATGGCATTATCCTGCCCTCTGGAACTCACTCCATTAGATCTCTGGTTCTCGGGCCTTCAAACTTGGACTAAACTAGACCATCAGTTCTTTTGGTTCTCAAGCCTTTTGACTTGGACTGGAACTACATCACCAGCTTTCCTGAGTCTCCAGCTTGCTGATGGCAAGTAATAGGACTTCTCAGGCTCTAGAACCATATGAGTCAAATCCTTATGGCAAGTCTCTTTATATATATCCTACTGGGTAACATACGTATCACTTTACATATATCCTATTGGTTATATATCTCTTTATGTATATATCCTATTGGTTCTAATTTTCTGGGTAACCCTAATACATGCCTCATCTCTCAATTCTCTCCAGCTATAAGCCACACAAGGTTTCCTCTTTGTTGTCTTTCCCTGGGTAGCACCAGACAGGCTGGTTTCTGGCTTCTTCAATTCCAGAGCTTGCCCATCCCAGGCAATTTCTCTCCCTTTCTTAGGCAGAACAATTCACTTCTCCAAATATGCATGCAACCATCACTCACTCGGCAAAAACAAACAAAAATTCTTGTTAGTTTGCAAGTTTTCTACAATAAGTTTGTAGTACTTTCAGAATCGGAAAATTCTGAAATACCCATAGCAGCTCAGTAGGGGGAAATTTTTCTCTAGGAGGCACCAGTATTCATGAAAACATGTAATCTGCAAGATCAAGTCCAACTGGTTAAAATTAATCTTAGGGCCAGAAATTCCTCAACCTAAAAAAATATGCATATCAGGTACAAATTTGTCCGATAATTTGAATTATCTGTGCAGCCACTTCTGGTGGTGACAGCCGAGATTGAAGAACTATTTGTATTAGTATTAGCCTTATATAACATGGATCAATAACCAGATGAATCAGTTAATTCTGGACTCAGAGAAAATAGTGGCATGAGCAAACATAAGAATTAGGTGGTTCAAAGCTGATTCCTGCTTAGTTTTCTTAGTGGTAGCATAATTATCTTCCTGAAATCTCTAGTGTCCTAAGAGGCTTAAATTATTAATCTAGACCTTTCTCCTTTTCTAATATATGAATTCAATGCTATAAATTTCCCTCTTAGCATTGCTTTCACTGCACCCCACAGATTTTGTGAAAGTGTATTTTCATTTAGTTCAAAATATTTAAAACATTGTTTGAGACTTATTCTTTGACCAATGTGTTTTATATAGAAGTGTGTTGTGGGGCACCTGATGGCCCAGTTGGTTGAGTGTCTAACTCCTGATTTCATCTCTCCCTCTGCCTGAAGCTCTGTCTGCTGTGCTTGCGTGTGCTCTCTCTCTCTCTCTCTCTGTCAAATGAATAACTAAATAAAATCTTGAAAAAAAATGTTTGCCCTAAAGTTTCCAATATACATTTACAACTATATCTAAGTCTATTTTAAAATAACATTGTATTGCTCATTGGCAGGATGGGTACCTTATAAGAGTATTCCCAGTTCTGCCCTCTTGTCTCTTATAATTTGCTGTCATTCATTTCACTTATTCATAAGCTATGGTCACCCAAAACATTATTGCTAATGTTATTCTTTTAAACAAGCAGCTATATATTAGATTAATTAAGAATAACAAAAATATAAGATTTTATTTTATTTTCGTTAGTTTCTTGCCTAACATCCTCTCTCTTTGTAACGTAGATTCGAGTTTCTGGCCTCTATAGTTCTCCTCCTCTGTGAAGAACTTCTAACATTTTTTCAAGGGCCCATCTACTGGTGACAAATTCCCTAACTTCTCTTTATCTGAAATAGCCTTTATTTCTCCTTCACTTTTGAAGACAATGTCACAGGATACAATTCAGTGGTTTTTAAATGTCAACACACTAATTATTTCATTCCATTCTCTTCTTGTTTGTATGGTTTCTAAGGAGAAGTCTGACGTGATTCTTATCTTGTTCCACTGTAATTAAGGTATCCCCCCCTCCCTTTGGCTTGCTTCAGGAATTTTCTTTTCTAAAGGCGAATATCAGATAGATTTGTCTAAGCAAAAATAATAAAATGTTATATGATCAAGAAGGACAAAGCAAAACGAACACCACAAACAATGATAAAGTTAAAGGACAAACAAAAAAAATAGTTGCAAAGGTGGGAAAAGGGTTAATAGTCTTAAAAAATAAAAAGCTTACTTATAAGATAAAGCTTAATGTTGTAAAAGAAAAGTAGGCAAAGAACATGAAAAGGAAACTTGCAAAAGAAGGAATTAAAATGGACAATAAACATATGTAACAAAAGAAAATCTTTGGTAACTGCAAATGAAATTAATTTAAGAAGAAGATAGATTTTTTTTAACCTCTCAGAGGATTGACAAAGATGTGACAATGTTTGCTGCATCTGGGAGAGGGTACTATCCTAATCAGCTGATGGCATGTATATTGTTATAATTCTGGAGGGCAATTTGGTAAATTTTATTAAATTCTTTCAAAACATCCATTTCTTTTGATTCAGCAATTGCACTTCTAGGAATTTATTCTGAGGAATGAACTGGACAAATAGACAGCAATGTATGTATAGCGCTGTGTATTATAGTAATGTTTGTAATAGTGAAAAATTGACAAAATCTTAAAGGTCTAAAAAGTGTTCAAGTTGATTTAAAAAAACAAAAAGTAAGAGATGAGAGATAAGAGAGAAAAAAAAAACAATTTAAAATAGGCAAACAGGTCCTTATGTCATAAAGCCTTGCCTTCCTAAGTGGCAGTCCTTCGTAGACAGAGAATGGGAGCAGCAGAATGTAATGAGACATCCTGTACGTATGGTGTCCTCCCGTGTCTGGAGGCCCAGAAGGTTGCACCCCCTGACAAGAGGGGGCTTACCGCCTTGGTTCCACAAACACACATCACTCTGTCCTCAGGTTCTTTAAATAGCATTGCCCATCACTCCCTCCGAAGGCTGGAAATGTAGCTCCTTCATTCAAAAACATCCTGTTGAGACCGGAAGAGAGCGTCTCCAGCTTTATCAGTCCTACCTGGGGAAAACTACTCACAGCAGAATGTGACTTCTCTGGGTCAGGAGGTAAGGCAGGGAAATCAGAATATAGGTTACCCAATAAATCCTTGGATGTAGACAAGGCAGCCAGGACACGATGTCAGCATGCCCAGTTCCATCCTGGCCCCACTGAGTGGAATGGACTACCTACAAATGAAGGGCATGGAACTCAGAGCAAGGCTCAAATACCTGGAATTTTCCCATATCACTTCCCATTTTGTACCAATTCCATTACTCATGGCTGTCATGTTCTCAAATCCTCTGACCTTCCTTTGGCTCCTGACCTAGGCTCCTGGGTCTCCTCTCAGGTGCCTTGGCTATGGAGACTGTTTTCAGGAAAGCCACTCCAGCCTGGCTGGACTACCTGGCCTCCTGGCATCCTGGCTCTCTCAGTAACCAGGGAAACTAGGATGTGCCACTTCTGTGCTTCTCCCCAGTCTCAGTGGGCCCGTACACCACATAACAATCTCTCCTCCACCTCAGGAAAGAGGGATCAGAAATGAAGGGATATATTTATTAGATCAAAGAACATCAGTGTTAGAAGGAACGATATTCATCATTTAACTAATCTGACCTCATTTAAGGTGAAATGACTTACTCATGGTCACACACCTAATTCCAATGTAACATGACATCTGGCTACCAGGCTGGGCTTTTTTACTTTATTTTATTTAAAACAAAATCTTATTTATTTATTTATTACCAATTCCTATGATTCCTGAGATCTGTAAGTCCACCTACCTGTGATTCAGCCTAAGTGGAAATGGACCATGGGTCTAGTGCATGTCTGCGATCCTCTTATAAGGAGGAGGGAAATGTGCCGTGTCTTTTTCAAAGCTCTCTGCTCCCTGATTGTTGGACCCTCCTTCCAGGAAGAATGAAGCAGGTCTGGTGGGGTCCCAGCCTGGAAATTGATGCGCAGGGTGGCCAGGAGCAGAGAGAGGCAGAATGAAGGAACACAAACATACCTGAAAGAAAGTTCAGGGTCCAGCCAGCAGAAGCCCCATCTCTTTTTGAAGGGGAAACAGGCCACAAAGGTTAAAGTCCAAGTAAATACAAGAACAGTCTTTGGTTGTTGGGGCTGGGGGTTGTGGAGAGGAGGGATTCGAAAGATGTAAGAGGCGAATTGAAAGGAATTAAGGTGTGGTTGGTGAATGGTTGAATGAGGCCAGAGGACAAATCCTTCATGGATGCTGAATGAAGGTAGGGGTGGGGTACAGCGGACTTAACTGAAGATTACAAAGAGGGGAGGTGTGGAAAACCACCCAGTTATGACCTCCCACCTGCAGTCAGAGAACACAGCCAGTCCTGGTAACCCAACTGAATGTCTCCCAGAGTCCAGTTTTGCAGACAGTCATCAAGTCTGTACAGTCAGTGAAAAAGTTCTCCAGAATTCTTCCCACTACTGTCCCAGCCACATTGCCTTAGACGGGTACAGTTCTCCTATAATCCCTAAGGCATTGTACATCTCACCATACTTTCTGACTCAACCATGGAAAATCTGTAATTATTTTTTCCTGAAAACAGATTCCCTAAATGTCTTTACCACTAGTGTTAAAGTCACCCTGCTCAAACCTTCCGAATCAGCTATGACTTTCTTCCATTCATTCATTCCGCAAATATTATTGAGTCCATCATGTACACTGTGTGTGAGGTTCTGGGGTATCCGATGGTCTATAAAACAAACTGTTATTTGCCTCATGGGACATACACTCAAGCCCTCACCAAACTATATTGAATCTGTCTTCATAATGATGGTCATATTAATTCTTTTCCTCTACCACCATTCCAGTCTAGTATTCCAGCACCCTGAACTTTTCCAGTAGCCTCCTGTCTGTCTCCCTGTTTGCATTATCTCCTGCCCTCTGAGCTATCATATACTTTACCCATTCCTAAGTATGATAGAGCATCTGTAACACATGAGATTTACAAATAGAAATTCCTGGATTCGAGCCCAGACCTACTGAATAAGAAGGGTGGTGGGGTCCCAAGAATCTATAGCATTTTTAAAGCTAACTCTAGGATTCTGATGTACGTCCAAGTTCAGGAGCCATTTTCCACATCACTATCCAATGCAATTCCACTTGCTCAAAATTCTTGAAGAAATTTTTATTGTCTACAGAAGAAACTAACATATTAGCCTGGCATTCAATATTCCAACCTGTCTATTCCAACTTGCTTTTGCTAAAATTCTAGTCTACCTTTAATTACATAACCTTGATAGAAATCACTCAGATTGGCAGGTAAAAAAATCAAGGACCCAGTCTTTATTATCCTGTGCTACAAAAACTCTTCTGCAACTAGTTCAGTAAAAAATTTGAAGTAGTAATGTATTTATGTTCTTTGCCAAATACCATTGTGGTGATGAGTTTCATGCCCCATTCTCTGTTCTTTTCCTCTCCTGTTTCCATTCCTTTCTGCTTATGGTTCTCTTCATGATTTTTTTCTCATTTAAATAGTCATACTCACACTTGCTAAAGCCTACTAGTTCATTCTTAAGTTGTTAATCACAAAGTAATATGTGTTTGTTGTAAAAAAAAAAAATTCTAATTACATGGAGGAAAAACACAAAAAGTAAAAGTGCCCTCTCCCTTCCACTCCAAGCCCACTCTTGAGAGGTATTGCCTATTGACAGCTTGGTGATGCAAAGATCTTTAATTTTACTTGTATTTCCACTTTCCACAGGGATTTTGCACCTGCTCTCTGAAATGCTTTTACCCTCCCCAACACCTCTGTTCCTGTATCGGCTCAGATCAGGTTTTCTCCCTGACTTCAGCACCCATCCAAGTCCTACATGCCCCCTGAGGACACTGAGGACAATTGCTCCTTTCCTGTACCTTCTTTCTGACTACAGCAAAGAGATTGACTAATAATGCACCATTATTTTCCTGGCTTCCTCTCAAAAGCTTCTTAATTGCCATTAAATCTCTTTTTTCTACCATCACCTATTTTGGGGCCTCCTGTTGCGTGCAGGATCGTGCCTTTCCCCAGCACATTTTACCAACTGGCAGACAAGGTGACTAACTACAAGAGATGGTTTCCTGAGTCCTAGAAAGATTTCCCATCACCCTTTCTTGCAAATATTTCTTCCGCTAGAAGCTGAAGTTTGGAATCCCTCCAACAATTTTTTTTAGTAACAGCTTTTATTGAGATATAATTCACACACCATATATCTAAAGTATGCAGTTTGATGGTTTTTAGTATATTTACAAACTTGTGTAACTGTGACTATAATAAATTTTAGAACACTTTCATCACCCCAAAAAGAAACTCATACCCATTAACAGCCACTTCTAATCCTCCACAACCCTCCCAGTCCTAGGTAACCACTGACTAACTGTCTCTCTTTATGGATTTACCTATTCTGGATATTTCACGTAAATGAGAAATCATACAATATGTGTGGGGTTTTTTTTTTTGTTGTTACTGGCTTCTTTCAGTTAGCATAATGTTTCAAGTTTCAGCCACACCATAGTGTGTACATGTATCAGTACTTCATTCTCTTTTTTATGGCTGAATAATATTCGGTTGCATAGACAGATCACATTTTATTTATCCATTCATCAGCTGATGGGACATCTGTGTTGTTTCCACTTTTTGTCTATTATGAATAACGCTGCTGTGAATATTCATGCACGAGTTTGTATATGGACATGCTTTCGTTTCTCTTGGGAATATGCCAAGGAGTGGGGTTGTTGGGTCGTATGGTAACTCTATGTTTAACATCTTGAGGAACTGCCAGACTGCTTTCTAACATGGTTACACCTTTTCACAGTCCCACCAGTGTACAGTGTATGAGGGTTGTAATTTCTCCACATCTTTACCAACACTTGTTATTTCCCATTTTTAAATAGCCATCCCAGCGGGTGTGAAGTCGTATCCCACTGTGGTTCTGATTTGCATTTCCCTAATGACTAATGATGCTGAGCATCTCTTCATAAGCTTATTGGCCATTTTAATATATTCTTCAGAGAAAGGTCCATTCAGATCCTTTGCCCATTTTTTTTTCTTTTAAAGATTTTATTTATTTGAGAGAGAGACAGGGAGCACATAAGCTGGGGGAGGGGCAGAGGGAGAGGGGAGAAGCGGACTCCCCGCTGAGCAGGGAGCCTGACACAGGGCTCAATCTCAGGACCCAAGATCATGACGTGAGCCAAAGGCAGATGCTTAACTTATCGAGCTACCCAGGTGCCCCCATTTGCCCATTTTTAATTGGGTTATTTGTTTTTTGTTATCGAGTTATAGGATTCTTTACATATTCTAGATACAAGTCAATTATTAGTATACTATTTGCAAAATTTTTTTCCATTCTGTCAGTTGTCTTTTTTACTTCCTCAAGGGTGACCTTTGAAGCACACAATTTTACGATTTTGATGATGCCCATTTTATCTATTTTTTCTTTTGTTGCTTGTGCTTTGGTGTCCTATGCAAGAAACCGCTGACAAATCCAAAGTCAAGAAGATTTACACACATTTTTTCTTCTAAGAGTTTTATAATTTAGCTCTTACATTTAGGTCTTTAATTCATTTTGGGTTAGTTTTTGTATATGGGATGAGGTAGGGGGTCCAGCGTCATTCTTTTGCATGTGTCTATCCAGTTGTCTCAGTACCATTTGCTGAAGAGACTTTTCTCCCCATTAAATTGTCTTGACTTTCTAACAATTAAAAGAACAGAACACCATAAAATTCAATGTTTTCAGAGTTGGAGGGTATCTTATGAATCTGCCCTGGTCAGGTGTTTTAGTTGCAGACGGGAGTATGCATCTTAGCTATTACAATTGGGGAGAAATTTATTAAATCATTGTTGGAAGGAAAAGAGGCAGAACCTCTGAATCAGAAGTTCTCAAACATGGCTGCACAGTGGGATTGTCTGGGAGCTCATGGTCACATTATACCCCATGCATGCATCGATATTTTTTTTTTTTTAAAGTCTCCTTAGGTGACTCCAATATACAGCCAAGATTGAAAATCACTACTCTAGACCGAGCTCCTAGGAATAACATCTAGGTCCACACTGCTGAATTTGCCTGGTGAGGGAGCTGTTGCCATCACATACCTCAGAACACACAGCCTCTGCCATAATCTGCTAGCTGGCGGATTGTCACCACTGACAATCTCAGAAATACACTGCCTTTGTGGTTACCCGTGGTAGAAAAACTGGAGCCAGTGCCTAGGCTGTTTCCTTAGGTAGCTCTTTCTGAATCAAAATCTCATGTGGTAGAACCTGTCACATGCTTACATCTAGCAGCAAAGGAATCTGGGAAAACAATTTATTCAGATCTTTTAATGGAAAGGTGGGATTCCCAATGTGGAGAACTATTAAAATATGATAAGTGTTAAAAAAATAAAAATGGAGCAGCCAAGAAAGGAATTGTTCACTACAGGGTCAATTGGTTGGTTACAAATCTGGACATGCATCAGAGCTAGGGAGGTGACTTTGCAATAATAAAGGTTTGCAGGCCACACCACTGGAGAAGCTGATTCAGTAAGTCCATGTGGGTTCTGCATTCTGCCAGGCTTGGGACTTTTGATAATACAACTTTGAGTGTTTGCCCCTCAATCAGAAGCTTTTAACTTCTGATCAGAGATAAGGCACAATCTGCACATAACTCTGGAGAAGCAACGGAGTGACATAGACTCGTACAAAAGTGTAAATGACCAGCAGAGTTTTTGGCTACAATCTTAATCACAGGAATGGTGCACAGAGGAGGGCAGGAAAGGAGTCTAGACTAGTGAGTGTTAGGAATGTGGACTTTCCTGATCCTCTATGATATCCATTATTCACCCTCGGGAGAACTGTATAGTTTGAAAAGTCATTTTCAAAATTGGAAGACATTTTTAATATTTGAGGGCAAATAAAAACAATCTTTTATTATTTTCATAACGAAAACAATTGCAAGTAAAGCTAATAAAATTTCCCAGGCTGCTGAGTGTGTGCAGAAGGTAACGATTTCTAAGTTAGAAATGTGTAGAGGCTGTCAGAATCTCTGTGGGAGGATGTGTATGAGATTTTTACATTTATCTAAATAAGGTGTGTGTTCAAAAAGATTGGGTAATGCTGCCCTACATCAACTTGCTCTTCCTTTTTGGGGAAGAGAGGGTATGAATTCAAAGCAAAGCCAAGAGGGGAGCCCTCTGATGGCCACATACTCCAACAGCTGCCCCTTGTGCCTGGCGAATGAAATTCTTCCAAAGGACTATATATACTTTTAAAGTATTCCCTGGAGTCTTCAACATACAACTTTTAAAAATTACTGGAGCCACCTCCCTGTAACCCAGGTGACCATCGTCTCTTATTTTATGTGCTGTATGTTCACCGTGTCCTGGGTCAAGGCTACTTCAAATCACACCTTCCCGGAAAGCACATTGCTTTTTATCAACAGCTTGATTCATGACCCGCAAAAATCCATAGCCCTGCATGACCCTTCTAAAGAGCCTGCCTTTCACACCATGTCCTCTTCAGAGGGAATAAAACACCCTCATTTCTTCTATCACTGCATTGGCTGGAAACACTACCTGGACTAGTGGTTTATTTGAGAGACTTGTGTTCAGGGGAGAGGCCCCACAGCTAGAGAGCTGATCTCACAGTACAGCTGAGAGCAATATGTTACAGGCTGTTCTCTGCAGAGAAAACGGGAATAGGAGTTTGCACACCATCATGAAGGCAGCTTGGGTTGGCAGATAGCACGTTCTGAGCCTTTCTGGTTCTCATAACCTCTCCCCATCTGTTTTCATAACCTCATGACTGTTATGTCATGGGGGGGGGGACAGGTAAGAGAGGGAAAATTGGCCAGAAGAATAAATCAGGTATTTAATTTGCTGGGGAAAAAACCCCCTAGCAATCTGATAGGTCTTTGCCAACACCTATTAAAACGAATGTTTTAAGAAAGAAAAACAGTTACCTATGGTATGGTGATTCCTCTGTGTTTGGCTAATTGTAAGTCAGGCAGCTAGCAGGAAATCGTAATTGAAAGGAATCCAAATAAAACAGAATCTCCTCTATCACTCATGGCTGGTTGGTAAAGCTCACTTTATACCAAAAAAAAAAAAAAAAAAAAAAATCAAGTGTTAATTGCAGAATTGGGGTGCAGGAAGGCTTTATTTTATACAGCCAAAACAGGAGCAGTGATGAATTAACTTTTAGCTGCTTGTGATTAAGGCGATGATTTGAATGAGTACTTTCTGAAGCTGGGAGCCGGGCGCTGAGGTGGTGTGCTGGTTTCCTATAGCAGCAGGACAAAGAAAGGGAGAAACTCGCCGGGCCTGCAGCGTCCTGACTCTAAGAGCTAGGAGGTTCAGGTGACTTGTGATAGATCCTGTTCCTCGGAAATGGAGGAAGGAAGCTGCCGCCTCTGGATAAACTTACAACGGAGTTACAGCACCTCTCAGGTACAGAAATGCAAGCATGGCATTACAGGAGACCCTGTGAAAGGTTAGGAAGGACTGATCGGCAAAGACTGAAGTGAACGTGAACTCCCACTTTGGGAAGGATGTAGTGACAAAGGCATTTTCATACAGCGGTAGGGGAGTGTGAATTGCCAGTCTTTCTGGAGGGCACTCAAGCAGCTTTATCAAAACTTTAAATGTACGTTCCCTTTGACCCAGAAATTCCACTTTTAGGATTTTCTTGAACAACTAAACAATGATGTGTGTACAAGGGTGTTCCCCCCAGTATTTTCACAGTAGGAAACTACCCAAGTAAAAAGTATTTAAGTAAATTATAATGCATTCATACAAAGGCATACTGTATAACCATTACAAATGATACCCGAAAAGACATTCAGAGAAAGGTTAAACGAGGGTTTGTCTGGAAGGCAAAATTTGGGGATTTTTTTTTTTTAACAAAAGGAAAGGAAATTTAGGAGGAACCTCTTGCCCTTCAATAATTGCAAAATAAAGCTGCTTTCCTTTTTCAATATTAGGGCCCCACCTCATGAGGCACCTATGACTAGGGATAGAGAGAGATATTTGTTGCCCGTTTCCCATTTGGAGAAGAAACCCTGAGTAACTCCCAACCTTGAAGTGAAGAGGCAGATAGAGAGTTCTGCGGAGGAAAAACTTTCTAGAGATTTTGTGTTAAACAGAGAGGTAGAGTTCTTTGCTAGCTGTAGATGTATAAAGGTTATTCATAGAATAAATATTCATCCAGTGATAGAAGGAACGAGAGAAATAATCTAAACTCTCATTCCACAAATGGGGTGCTCAGAGTCAGCAACTAGAGACAGATGCACACAGCTAATAATTGGTCGAGCTAGGACTAGAGCCCAGGTCTCCTCACCACTGCAAAGACGATTGCGACTTCACAAAATCAAGAGCGATCTGTGATTTCTCAGGTTGCTTCCATATCCAGGAAGAGGTGGTCCCCATGTTGTGTAAGGGCTACTTAGATACAATCACTAACTGTTGGCAAGACACTGTCTAAGGCTGTGATTTCACTTGGAGCTGCCAATAACCACAATATTTTCTGCATGGTTGGCGCCCAGTAAATGTTTGGCCACTCGTAATCGGCTTGAGGATGCTGTTTCCTTTGCCCTGGGAGGGGATACACTGAGTGTCCCCTACCCCATGATTGTAGCTAAGGAAGCAAAGTTTTCTCTCTCTTCCTGAGGGCCCTGCCCCCAGCAAAGTTGTGAACTATGTGGTTTTAGACTCCTTTGGTGTTCTCTTCTAGTATTAATCTTCTCCATCTCTGCTTTTCCTTCTCCCTATCTCCTTCTCTTCTTATGTTTGCTAAAAACCTCCCAGGCACCTATCCCATGTCCATCTTGAAGGACCATAAATGGCATTAAATAAATCTATGGTTTCTAAATTAAATTAGATGTATTTCATTGTGGATAATTTTAAAAACACACAAAAGTAGCAATAATGCCCATGTCTCCAGTACTTAGCCTTAATCAATTGTCAAAATTTTACTAATCTTGTTTCAGCTATTCTCCCTCTCAACTTTTTTTTTTTGGAGTATTTTATTTTATTAAATATTTATTTATTTATTTATTTATTTATTTATTTATTTATTTAAGAGAGAGAGTGCCCGTGTGGTCACGTGCAAGCAGGGGGAGGGGCAAAGGGAGAGGGGGAGAGAATCCTCAAGCAGACCCCCCAATGAGTGCAAAGCTCGACTTGGGGGGAGGTGCACAGGGTTCGATCCCAGGACCCTGATATCACCACCCAAGCCAAAATCAAGAGTCCAACATCCAACTGACTGAGCTACCCAGGTGCCGTTTTGGAATATTTTAAAGCACATCCTAGATATCATATTATTTCATTCAGAAACACCTTAGAATGACTCTCTGAGAATGAGTTTTCAAAAACACAATCATAGGGCACATGGGTGGCTCAGTTGTTGGGCATCTGCCTTCGGCTCAGGGCATGATCCCAGGGTCCTGGGATCGAGCCCCGCATGGGCCTCCTCTGCTGGGAGCCTGCTTCTTCCTCTCCCACTCCCCCAGCTTGTGTCCCCTCTCTTGCTGGCTGTCTCTCTCTCTGTCAAATAAACAAATAAAATCTTTAAAAAAATTAATAAAAATAAAAATAAAAACACAACCACTATGCCATTAGTTCACAAAAAAATTACCAATAATCCCTTAATATCATCTATCACTCAATTCCTGTTCAAGTTTCCCCAATTGCCTCAAAAATGTATTCTTATAACTGTTTTGAGGGACTCAGAATCAAACCAAGGACTACACATTTGATTTGGCTGGTATATTTCCAGTCCTTTTTTTTTTTTTTTAAACTTATGTCTCTATATCTATTTATTTGTTTATCTATCAACCTCCCCTTGTTGAGGTAAAATTCACATGGTGCAAAATTAATTATTTTAAAGAGAACAATTCAGTGGCATTTAGTGCAGTCACAATGCTGTGCAGCCACTACCTCTCTCTGTTTCTAAAACATTTCCCTCACTCCAAAAGGACACCCAGAGCCCCACTGAGCAGTGGCTCTCTAGTCCCACCTCCCACCAGCACCTGGCCACCATCAAACAGATTTATCTGTTCTGGATATTTCATAAAATGGAATCATACAATACGTGACATTTTGTGTCTGGCTTTTTACCCTCACCGTAACATTTCCAGGGTCCATCCTCAATCCAGCATGTTATCAGTACTTCATTCCTCTTTATGGAATAAATAATTCCATTGTATGTATACACCACAACTTTTTTACCCATTCATTTGTTGATGGAAATTTGGGATGTTTTTGACTACTGTGAATACTGCTGCTATGGACGTGCCTGTGTATATATTTGTCTGAGTGCCAATTTTCAGTTCCTTTGGATATATACCCAGAAGTGGAATTGCTGGGTCATATGATACATTTATGCTTAAATTTTTGAGGACCTGCCAAACTGGTTTCCACAGGGGCTGCACTATTTCACATTCCCACCAGCCATGCATGTATGGGGGCTGCCATTGTCCCACATCTTGCCAGCACTTGTTACTTTCTACATTGTTTATTACAGCTGTCCTAGCGGGTGTGAAGTGGTATCTTGCGGTGGTTTTGATTTGCATTCCCCTAATGACTAATTACAGCAAACAGCTTGGCCATTTCACATCTCTTTTTAGATAAATGGTGTTCAAGTCCTTTGCCCCTTTTTAAATTGGCTTGTCTTTTCTGGGATTGTTGTCTTTTAAAATCAAATAGTTCCCCTCCCCCACCCCCTTTCAGGTTCTTCATTTGCACAACAAACCAGATCATTTGTCCTGTAGAATTTCCCTCACTCTGTATTTGGCTGTTTCCCCATGGTGTGATTTAACTTGTTTCTCTATCCTCTTACTTCCTGTAAACAGATACTTCAGAACTAGATGTTTGCTTAAGTCCGTCTGTCCTTCCTTCCTTCCTCCCTCCCTCTTTCTCTCTTTCTTTCTTTCTTTCTTTCTTTCTTTCTTTCTTTCTTTCTTTCTTTCAAGATACTTCACAGGTGGTATAGCCTTCCTACTGCATTATGTTGAGAAGCTCATAATGCCTATTTTGTCTGGTTTTAATGACCCAAGCTGTATATTAAAGAACTCTAAGCTTCTTCAGGGTTACTTAAGGGGTCCTGCATATGTCCAATTCAAATTTCATTTAAAAAATATACAAATGACTACTGCTTTTCTGGATTTTCTCAGATTAAAAAGGAAGCCATGGAAGTGAGCCCCGGCCCTCCACCTGCTTCAGCCGGAATTACTCTACCTTTTATCTTTTGGGGTCCTAGATAAGATTTCATTAGAAAAATATTACACTAATTAAAAAAATAAAATGAAATGAACCCCTTCTAAAATGTTAGGTGATTGTGTAACCCTTTCCAGAGGTAGTTATATCATAATCGGGGACTCTGGAAGTCGGAAAGGCCTTAAGACGCAATGAATAAAGTTCCTCACGCATGCAGTGGGCACAGCTGATGGGAGACAGCGTGGAGTCTTTCTGGTACCCCTTGAATCATACAGGGAACTGTTATGATCCCCCAAAATCTATGGCTGCCTCCCATTCATATAAAATATCCTTGCCTCATATAAATGAAAGTGGACTTTGAATAACAGCTTTAAAGTAGAGATAAAGCTTTATGAGAGGACCGCGGTTCAAAAATGGAAGGCGTGTGAGGTAGAATAGCTGAGAACCTAGCAAATGCCTCTGGCGTAGTATACAGATGTCCTTCATATGTCTTTTGCTGGAAATATCTCTAATTCTGGTCATAAGAAAAGATCCTCCATCTTTCTGACACAGAATATACACACTGTCTGTGATACCTTAAATCAATACCTGATTGTCCACTAGACTCTTTTTCTGGTATTCATTAAAATTGAGCTTCTCTCTATAACTAAATGTTGAACACATCAAATTGATGGATGGTGCATCAGCCCCTTATCCCTAGGATTTTGGAGGCAAAGTCTTCAGTCTTCTTATGGCTAAAAGGAGATTTATGAACCTTTGCCTCAATTCTAGTTTAATCTTCAAGTGTCTGCTTTTTAATTGTCAAAGAGTTGTCAAGTCTGCCCTTCGTGGAACTAGAACAGCAGGATGGATACACAGCTGGATCCCATTGCAGGTGGATGAAGGGAGCACTGAGACCTCATATTTCCTCTGAGATGAGAAGACACTAAGTTCTGATTATCCTGTTCCTCTGATCTGCAGTATTGTTTCTGGAATAAAATATTTGCCAGTAGATGATCTATTGTGTTATCATTACCATCAATATCATCCTCCTCCTCCTCCTCATGCCTATATTCCAATATAATGTTGAAGAGATGGACAGCTACTGCCTCTCTTGACTTCTAAAGCTCAGAAAAAAGGGCTTACAGAAGCAAAGGAAAAAAAAGCAGCCAATCAAGGCTCAGATCAGCTATTGGCCTCACAGACTCCAAATTCACTGCAGAAACTCAATTACCTTTCTGATCGTCCAAACAGAATTCTCACGAGTTTTCCATGATGATTTTGGTTAAATCTTACCAGCTTTTATCCAAACTGATAAATAGAGATACATACAATGAAAGTGAATTTTTAGACACAAACGTCAAGGTTTATCAGTTCCCAAGTCCTTTCCGTAAGTCCGTCCCTAACTAATTGGTTTCAGAGTGATAATTACATGCCAAGGACAGAGATGCTGTTGGAAGGAGGCTTGGCTCCAGGCACACACAGAAAATGAAGCTGAATAACAGGCCTTCCTCCCTGTTCATTCATTCCTTATGATATAGAAATCACACTTTGCACGAGTTTAGATATAAGATGTTCATAAGATGAACAACTGGAAAGAAACTAAATGCTCATCAGTGGGAAGAGAAGGAAGTATACCTGAATTTTGAAACTTGAAAAAGGATGCCGCATAAAATTGATTGATGTGGGAAGATGTTCAGGATAAATTAGTTGAAAAATAAGGTGGGGAAAATTTTACATATTTATAATTTTCTTTTTAGTTTTGGATATTTTTAGTCTTGAACGAACTATGTGTGCTTTATTTGGGAGTAGAAGGGAGGTTCTATTCTAAGCCTTTTAGTATATTTGCATGGGTTGGCTTATCAGGCTAGCTTACTGTGAAAGGCACAGACATCTTGAACCAATGGAAATGAGGCAGAGAGTGAGAACATTTCAACTTGGGGAGAAGAGGGGAAGGACAAGCCTAGATCATTGTTGGAGCAGCATTGGGACTGTCCCCCATGGGACAATGGGGGAGATGGTAGATGGGAAAAGGAATGAGTAAATGAAGGCTTGGTTTGATGTACCAAACTCTAAGCTTTGAACCTTTCACTGTTTGGGTTAAGTACCTCCAACATGAGGGTGAGTGGAGTAATGTCAGGGCCTGGGCCGCAGCTGACATAAAGTGGGACAGGAGTGATCTTGTGATGTTTCTTTCCTCTACCTTTTTGTTTGTTTGTTTGTTTAGATTTTATTTATTTGAGAGAGAGAGAGCACAAGCAGAGGGAGCAGCAGAGGGAGAGGCAGGCTACCTGCTGAACAGGGAGCCTGATGCAGGACTCGATCCTACAGCTTTGCGATCCTGATCTGAGCTGAAGTCAGATGCTCAACAGACTGAGCCATCCAGGATCCCCTATCCTTTATCTTATTACTTTACCTACTTGGTTCTGGGTGGGGAGGCCGGATGTTTCTCTCTTGCACAGGACAAAGCCCAGGAGTTCAGGAGTGACGATTCCAAAATCAGCTAGACCAAAAACAAAACAAAACAAAACAAAAAACAAAGTGAGTTAAATAGAGAGAGGGTGATAATGGGGAAACCATGCACATGGATCTTCTTTTCAAGTGGCAGTTCACCACCCTAAATGCACGGCCTCAGGTAGAAATGCAGGTTAGAATTCAGAGCCCAACATCAAAGATAGGGTGCTTTGTTTCAGCAGGTTAAAAAGCAACTCATGGTATCACTGTGAATATATCTGGAAGGAGTTGGCAACTTCAAAGGGATTCATTAAGAGATCTCCCCATTAAAGTCCCTGGAAGTTTACTAAACTGCACAAACGTGCTTTTATTAAAAGCTAAAAGCAGGCCTAGGAGGCATTTTAATAAAGATCTCCAGTTAGCTAACTGGACCACGACAGCTGTGTCGAGGGCCTAGAACAGAGAGAAGTCTGTTGTGATGTATCTCTTAGGGCAAAGTTCCTAACATTTCTCACTTCAATTTTTTCTTCTTTAAAACCCAGCCTTACAGGGACACTGAGAAGATTAAATAATATTGTTTGCAAATTAATTCATTAATGTTAATTCCTTTACAGGTAAAACAAAGTGCTCAACATTACATCTGAACCAATGTCTGTGATACTTGCTTTGGAAAGATTCTAGGTTCTTCCCAAGTGTATCATGCCTAAAAGACAAGCAGCAGGAGAGGAAGGTTAAACTCAACCCACTCCTTGAGGTTCAGAAAGAACAAAATGGTGGGATGTTGAAGGAAGGAGGCTGTTGGAAGGTCAGAATTTGAATAAGAATTGAAAGAGGTATTCTCTCATCCCCCTAATGCTTAAATGATCTCGCTTGGTCTTAAGAAGTGAAACCTACAGGGTCTGGTAAAATTTTGAAGCTTTCTGAAAGGTTGCTCAAAAAGATAAGAACACAGAGAAGAGCCATTGTTGGACAGACAAAGTGACATACGCACACTGCCATCTTGAATCCCAGACAAAAAGATTCGCCATGATTACAATTGAGCTTTCAGTCTAGAGGCCAATTCAGCCAAACATTTTGTTCATGCTTTTTAAAACTCAGTGGCGAGTACATAAAAATGTCTGCAACCCAGATGAGGTTGTTAAATTCTTTCTTAAGAATAAGACAGAAAGGAGAAGTGATTTACTAGAGTATGTTGCTGGGTTTGTGTTTTATTTTTATTTTTGCTCTTCTAATCCCCAAGCCCGCAGCAGCCCGTCTCGTTGAATCTTGATTTGTTTTTGTCTTATATGAATGTGAACATCCATCCTCCCAGCAGAAATGGTAAATAGCTATACACATCTATGTCACGAAGTGGTCATAAATAACAATCATTTATGGGGCTGGTGGGAGGGCAATCTTTGGGCTTTGAGAACTGCCTGCAGTAACATTGTTCTATGAAGTTTCCTGTAACTAAAGGGGCAAAAAGCATGGATTCCTGTTGTTACTGTTTAAAATTATTATTTTAAAGTAATACATGCACACAGTAAAAAATTGTTATGTCACAGAGTGGTGGTATTAAATGAAAAAGCTCTATGTCTGCCTCAGTGGTAACCACTTAAAAATGATAAGTTTCACGCTACACAAATCCTATATGAACACTTTCTTGCAAAAATGTCAAATCACACAGACAAAGCTAGAGTCCTTCTTGACCATCACCTCAATTACATTCCCCTCCTCAGAGGTAGCCACCATTGTTAACAGGGGTGGGTTTCCTCCCAGAGCTTGAGAATTTTCACAGGGATTCTTGTTTTGGTTTTTATTTTACACAAATGGTATCCTACATTTATAATCCAACAACTTGCTTTTTTTTGACTTAATAACATGTCTTGGATAGGGGCACTTGGGTGGCTCAGTCAGTTAAGTGTCCGACTTTTGATTTTGGCTCTGGTCATGATTTCAGGGTTGTGAGAATGAGCCCCATTTTGGGCTTTGTGCTGGGTGTGGAGCCTGCTTAAGATTCTCTCTCTCCCTCTGCCTCTCCCCAGCCTTCCTCTCTAAAAAAAAAGGTAATGAAAAAACATGCCTTGGATATCTTTCCATGTCAGTGCATTTTATATGTACTTCACTCCTTGAAACTGTTGTATGGGGCACCTGGGTGGCTCAGTCAGTTAAGCGTCTGCCTTTGGCTCAGGTCATGATCTCAGGGTCCTGGGATCAAGTCAGGCTCCTTGGTCAGTGGGGAGTCTGCTTCTCCCTCTCCCTCTGTGCGCTCTCTCTGATAAATAAATAAATAAATAAATAAATAAATAAATAAATAAATAAAAACTATTGTATAATATGACTGGGCCATAATTTGTTTATGTGTAGTGAACATTCAGATATTTTCAATTCTTTAATATTACAACACAGAGCTGCACTGAACATCATTGTCCCTACTTCCTGGACACATGTAGAAGTATTTTTCTAGAATAGATAGGAAATACCCATTTTTAGCCATTTCTATTTTTAGTTTTTCTGTTGTTTGTCATGATCATTCAAAATAAGACATTTATCATTTATTTCTTGATTCATCAAATTTAAATCTTATCAATTCACTACTTACTATAAGAGATGGGGAATTCAACTCACTTATATGACCTTTCACTTCCCTTCCACTGCCAACTTTTGTTACATTTTTATTACAGTAATAAAATATATATATAATACAACTTATATAATACACTTGAATATCTAGTTTTTATAACATCAACTTTAGACAATATCTCTTGAGTCTCTATCACGAATGAGGGTATTAGCACTTCCGTCCCCCTCTTCTCTCTTGCCGACCTCTGTCAGTTACAGTATTACTTTCACCTTGTCCAGGTTCATAACCTTTACATTCTATTCTGTAACTGTACAATCCTCTATGGTTTCTCTGTGGACTGATTCCTAAACGTTGGAAACCTTTTGACAATGTTTTAATATCAAGACTCTTTAAATAATATTCTCCTCATACCCAAGCATTGTTGTCGACCCCTTAGAGAAGGAGCGGTATTGTTCAAAGAAAACTGTTCAAGCATCAAGGTCAAAGGGATTGTCTTTTCTTCCTCTTTGTCACATGCTGGAAATCATGCTGCATTTTAGTTTGCTTTACAGATGGAGCTTAACTTTCTAACAACATCCTTCCACCTCTGACATTTCTAATCTTTCTTCCTTCCCTCTTTCCTTTCTTCCTCCCTCCCCCACCCGCCTTATTTCTTATCCAACTCTGCCTTTATCTTCCATGTGCATTGGGGTTACAGTTTTCTTTGCTCTATTTTACCTGTAAATAAGTTCTTATCCATTTTCTCTTTTCCAGAAAATCATCAAATTCTCTGGTCTGTGAACAACTCCTCCTTTCCATTCTCTTTTGTGCATTTTCACTCTTGTTTTAGTAGAGGTTTGGGGGAAGGGAATGTAAATACGCCCACTCTGTCATCCATCCTGGACCCGACAAAGCAGGAATTTTTAAAAGCCACCATTAAAAACCACCGTTTCTTTGAAGGCATTTTCAACATATGGGTGCCAATTTCAGCAAACAAAACAACTCTTGGTTTTCTAATTAGCCAGAGACAGGTGAGAGAGTCTATAACCCATACCACAAAACGAAACACTAGAACCTGTCAGAAATGGTGTTCACTACTAATTCCGTTACAAGGCATCTAGTCTAAAAACTCGATCTCTACATCCTTGTTTGTCAGTCCTGGCTAAGAAGGGGAGGGACTGAAGAAGGACTCCAAGGTCCATGGCTGAGCTGTAGGGATAGGTTGTTTAATGGTTCCTCATTTTTCAGTGCTGCTTCCCCAGAGAACCGGTCCTGCCAGCAGCCCGGGGAAAGTCAGGATAACATAATGGATAAGAATTGGGGACCCAGGGGGCACCTGGGTGGCTCAGTCGGTTAAGCGTCTACCTTCAGCTTAGGTCATGATCCCAGTGTCCTGGGATTGAGCCCCTGAGTCAGGTTCCCTGCTCAGTGGGGAGACTGCTTCTCCCTTTCCCCCTCCCCCTGCTTGTGCACTCTCTCTGTCAAATAAATAAATAAAATCTTAAAAATAAAAAAGGAATTGGGGACCCAGGGATTCTGACACTTCATAGCTGTGTGATTTCTTTTACTACTTCATTCCTTAAGCTTCAGTTTCCTCGTCTATAAAGTGGAGGAATAGTTTTCATCTCGTAGGGTTGTTATGCTCATTAAACACAATAATACATGTAAATCACTTGGTGCCAACACCAGCAAGTACCAGTAAATGTTAGCCACTTTTATAAAGAACTTTGCATTTTGAATATACAGTCCTCTGTGCGAAATTGCAGAGGAAGAAAGGCAAATGGTCCCCATCCTCACAGAGTTTCTAGTCTAAGGAATGGCAAATATTTTCACTCTATGATTCTTCACATATGGCAAGAGGTTTAATGGATATCTGCTGGATAAATAATTGAATAACCTAGGTTGCAAAGGCAGACACAACTCTTTCTTTCAAGGAATACTCAAAGAGAAATAAGACACATATTGTATAAACAAATACTGAGTACGTTTAATCCCAGTTCACTAATGTGATAATTCATTCAACCAATATTTGTTACTCATTGACTATGTGAAGAAATTATGTTAGGTCATTTAACAAGATACAGTCCCTGCCTTCAAGGAGTTTAAAATCTAGTATATAAGATTTATACACAGAGCTAAATACATTAGGATGAGGGCTTTACTGCCAATCGAGGCAAGGGAATTTGCTAAGATGCATTATTCCCACCATCCAAGTCCTCTCTCCCCTCCCTGGCCACCTTCTATCTCTCCCGTGTGTCTATAGCAATGTTTATTTCTGAAGTAATTAAAAAAAAATCATGTGGACTGTGTCTGAAAAAAAAGGTGATAGGTACATAGTTCCCTATCTTCCTGAATAAACCCATGGATTTAATCTCCCCGCAGGCTAATGAACTTTGCAGAAAGCACACATTTTTCCCACTGACTTCCTAACCCTAGCCACTCAGCGCCTTCTTTCTCTGTGATAGAAACCCTTTCCTCCATTAGTCATCTTATAAGCACATACCTATGGGGAAAGATCTTTCACTTGCAAATTCCACCATTCCCTCCAACTCAGTATATTTCTGGAGGTAGAGAATGGTATGGAGAAAAAAAACCTTTGAAGCCAAACAAACACGAGTGCAAATCTCAGCTCATCTCTTTACTAGATGAGTGACCTCAGGCAAGTTAACTTAAGCTCTCTGAGTCTCAGTTTCCTCCCACATAAAATGAAAATGATAATGCTGTGTCAGAAACTGCTAGTTCTTCCCCTAAATCCAGCCTATCCTTTGCCATAGGAATAGAATTTTTAGCTGGTCACAAGGTTGCCTAGAATAGAACAAGCATTCCTTGGCCATGTGAATAAATTCTGGTTAAAGGGGTGTAGGTGGAAGCAACGGTGTGCTGATAAAGGCTTCACTGGCTCTACACACACACACACACACACACACACACACAGTGTGTACACATATGCACCTAAGTTTGTTATAAATGTTACTGATATTAAAGACATACAATTTACAAATAATGAAATATACAGTACTGTATTACAAGTTCCATACAGCCAACTGAACCTTACAGAATGTTTTGGTTAATTGTTGGGGAACGAGAAGTTCAACCATGGTTTGACAAACGGAGTTCCGTTTCAAGTCCCTCTTTTCCCAATAAATGGATTGCTGTTCAATCTGAAATGTGATCTACTACTAACCTGTTTTTCATCCTCATATAAATTATATTCACTAAACTGAAATCTCTTTCAGCCTTAGCACTACATTGTGTCAAAAGCTCACTCATTTGCCAAGGAGGTAAGTGACTTCTCTGCAGAACTGGAGAATGGTATTCTAATGCTGGAAGGATATTGCCTTAATGTTTTGCGCTATTCATAATGTAGTGACCACACATACACCACACTTTTAAGTTTCGTCTGCATTTTTGACCTTTTTTTCCATCACTTTCCTAAGTTTAGACAAATAACAAAATAATAATTCAAATCCCGACTTGTAGCCTTTGCTGATGTCCGTGGTGTAAACATTCTCATCATGGCTGAGTTTAAACTACCAGCATGAGGTCACTGAACACAAAGTTGGAAAGAAATAAGCAGGGTTTCCTTCATATGAAAGCAACAAATATAATTTCACGTTATGGTTATTTGGAATTCTCTGAGTTGTCAATTTATATTTTCTTACCGTTCTTAACACTATATTCTCTCTCATTTTTGAGAACTTTCTGTATGTTATCAGTCATATGTCCTATCTCTCACTGGAAGGTAAGCGCCATGAATACAGGTACTCAGACAAATGACAAAATAATAAATCAAACCCTGACTTGTGGCATTTGCTGAATGTTTTATTCAGCACTGCCTCTGGTTACACCCATCCTATAAAAGATGTTCAAAGAAATATTTGTTAAATAAATGAATTTGATAAACCAATGTTGCAAATATTTCCCGACTATAATTTGTCTTATTTTATTTATATTTATGCTTTTTGCCATACAAAAGTGTTAAATTGAATGTTGTCTAATATGTCTGCCTTTTCATTTATTGCATTGGAATTTTCTGTTCTATTTAAGAACGCCTCTCTCAACCCAAGGTGGATTATTCTCCTAAAATTTTCTAGAAGTTTTATTTTTTTGTTGTTACATTTAAATCTGGAATCCATCTGGAATATATTTTTGTATATGACATGCATTTCTTCCAGATGGCTAGCCCATTGTGCCACTTCTGTAAATAAATTATTTTTCTCTGCTAAGCTGAAATTCCACCTTTGTGGTACATTAAGTTCCCATGTGTGCTGGACTCTATTTCCGATTCTCTAATCTGTTCCAGTATCTATTTGCCTACTTCTGGGCCTTTATGACACTCTTTTGATACACTGACTTTATCATAATGGTAATATAATAACAGAGCACAATTATAGTGTTTACTATATTCTATTCTAAGCAATTTAGATTTAATCTTCACCAAAACCCTATGAGATAGGTACTATTAATATTCTCATTTTACTGATAATAAAATTAATGGCAGAGAGGTAAATAGACATGCTCTGCCCCGTACCAGCAGCAAGTAGCAGAGCCTGGGTTTGAACCAAGGCACTTGTTCTTAGCCATTAGGTCAAACCACCTTTGTGTAGAACATGTAACCTTTTACTATTCCTTCACAAAATAATTTGCTTATCTATTCCTGGAAATTATTCTTCCGTAGACTTCTTTAAAATAATTTTATTGAGCTTCCAAACAAAAATAAAACCTCTCTATTGGGATTCTAATTAGAACTGTATTAACTTTATGCATTAATTGTGGGAGGCATATGGTTTTGTGAATTAAGTCTTCCCCTTTAGGAACGTGATCAACTTTTCTGTACAGTCAGGTCTCATTTCATGTACTCTTTATTAAGAGTTTCTAGTTTCCCTTCTATAGGTCCTGCATCTTGTAAAATTTTATCCCAAATATTTTGTAAGTTTTGTCATGGTTGTGAATGAAAATTTCCCCCCATTGTTGAAAAACCTATTGTTTTTCTGTTTGTGCGTGTTGTATGTGGTCGTATGTATATATACAGTGTTCAGTCACCTTACCAAATTCTCTTATTAATTCTACAGGTTTTTTTTCACTTGAGTTTTCTAGGAACACAGTTATATCACTTGCAAACTGAGATAATATTCTGTCTCTTCTCCCCTCCTTTGCTCCCTGCCTTTACTCTTTCCTTCCTTCCTTCTTTCCCTCCCTCCCTCCTTTTCTGTAATCTAGTTTTTGATTAATTGTGGAAACATTAATATAAGAAAGATTCTTTCTCTTTTATTTACCAGCTTTTAGGATAATAAATTACTGTCCTCTAGTTCTCTGAAGGTGATCAGTTAGAGTTTTTTCCCAGTGTTTTGTTTTGTTTTGAGAGGGAGAGGGAGAAAGGGGCAGGGAGAGGGACAGAAAGAAAGGGAGAGAGAGAAACTTGCCCAGCACAGAGCCTGACGCAGGGCTCCATCTCACAACCCTGAGATCATGACCTGAGCTGAAATGGAGAGTTGGACGCTTAACTGACTGAGCTGTCCAGGCAGCCCTCTAGGTTTTAAAAGCTGCGGTAAGATGTACTTAACATAAAATTTACCATTAGTGATATTTAGTACATTCGCAGTGTTGTGCAACCATCACCCCATCTAGTTCCAGAACATCTTCATCACTCCAAAAATAAACCCCCTACTCATTAAGTACTCACTCCCTTTTCCTCCCGTCCCCCAGCTCCTGGCAACTACTAATTTGCTCTCTGTCTGTACAGATTTACCTATTCTAGATATTTCATATAAATGAAATCATAGGAGGTGTGGCCTTTGTGTCTGGTTCGATCAATTCGTTTTTAAAAATATTATGGGGGCGCCTGGGTGGCTCAGTCGTTAAGCGTCTGCCTTCAGCTCAGGGCGTGATCCCAGAGTCCTGGGATCGAGCCCCACATCAGGCTTCTCCGCTGGGAGCCTGCTTCTTCCTCTCCCACGCCCCCTGCTTGTGTTCCCTCTCTCTCCGGCTGTCTCTCTCTCTGTCAAACAAAAAAATAAAATCTTTAAAAAAAATAAAAAAAATAAAATATTATGAATTTATGGATTTAAACATATTTGATAGGTTTCAATAAATTACAATTATTACGTTTCTGAAGCTCAGATTTTCCTATCTTTGGTTAGTATGAGCCTCTTCTAGTTGGCTTCTGGGTTCTTTTGACACATTCAGACTATTCCTTGCTTAGTATTACAGGACATTCTAGGCTTTTTTGGTACATTTCTTGTGACAGACTTGGAATTGGCCATTTCTCTAAGAAACACAGATTTCTTTTAGTGAGAGATGGTATTTTAAGACCACATTTTGGGTACTTGTTTAGCTCATTGCTATTGGGTTGGTTACTGTTTCTAGGCTTTTTTAGTGGACAAATCTAGGTAGTATATATGTCTATATCTATATTTATATTTTCAAAGGTAAACTATCTCATGAGTTTATAGTGATATTTCTAATTTGAATTCAGGTCCACAAGTTTTTACTTAGCTTCTTCTATATTACAATTGTATGTCCTTTCTTCTGCACTATGAATCTGGTTCTCAAGGAAAAAGGGTATGATAGAGTCAGAATATGCCATGATTACTCATGTACTTAATTCTACATATCAATATACGATAGTCTCAGTAAAACAATACTATTTACTGAGAATAATTAGAATTGTTTTTTGCATTATGCTCTCCTTATACCCCCTCATTTTTTAAATAATTGTATTATATCTATATTGCCTGAGCACATAAACATTACATACTAGACAGACTCTCTTCCTTTTAATACTCATTTAGTTTTGGTTCTACAGTTAATTATATATTCTTTTTTTTTTTTTTGGAAATTGGTATTTGTTCATGAGATTTTCATCATTAAGAATTCTACAGAGTAAAATTACACCCAGTGGTCACACACTTGTTTGATCCATCATTTTGCTTCTTTTCTTGAAGGTATCCAAGGAGAATTTCACAACTAAGTCCGTAACATAATACCTCTTACTTAGGATACTGTATTTTTTATTATTTTTATTTTTTTATTATAATAATATGTTTTTTATTATATTATGTTAGTCACCATACAGTACATCCCTGGTTTTTGATGTAAAGTTCGATGATTCATTAGTTGCGTATAACACCCAGTGCACCATGCAATACGTGCCCTCCTTACTACCCATCACCAGTCTATCCCATTCCCCTGCCCCCCTCCCCTCTGAAGGCCTCAGTTTAATTATCATATGGTTTCTCTCATCTATGGAACATAAGAACTAGGAAGATCAGTAGGAGAAGAAAGGGATAAAGAAAGGGGGGGTAATCAGAAGGGGGAATGAAGCACGAGAGACTATGGACTCTGAGAAACAAGATAATTATATATTCTATATTTAATGTTCACCAATAGTCCTTATGTCAATGTCTCCCTAATGCTTTTGATTGTTTGAAGTTCATTCTCTAGTAGATTCCTCAGGAAGGGCTCATGGGTACAATATTCTCTGAATTACTGCATTTTGATGATCGTTGATCTGTGCCCTTTATACTTGAAAGTCAATGTTTCTGGATATAAGATCCTTGGCTCACATGTTCTTCTTTTGCGTATCTTAATTATTTTACTTCCATATCCTCTGTTATATGGTGTTGCCGTTGAAAGGTTTGATGCTAATCTAATTTCCTTAACCTTACACATCACTTTCGGTCTTTGCTTAGATGACCAAACCCTGAGTAGTCCCAGTGGTTCTTTGTCATTGTGAGGCCTTATCCTGCAAGGGAGCCCTAGGAGGCTGGACTGGGCAGTGCACAGGGGCAGAGGGCTTCAGCCTTGCAAGGGACCCCTAGCGTTCACCTGCTATTCAGTTGGGTCAAACTCCTCACAGTTTTACCTGCTCCTCCTTCACTGTCCTTCCATCCTTTCCAGTAAATACCTGTAAGCCATTCTGGGGTCTTCTGTTTGCATATCTATCTGATGCTATGTTGCTTCCCTCTGCTTTCTCCTATGCAAGGTCTGTGATACCATGCGGGTCTGTGGCTCCTGACAGTTTGTCCTCAGCTCCTTGTATTTTGGGACTTGTGTGGATATCCTGTCAATTAGTTTCACTATAAGTGTTATCCACGCACGGGTGTTTCATTCTGCCAACTATTGCTCTGTCTCTTTTTAAATAGGGAATCAGAGAGATTAAAGAATGACACTACCACCACCATCATCACCGGGGAGAAATCTTTTCTCTCTCTTACTCACCTCTACTCAATTATTAGTTGCTATTTCTAATCCCTTTAGAGCTGAAATGTTCCCAGAGGAAGGAGAGAAAAGATGGGTAGAAAGTTCATTTTTGACAGATACTGTTATAAGCTGGCTTCACATTTCCTAGGCCTGTTTTTTTTTTTTCTTCTTCTTCTTCTTTTCTCTCATGGCCACTTGTATAATTTTTTCAGATTTTTCCAGCTGGGTCCTTCTGATAGGAAATCTAGTGATGTGGGCAATGAATTCTATGTATCCTCTCTGCCCTGGATCTCTACTTTCCCTATTACCACTGTATAAACTCTTTCTGTTGGATTCTCATAGCTCTCTCACACTGCGCTCTTGGCAAGAATCAAAAAGGCTGATTTCTCTCCCTCAAGGCTTATGTCTGGTCTAAGGGAAGAAAGTCCAAGCACTGCAGGACAGATCAGTCCCAAAACAGCTAGCTGCCTATGTTCGAGCCACTGGAATAGCCAGTCTCTTGCTCAAGAGATTTCTTAGATGGGACTAAGACCCCAAACAACTGTGCTCTTCTCTCCCTCCCCTATTCCCTCCCAACAATACAAATCAAGCTTTCTGGGTTGTCCAATTGAAATCTTCTGGAATAGACTTGGGGTCAGGAGGTAACATTCCCCTCCTCTCTGGTGGAGGAGAGTAGGAATCACAGCTCGGCTATTTCCAAAGAAAAGACTCCTGACAAATTTCTCTTTAATTTCCAACTCTTGACCCTTTTGTGACTTCAAAGTGGGTGAGAGCTTTAAAAATTATGTAATAAATTATTGCTTTTTGACTTTATAAATTCTGCATGTGCTTTAGTCCTTCCTTTGGGATATAGTGATACAGAGTCTGATGTACTTTGCAGCATGAGCTGAAACTTCAATTTTAATGTAGTGTTATGTTTTAATAAGAAAACATTCATTTCCTCTATATTCTCAAAGCATAGCTATAGAGTTCAATTTAATATTCACTCATCATATTTTCTCATAATATCTTCTCTCTTATTCCCAGTCTTGTGGTTCTCTTTTTTATGTTTGCGCCTTTATTAGGTTTGAGAGAGATTTACCCATTTTATTGGTCCTTTTGAAATATTAAACTTTGAGGATTTAATGGAAGTTCCATAACCTTTTATACATTTCAATAATCCCAACCTTGTCTTTATTATCTCCCATTACTTTCTTTTGGTTTCCTCATTCTTTCACTACTTTCTTAAAAAAAAATTCATTGCAAATAAATGTATTTTTGGTACTCAGGCTATATAGTTTCCTCAGAGTACAGTGTTAGCTGTGACTTATTGGTTTTCCTCTTATTTTTTAAAAAATATTTTATTTATTTATTTGACAGAGAGAGCGTAAGTTGGGAGAGGGGCAGAAGGAGAGGGAGAAGCAGGAGCTGCTGAGCAAGGGGCCTGATGTGGGACTCGATCCCAGGACCCCAGGATCATGACCTGAGCAGAAGGCAGATGCTTAACCAACTGAGCCACCCAGGCACCCTGGTTTTCCTCTTTGATCAAGAAAATTTCATATATGGAGGCACCTGGGTGGCTCAGTCGTTAAGTGTCTGCCTTCAGCTCAGGTCATGATCCCAGGGTTCTGGGATCAAGCCCCGCATCAGGCTCCCTGCTCAGCAGGAAGCCTGCTTCTCCTTCTCCCACTTCCCCTGCTGGTGTTCGCTCTCTCAGTGTGTCTCTCTCTGTCCAATAAATAAGTAAAAATCTTAAAAAAAAAATTTCATATAAAAATCAATGGAACGAAAGCAATGCAGACAAGCAAAGACAACAAAAAGTGCATTTGACCCCCCCAAATTTGCAGTTAATTAACTAAATGGAAGAGATGCATTTTGAATAGTAGTGATAAATAAACTCCTGTATTGTTTGACAATCCAACTAATGAAAATGAAAAAATCATATGAACATACTGGCAAAAATTTATATGACTTTGCGATTTGGCAGAAAATACTAGATAACAAATAATTATATAAAACGCATGCAAACTTTACAATGAGGGCATTGATGACAAACTGGTCAATGGATATCATCAATTTAAAGATGATTTAAGATTAGTCATTGAATAAGAAACTTTGAAATGACCTGAAATTTTATGGTTTGTATATGAAAGAAATTTAATAGAGATTTCCTCAAATTTGACAACAGTCCTACAAAATTATATGATAATACCAATATCACATTTAATCTGAAGGAAAATTTCTAAACTATCATTAATAAAAAATAAATTTTGATCAACCATGCTAGAGGAAGAACTGAATTCTTTCTAGTTCCTCTATGGAAAGTAATATTATAATACCTTTGCCATATGAAGAGGCAATCAAAAAATGTGCAACCAAAACATTATGGAGGAGTGTCAGAAATTAATAAAAATACTATTAGATTATTTCATTATGTTATTTTTCTGTATTTTCTAATATTTGTAGAAAGTATTCACTTTTCCATTTTTAAATTTGTTATGTAATGTCTCTTTACATTCTAAATAAGTATTCAGATTTACATCCAATTTTGTATTTGTAATTTTATATTATTTCTCTTGAAGAACACTTCTTCCTCTACCTTCTCTACAGATTTATAAGCCTTAGGCCTCCCAAAATTTGTCTGCCCAGATTTGAACTAATTCCAATCACCTTCCTTCACATTCAAACACATTCTACTTATAGTAGCTTATTTCTTAAGGGGTAATGATGTTGCTTTCCATGTAGTGTTTGGGACGGGTTTTACAAGGAATCTGAGGATGAAGGTAACACCAATTTCAGGTTTCTTAGTGTGCTTCTAAAGCATTTTCTTAAAAAAAAAAAGAAATTCAAAATGGTTTTTGAGCCACTTGATGGTCACTAGATCATTAAAAGCAAATTGGATCACTTCCTTTCTTCTTGTATCTAATTAATATAGTCCAGACAGATAAAATATTTAAATATAAATAAGGAAGTCTTAAACATATGCAAGAACTCCTATACAACATCAATGTGGGAAGAGGTTTTTAAGTTTGATACAAAAGATTGATAAATTTGAATGAATAAAAATAAGAAAATTCTGCTTGCCAAGAAATAATAAAGCTAAAAGACAAGCAACACATTGAGAAAAAAAAAACTATTAATAACACATATCCCATAGGGTTTATATCCTTAATATAAAGAGTCCTTACATATTAATAAGAAAAAATATCAACAACCTAATAGAAAAATTGGCAAAGGATATTAATAGGTGCTTTATCAAAAAAAGAAATACAGATGACTTGTGAACATATGAAAAGTTGCCAAATCACCCCTATAATAAGAGAAATGCAAATTAAAACTGACAGATTGGCAAAGATCCAAAAGTTTGCAACACACTATAACTTAAAGTTATAGGTGAAGATACCAAGAAGCAGGCAACTGTTGGTGCAAGTGTAAATTGGCAGAACTTCTGGAAAAGGCAGATTAAATTTGACACAATAGCTTCATTTCTAGATATTAATTTTATAGATATGTCTACATATGTAAATTGTTACATGCAGAAAGGCATTCACTGTAGCATTGTTTCTAATAGCATAACGCTGGAAACAACCTAAATGTCTATCAAAAAGGGACTGGTTAAATACATAATAGTACATCCATCAATGGAATACTATGCAGCCACAAAAAATAGAGAACAGCTCTGTACAGATATGAAAAGTCCCTAAAGACCTATTATTAAAAATGCAATGTTCAGAGCGGGACACTGACATTTCAATGGATTCATTTAATACTTATGCTTTCATGGAATACCTCTTAAAGCCAGTGGTTACTATCAGGTAGAGAACTAGGGCAGGAATGAGTAGGTAGGCAGGAAGACTTACTTTTCAAGTGTTATTCCACGTACCTATCTTACCTATTAAAGTGCTACAATTATTTGTTAAAAATAAGACGTGAACTGTAACTAGGCTAGTGAAATATTTGAGCATTGGTAGTTCTTTCCCTGAAGGCACATTATTGGGTACATGGAGAAAAAGCAAGGTAGTCCAAGGCTTAAGTATAACATTGTCCTCTGCAAATAAGGTTATCACTATACTAGTGATCTGTGAATGGTTGCTGAGGAGTTTCTGAACTATCCAAATCCCAGTCAAGGTCTAACCTCAGGAGAACACAAAAATTTAAAGCTGAAGCCTATTTAGCTGTGTGATAGTTACCAGTCCAAAGGAAGACAGAGCTGATAGATGGGAGCTGGTCAACATGAGGTCTAGAAAAAGGAGGCCAAGAGTAGAATTTGACAGTATTCGTCTAGTACTGACACAGGGAGATGTTCTCTGGAATGCTGTGTCAGTTGTGTATTTTACTTTTTCTATAGAATTAGTAACTACTGTTTAAATGATCTTTGAGTAGTGGCTAAGAACATGGCCTTTGGAGACAAACAGATCTGGGTTCAAATCCCAGTTCTTCTTTTTTTTTAAAAAATATTATATTTATTTATTTGAGAGAGAGACACAGAGACAGAGTGCGAGCATCAGCAGGGGAAGGAGCAGGAAGAGCAGAGGGAGATGCAGAAGCAGACTCCCCGCTGAGCAGGGAGCCTGACAGGGGTTTGTATCCCGGGACTCCAGGATCATGACCTGAGCCGAAGGCAGACACTTAACTGACTGAGCCACCCAGGCGCCCCCCAGTTCTTTTAATTATCTGGGTGATTTTAGGCACATGTCAATTCAGTTTATATATAGGTAAAATGGGGATAATAATCTTAACTTGAATAATCTTTACGTGAATATTGTCGTGGGTTAAAGAAAGTAACAGGAAAGGTGTAGTACAGTGGCCAGCATATAGTTAGTGCTTACTGAATAGTAACTACTTTTTAAAAAGATTTTATTTATTTATTTGACAGAGAGAGAGACAGCCAGCAGGACAGGGAACATAAGCAGGGGGAGTGGGAGAGGGAGAAGCAGGCTCCCAGCGGAGCAGGGAGCCTGATGCAGGGCTCAATCCCAGGACTCTGGGATCACGCCCTGAGCCGAAGGCAGACTGAGCCACCCAGGCGCCCCAGCAACTTATTTTTATTTATAGATTGCTTTTATCATCTCTGCAACTTAAAATCTTAAGGACTGGTTAATGATAGAAACAAATTAAACTGAGTCAAATGGATAGCATTTTGTCATTAACAAGGTAAAACAGAGCCTTCTAGACAGGGTCTCTCGGTGATGGGTATTAAGGAGGGCACGTTTTGCATGGTGCACTGGGTTTTATACGCAAGTAATGAATCATGGAACTTTACATCAAAAACTAGGAATGTACTGTATGGTGACTAACATAATATAATAAAAAATTATTATTAAAAAAAGAAAATGAGAGAAGCTCAGACCATTTTCTCTCTCTTTTGTTCTTCTATTTTTTATTTTTGAGGCTTTCGGTATTATATAATATAGAATGACAGAATAAGAGATACATGGTTGCAAAAAAATCGTGTGTTTTAAATGTCATTTACATTAAATGTAGAGGGATGTATTTGCATTTTGTGTTATTTGCATAATAATATTTGAGTTGTTAAAGTATAGTGCATCACAGGATGGCATGAAAGTTTTTTTACATGGATGTCCTCCTCTTTTTAGTCACAGTGCATCTCTGGGACTGGATGGATGGCCTCCTTTGATGATAACATCAAATGTCTGAACTGGAAGCCCTTCGAGAGTGTGAGAACCAGCCAAATGACGGTCCTGAATCCCAGCCCCAGTGATAGGCAGGCCCTGTTCTAAGGAGGAAGGCAGAACACAAAGGCAAACTCCTCTAATGGTCTGCAAAACTCAGACAGACACACTTCTCTCTTCGAATTGCGCAGCATTTCTAACTTGCCAATGACAAAAGCCAACGTTTGTGTCTTGTGTCTTCTTCTCAGTTGGCGTGACATAGTCTCTAACACTAATCTGGGTGGGTTGTCACTTGGGGGCCTAGATAATGCTCTTTGTAATGCAGGGAAAACTCAATCCACTCACATTTCCCGGTATCATGGGGAGCTGCTTCAGGCCAGTTAAAATCAAGAAATGATATAGTTAAAAGACTTTTCAAGAATCAGAAATTAGCTCCTAAGTGGGGTCTTTAGTTGGACACCAAAGAGAAATGGCCCATTTTCTCCCTGGTTGAGTGAGTTTTTGCTGCTGACCTGTAAATTCTACACTATTTCAAAGTTACCGGCTGGGAAATTAATGGAAACTGAGCTGGGAATTTTTTCTTTCTTAACCCTTATGTGTGATGCCTTATTTAAAATAATTCAGACTCAAAGTGAATTTCTAGCAAATGGTGCTCTGGCTGCTATTAAGTTTATTGATGGCAAATCCATCATCCCTGCTTTTTATGTATGATGTCGCTGATGTGGTGATTTTTTTTTTTTTTAAAGCTCCATGGTGAGAGTTTCTTAAAATTCACCTCTTCCTTCTGCCCCATAGTGCTATAAGTGACTTCAGGTTAAGATACTATTTAGCAAATTAATTTGCCATGTTGAGATTTTACGGCAAAGTTTTGCAAAACCATTAAGTAAGCCACGCTTCTTTTTTCTATATTAGGATTTTTTTGATGTGCTAAGATTTTATATAAATTTGTTATTTATCTTGATGAAAGCCAGATAAATAAATGCTCCTATCGTGCGTAATAACTCAACTCTTTGCTTTCACAAGGCCAGAGCAAGGCTGAAAGGAAATTCATCTCAAAGCTATTAAGAAAAGCCAGATAGAAAGGAAGCATAAAAATGAAATGAACTATGGTGAAAGGGCCAGACCCTCTTCCAGACCGCCCTACATCATCCCAGCTACCCAGGTGGAACAAAGATTTAGAGCTCCAAATAGAACTCAAGAATGGAAAGAAATGATGTGGGATGGTCTGAGAAAGGGATCAATCTATCCTGTGTTCATGGGAGATACAGGAAGAAAAAGAAATCATTTGGCAAAGTCTCAACAGCCTAAGCTAGAAATAACATGTCCCACCTCCAAACTGCCATCATGGTCCCCATTTGAATACACCTCAAAAGCAGCCCTTTTTTCCACTGCTTTGTTTCCTGCCCAGGCGTGCAAGGGGACAAAACTAAGGAAGTGAAGAAACCACCTGGGTGCCTCCTTCCTGATACTTGGGGGACTGGTTGGTTCTAACTTTCCAGTTGTCACTGAAGCCCCTGGCGACTACAAAGACTACAAAGAAATTCTGACAAGTGATTTGGACCTTGAGGGTTTCCTCTAATAACCCATCTTTGGTGACTTTTCTTTTAAAGTCTCTACAACTGCATAGCACGGAGCTTGATGTCACTCTGCCTTCTCTCTCATCCGTTGACACCGGCATGTCTTATCTTTCCATCATGTTGGAGGACCTTGTGAATCCCTGAAAAACCTAGGCTTTTATTCCCACTCACCCAATGGAATTTCCTTAATTGCAATGTTTTTTTCCTTATTTTTCTGGGTCCAAATCTTGTCCACCCCCCAAAGAGCAGTTAAAGAGGGACACCTAGATGGCTCAGTCAGTTGAATGACTGACTCTTGACTTTGGCTCCATTCATGATCTCAGGGTCGTGAGATTGACCTCTGTGAGGCTTCACGCTGGGCAGTGAGCCTGCTTGGGATTCTCTCTCTCCCCCTCCCTCTGCTCTGGCCTCCACCTAAGATAAATAAATAAATTTTTAAAAAAATTCAAAGAGCAGCTAAAACTATTTCCAATTTGAGAAACCTTCTGTAGCACCATTAGTCATTCTTTGTGGTGGCCTCCTTTCTATGTTTGGAGAATTAATTACCCTTATAGGGCACGGTCCATTTTCCCCTACAACCCTGAGAATGCCAGATACTCACTTTCCCAGCCTTCCTTGCAGCTAGGTAGGGTGTGGACAGGTGACCTAGGCTCTTCCGGTGAAATGTCTCTATCCCACACTAGCTGTGAGAAGAAGCAGGGATGGTGCAGAACCCATTCTGGTGGCCAGTGGGGACTACAGCAGTAACAAATAATCTGTCTTCCAGAGGCAGTGAGGGCTGTGCTCCCTGTAGCTGAATTGCTTGTGTCCTCTGGGCAAGCAACTTAGTCTGTGCCCAGCAGCAATGGCTGTGATGCTTTTGCCATTCCAATTGCCCAAATAATTTAGAACATTGTTTCTGCCTGCACAACCTCTAAATCCAGTTCTCCAGTCTCCCTGAGATTCTGTGAGCTACCCACTAGTTTTTTAAACAGTTTTATTGAGATATAATTCACATACCCATTTAAAGTGTACAATTCAATGTTTTAAAGTAAATTTACAGGATTGTGCAATGATCACCACAATCTAATATTAGAACATTTTGTCCTTGCAAAAGAAACCCCATACCTATTAGCAATTACTTTCCATTCTTTCCCCTACTCCTGGATCTAGGCAACCATTACTCTACTTCATACCTCCATAAATTTGCCTATTCTGGCATTTCATATATATGGAATTGTACAGCATGAGTTTTTTTGTGATTGGCTTCTTTCATGTAGGATAATGTTTTTAAATTTCATCCATGTTTAGCATGTATTGGTAATTCATTCCCTTTTATTGTTGAATAATAGTCCATTGTATGGCTAGCCCACATTTTATTTATCCGTTCATCTGTTGATAGGGTATTTGGGTTGTTGATAGATATTTGGATGTCTCTATGAGCATTCATGTATAAGTATAAATGGTTTATCTTCATTTCTCTTGAGTATATACCTAGGAGTAGAACTGCTGGCATGGTAACTATGATTACCCTTTAAGAAACGGATAAACTGTTCTTTAGAGTGGCTGCACTATTTTGTAATGTGTGAGGATTCCAATTTCTCCACATCTTAGTTGCCAAATAATCTTTCGTTATTATGTCTTTATTATTACAACCATTCTAGTGAATATGAAGTAATAAATCATTGTGGTTTCGTCCACTAGCTGTTAAAATAAATTCTTTCCGCTTAAATCTAGTTTCTTGCAACTAGATCCCTGACCGATCCATTCCTGGTTCAGTGCACACTGGCCTGTCCTATTTTTGGACTGAACTACACAATTGAACATTCATCCATTGCCTGAATGCAAGATGCTTTTCTCCTCTCCAAGGTCATAAGCTACTGAAGGTCAAAGAGCCCATTACCTACTTCTCTGTCTCACCTGCAGTGTCTAACTTGAAGCTCGACACTTACGAGGCTCTTAATTGGAAAACTGCCGACTGGTTCATCAAAACAGTCTTTTGCTTCCTACGCAATTCTAGAAATGTGTCTTTTATTCTTTCATTAAGAAGATTCCATCATGGAGACATGTAGCAGGTACTGGGGACATGGATTTTGGAGATTGGTCAGATTTGGGTTCTAATTCTATCATTACTGAGTACTAGCTCTGGAACCCAAGGACCAGTTAATTACCCTCTCTGAGCTGTGGCTTTCCTATTTACAAAGAGAGATAATAACAGATATCTCAGATAAGTATTATGAGAGTTAAACTACATCCTGTATGTAAAACAATAGAACAGGGTGTGTGGAAATCTCACAATAAATATTAGTTTCCTCTGCACCCCCACACTCCACCCTGCAATTCCCACTCCCAGTAATCTGGTTTAGAGATGCATCTTAGTTATGTTTACTGTTATGAATATTATGTTGAGGGGCCAAAGCAATGGAAATCAGGGGAGGAGGGAAAGAAATTGTCCAAACTCAATGGAGAGAACAGAGGGCTGTTGATTTTAGAGAGGTCAAATATGAAATTGCCATTGAGAAGGAAGGAACAGGATGCAAGGATGCCTGGGCTCTGCTGTTTACATGTCCTGTTTCCCCAAAGGACTCTTTTTTTGGGTTATGACCACATAGGCATAGAATCTTTTTAAAGCAAGGTTGATGTTTATTTCAGATGACCTATTTCTAGGGGCATTCTGGGATCTGACTGGAAGAAGCCATGTGTACACCACAAGCTGAAGGATTAATCGTGGGAGAGGCTGGCATGAATGTTGGTGTGTTATGGGAAGATCGCTGTCTGTGGCAGCTGTCTTTATCCTTAGCATATTCAAAGCAAGCTTTCATCCTGGAGGGCTTAAAATAAAGCACCTTGTTGAGTGAAACTTTTTGTAACGTAGTTGTGAAGGGGTTGAGCAGACATCTATATGATAAACTAATGGGAATTGAGTCTGGTTTTTGAATGAATCTTACCTGGAGAACCATATAACTTGCCGTTTACTTAGTGTTAAATTTTTCTTTATCTTTTACTTTTACTAGGTAATTTAAATTCTTTTAGTAGGAGTCAAAGTCCTGCTTTGGTTCTTCAGTGCAAGCTCAGATGCCAAATAAATCTGTAAGGGTTAACAGACTGATTTTTTTTATTAATGTGTAAATTGCTGGATGCACTGCCTTTGTGAGAGTGTTTTAGTGGTGAACTGAGGGAAGTGATCACAAGGGAACCAGCTTCTTAAAAAAGGCACACTATAAAGGAGAAAATGGCATACAGAATGGGGAGGCTGCAGACACACAAATTAACTTCTTGGTTTCCCCAAAGCCAGCCCTATCTGGCTTCATTGTCATTTAGCAAACATTTAGTAAGCATCTCCTATAGACTAGGTTCTGTGCTAAGAACTTGGATGACAAGGCAGGGCCTTTATCGTTAAATCCTTTATGTTGTGTACAGATCTGAACTTAATCTACCTCGTTATAGCTTGGATCCTGGAACTCAAAAGAATGAATTCTAGCCTAGCTCAGTCTGGTTGTAGTCAACCTATGGACTTGTGAACATGAGAATAAGGGACTGTTACTGTGAGCCTCTGATTTGGGGGTTGTTTGTTACATAGTATTGTTATAATAACTGACTAATACATCATGATAAGTTTGGATTGTCTTCTAAGAGATTAGGGAGATACTGAAGAATTTTGATCAAGGGAGAGCTTGATAAATTTGAAAATTTTAGAATGATCTCTCTGGCCACAATAGGCTCATGGGTGGCCATTACTTTTTTAGGTTGGGTGCCAAATGAGACGTATGGAACAATAGTCAAGCCCTAAGTAGCTGCTAGTCCAAAGATAATGAGAGACAAGTAGTGAATATCTGAGCCAACCTGTAGCTTGAAGCCTAAAGAATGAATCAAAGACAGCAAGACTGGATTTAGGGAGACCAGCAAGGAGATTACTGCAATCATGTAGGCTTGAACTTGGAAAGTGACTTTAAGGAAAGAGGGTTATTCAGGTGGTAGAATTGATTTGTCTTGCTGATTGTTTAATTGCATGTGAGAGTTGCAGGAGAAGAAGGTTAAGGGTGACTTGGTTGGTCAACATGGTAGATGAGAATGCCCTTCACTCAAAAAAAGACATTTTTTTCAAGGTGAGATGGCAGCAGAGGCAGACAGGTAGGTTCATTTAAAACATACTGACTTTATGTTTCCAAGTTATGTCCAGAAGACATTTAGATATTCAGATCTGGAGAGCAAGAGAGAGATCTGGCTGGAGACTTGCAGTTGGTTGTTGTCAACAAACAACAGTTAAGAGTTTCCCAGTGAATATATGAATCTTCCCAAGGAGATGATGTGGTTTGAAAATAAAAGAGGGCCAAGAACAGACCTCCAGAGAGTTCGGATATTTAAAGCATGGGTCTTAAAAGAAGGGCCTGGAAAAGAGACACAGTAGTTGTAGAGAGTAGGAGACAATGGATTCATGTAAACTAAAACAGTAAAGAATTGCACAAAGGAGGGAGTGGTAACAGGGTTAAATTTTGCAAAGAGAGAATGTATATGACCTAGACATCCAATCGCTGGTACTAGAGTCAAAAAGAATTGGGTTCAAGTCCTGGCTCAGCAATTTATATCTGTGTGACACATTACTTTACCTCTCCAAGGCTGTTTTCTGACCTGTAAGATGGGAATAATTTTAGTATCTATTTTATATGACTGATGGGACAACAAATGAATTTGTAGTTGTATGAGTACTTACCTAGAGAAGCACTGATGCATAGTGATCCTTCATTAAATCATAACCATTATTATTGTTAGCCATTACCTAGCAAAAGGAAGTCACTGGTGATCAAGGGGACAGCAGTTTTAATGGCGTGGTGGGACAGAAGTCAGGTTGTAGTGGGAAGGGACTGAGCAGAGGAACTGGAGACACCAAGGTAGAAAACTCTGTTGCCTGACTATGAGGGAGAGAAAAAAATATAGAACAATAATTTGAGGAGAAGTACAATAGAAGTCAATTTTAATTGTTCTGTTTCTTTTTTCCATTTATTTATATATTTTTAACAATATAATTTTAACATACATGTTTAAGACATACAACATGATGATTTGATAGACATATACATAGTGAAATGATTACTATAGTCCAGCTAATTAACAAGTCATCTCATCACATCTCATCACATTACCAATTTTGGTGTGATGAATGCACCTGAAATCTACTCTTTTAGCATATTGTCAATGTCCAGTGCAGTACCATTAGATATAGCAATCAGGCATATATATTAGATCTCTAAATTTTTTCATTCTATGTAACTACAACATTGTACACTTTGACCAACATTTCTGTATTCCCCCAACCAAGCCCCTAGAAGCCATCATTCTTTTTACTCTCTGCTTCCATGAGTTCCTTTTTTTTTTTTTTTTTTTTTTAGATTCCACATGTAAGTCGGATCACACAGTACTTTTTTTTCCCTCTGTCTGGTTTCTTTCACTTAGCATAATGTCCTCCAGGTTTATCCATGTTATCCCCAAAGACAGGATTTCCTTCTTTCTAATTGCTGAATGGTATTCCATTGTGTATAAATATCACTTCTTCTCTATTCATTCATCTGTTGATGGACACTTGGGTGGGTTTCAAATCTTGGTGATTGTGAATAATGTTTCAGTGAACAAGGGGGTGCCGATACCTCTTTGAGATCCTGATTTAATTTCATTCAGGGATATATCCAGAAGTGGGATTGTTGAACCATATGGTAGTTCTATTTTTAATTTTTTGAGGAATTTCCATACCATTTTCCATAATGGATATACCAATTTACAATCAACCAACAGTGTACAAAGATTTCCTTTTCCCTACATTGTCACCAACACTTGTTAGCTCTTGTCTTTTTGATTGTAGACATTCTAACAGGAGGGAGGAGATATCTCATTGTAGTTTTGATTTAGATTTCCTGGATGATTTGTGATATTGAGCACCTTTTCATATGTCTGTTGGCCATATCTATGTCTTCTTTTGAGAAATGTCTATTCAGGTCCTTTGCCCATTTTTTTAAATTGAGTTATTATTATTATTATTATTATTATTATTATTATTATTATTTGCTGTTGTGTTGTTTGAGTTTCTTATATATTTTGGATATTAGCTCCTTATCGAATGTAGAGTTTGCAAATATTTTCTCCCATTCTATAGGTTGTCTCTTCATTCTGTTGATTGTTTGCTGTGTACAAGTTTTTAAGTTTAATACTGTTTGTCCCTTTTAAGAGGAAATTAGCTTGGCATGTTAGTAGGCTGTGGGGAGAGTTGAAAGAAAGAAAAGAGGTAATTGGTAGAGCAAGGCCTCAGAGGATAATAGAACCCCAAGAATGAGTGGTGAAATAAGGCTTCAACTGTTGAAAAAAATAAAAGATGACCTTTCCACTGAAAATGGAAGCAAAGAAAAGTTTCAAAAAAGATAAGTAAAATGAGATGTTGAAAATTTCATTTTCCAGAATCCCAAAGATCTGAAGATTGGACCTCAAAAGAGAAGCATTAGAAAGTAAGCCACCCTTCAATGGCTCATGGTGTTGAAGGTCATGGATCAGGAGCAGAGGCTTTGGATGGTTTCTGATATAGAAAATAAGGTTTAAAGTCACTGTACTGGTGAAAGGCAGCATGTGTCCCATATGGAACCTCCCCATAACTCCTCAAACCTTCAGTGAAGTTATGAAATTCACAAAACCATTATTGTAATAGGATTTCCTGTGGAAAATAGTGAAGGGGTCAAGTTGAGCATCCTGGCTGTGAGGGGCTCCTTAGAGACAAGACACACTGTACAAAAGGAATAGATAAGGCAAAAGCAATTAAGTGTTGCATTTACATAAACCTTAAGGAGGATCTCCTGACTTACACAGGTAGAGAAATTAAGGGCTGAGGGCTTAGGTTAAATTACTTAGTCTCTGCTAGTCAGAGGGACACCCAAAGTCACATCTCAGTTATATAAGTTTCTTAGGGTGGGGATGTGGGCAGAGTTGAACAAAGCAGCAATTTTGTTGAGGTTGTTCCTATTTTATCCCCCACACACACACACTTGCATATTTTTTCCAGCTAAGTGGGAGGTGAAGTAGTCACCATGAGTTCTGGTGGTGGTGATACCACTGGAGAGGTAGTTGAGGAGATTGGTAATGGTGAAATCTATACGGCTATATGGTCCTGAGAGGAGCTCCATGTTTAAGGTTCAGGAGCTCTGACAGCAGAAAGTTGGCTTACTCCATTTGGAGTTTCACCAGGTGGGCTCTGAAGAGAATAAGCAAGAGTCGGGAGGGTACAAATCAGACAAAGAGGGATTTGAATGATGGATCACTGATGGATCTTCTCCATGTTGTTGGAGGATGGTGCAGGAGAAAAGTCTGGATTTATAAATATACAATTAGGGCAGAGTCCTTATTTCAAGTCAATATAATCTGACCCAAGTTTTTTTCTTTTTTTCAAGTTCCTACTGAATATTTAATTTCACAACTGACAGACCCATATCAAACTTTATTTTTTTTTATTTTTTTTTAAAGATTTTATTTATTTATTCAACAGAGATAGAGACAGCCAGCGAGAGGGGAAACACAAGCAGGGGGAGTGGGAGAGGAAGAAGCAGGCTCCTAGCGGAGGAGCCTGATGTGGGGCTCGATCCCATAACGCCGGGATCACGCCCTGAGCCGAAGGCAGATGCTTAACCGCTGTGCCACCCAGGCACCCCCCATATCAAACTTTAAATGATAAAGTCAAACAATAAATCAGTGGAAACATTTTTCATCCAATTTTTCAGAGCTATGTCACTTGTATAAAGTGAGGCACGCTTGTGCCAAGGCTTTACAGTAAGCTTATATTTAAAGAAATTTATGTCATATGATTAAAAAACTAATAACCACAACAACAAGCTTCTCATCTGCCAGTGTAGCAGAGACTAGCAAGTGTTGTTATCTTGATGCTGCAGTGGGAAATGGAAACGTGCTGAGACAGAATCACTTCTTCAAGGGTTCTTTGTATTCCAGAGCATCCCAGTTTCTGAATATGTGGCATATCATGTAAACTCCCAAACAAGAACAGTGAACAAATAAGCTATCATTTATTAATATTTATGGAGCCCTTGTGTCATGCTTAGCCTGTGGTGAGTGCTATAAATTATTAAGATGAAGATGTGCATTGTATATTCCTGGACTTAAAAATTCTATAATCTGGTTAGAGAGTCCAAACCTCAATATACTAGAAGCTTACAAAGCACATTAGAGATAAATAACTTGAGACAATGACAGGAAAAATCCTGAGGCATGTGTGAGGCGACCAGTGAGTGCAATAGACAGTAAATTGGAGGTCAGAGGAAAGGAGAGGTCAGAATGGGCTGGTGCTGACAGAGAAGACTTCACATAGGGGGTGAGAATTTGACTGGACCTTGGGGAATGGGTAGTGTTTGGTGAGTCATCTTTATCATTATCATCTTGCTTATACAAGAGCAGCTGTATAAATATGAACCCTCACAAGTCTCCATTTTAAAGGACAATTTCAGACAGAAGTCTGAAAATAATTCCCTTTGAGTAAGTATCAAGTCGAGGGGGAGATGGGAGAAAATACACTGAAGACTAATTTTAGTAAAATCACATTTTCCCCCTGAGAACTGGTTCTGCTGGATTAGATTGATTGATTAGATTGATTAGGATTCTCACTACCTCCTATCTGACTTGTGCCTAAAATCTGCATTTGTGACAAGGGTGAACCCTCCCATTGCCCTGGTTCTTAATGCTCTATTATGCCTTATTTCTTCATGAAGGAAAAGTAAGCCAAACCTTGCTGGCTTTCCAGAATGTTCACTTCAGTTTTCTGAGGAATTCTCCTGGGGATGGTAAATATTGTGGCCTGGACAGAATCATGGCAGGGCAGGGTGTTGCTACTCTTCACCTCTCAAGTGAGGTGAGCTTATGGTCAGGAGTTCCGAGAAATACACAGTTTAGAGTTCCTGCCCAACTGATGACTGGATAGTCAGCTGACAAGGATAGAAAGATCATTGAACAGTGACCGTCACTAGAGTCCTGTGCAGACTCTGTGGGGAGCACACTCACACTGGAACAGCTCTTCAAGAACTGGTCCTTGACATCTGTGACCTGAATCCAGCAGGTTCTGAACTTGTCTGTTCTTCAAATACACACCCCTGCCTTCTTTGTCTGTCCACACAAAAGCCTTATTCTCTCATTTTCTCCTAAAATGAGGTTCGGTGATCCATAAAAAAGAGCTTATCTGTTCATTAAATGCAAGCATTCAGCAATCCAAAGCTCTATATTTAGAAACACAGTTGACTTTGGTCAAGATGAGGACCAAGAAAACACGGGAAATCCTCTTTCCACTCCCAACACATAAAGTTGCCAGACACTAAAGACGTTTTTTAAAAAGTGTATAGCTGAGCATGTAAATAAGAAATAGAAATGTCCATGTGTCAGAAATTGAGAATCCATAGAGGTGAGCGCTACTTACGTCTGATGAGTAATCCCAGCATCTTTGGGTATGGATTTTAACAGCTGGAAAGAAAGTCAGTTAAGTCTTTAGTTCTGCACACGGGAGTAGGCTATAGTTAGGCTCCCTACAGATCATGGGCCAGGTTCCCATCTTTGGGCCATGGATATCAAAAGAGTCAGCTAAGAAATAAAGATCCTTATTCCATGCCACCTATGCAGGCTCAAATTCTCATAATAACTTCATCACATAGAAGCCTTGTGCCAAAAATTTAAACTAAGTATTTGTGTATAATCAGTGAATCCCATTGAACCCCCAGCAAAGGCAACCTTGGAAAAGCTTGATGGGTTCTTATCCACAACCCAGGACACCATGCAAAAGGGACTTTAAATGTGCTTAAAAGTATTTTTAAAAAGGAGGTGGGGGAGGAATAGAACTTGTAAGAATAGGACATACTTTTTTTAAAAGGAGGAATATGAAAGAGAATCATGTAACATGGCAGATTGTATCTTCCAAAACTGTTATCCATAGATGGCCACAGCAATATTTCCTATCCTACATGCTTTTCTCTTACAACATGTCCTTTATAATCCTTCCATCAAGAGGTGAGGTCTATGTCACTTCCCTTGAGGGACTCACTTGTAATTAATCTAATGAGGTGTAAGTGACACTGGGTGACTTCTGAGGCTAAGTCAGAAATGTGGGGTAGTTTTTGCCTTGCTAACTGGATCACTTATGCTAGAGTCCTGAGCTGCAACGTAAGAAGTCCGGCGGCCTAGGAATGGTCAGGGGTGAGGAAGCTGAAGTTAGCCCGTGCAAAGTGACCCCATGTAGAGGTCCTATGACTAAAGAGAGATCTCTGGCTATCTACAACTTCTCCAGCACCTGCTGTTCTAGCTCTAAACACTGTCTGACTGCAACTGCATAAGAGACCCTAAGCTAGAACCTCTGATGGAAACGTTTCTGAATTCCTCATCGACAAAAACACAAGCAAAATAAAAAGGTTGTTTTAAGCTGCTAAGTTTTGAGATAGTTTGCTATGTAGCAATCAGTAACTGGAACATACAGAAACCCTAGAAGTTAAAATATACAGAAAACTTATAAGACAGCTGGATTAATTAGTAGTTTAATTAGCTGAAGAGAAAATTACAGAATTAGAATTACAGAATATATATATATAAAGAAATTATACAGAACGCAGAACACAGAGAGAAAAATCAGAAAAATCAAAAGGGAAATTAGGAGACATGGAAGTTGAAATAAGAGGTTACACCAGATATCTGGTAGGGATTGCAGAGAAAGAAAAAAGAGATGAGAGGAGAGCAAATATTTAAAGAGATAATGGCTCAACATTTTCCAGAATCAAGGAAAGATATGAGTCTTCGGGTAAAAATTGTACAAATGAGTTAAGTAGAATAAATAAAAACAAATCTGAATGTAGACATAGTAGAGTGGAAATATAGGTCAAGGTACAAGAGAAAACCCTAAAATATCAAGACTGAAAGAACAGATTATCTATTGGATTAAGCCATGTGTAATAGAGATCAGCTGTAGACCAAAATGACTGAGCAGGGATTCTGCTTCTACCTATGAGGGAGTAACCGCTATGGGAATCGCCCTCGCTATGTAAATAGCTAGAAAGCAAGACAACTGTATTGACCCAAATGTCCACTACTTGTGAACAGATGAACAGACTGTAGTTTATCCATATAGTGGAATTTTAGTCAGCAATAAAAAGGAGCAAACTACTGACAAATATGATAACAAGAATAAATTTCAAAAACATTATGCTAAATGAAAGGAGCGAGATACAAAAGAGCACATACTGTATGATTCCACGTATGTGAAATTCTAGAAATTCCATCTGATCTATAGTGACAAAGAACAAATTAGTGCTTGCCAGGGATGGGAGGAGGGGATAGATTGTAATGGGTAATGAGGGAACATTTTTGGGTGTTGGAAGTGTGTGTGTGTGTTTTTTTTTTAAGGTTTGTTTATTTATTTTAGAGAAAGAGGGAGAGAGAGAGAGTGGGGGAGGGGGCAGAGCGAGAGGGAGACAGAGAATCTCAAGCAGACTCTCTACTGAGCACAGAGCCTGACTTGGGTTTTGATCCCACAACCCTGAGATCGTGATCTGAGCCGATATCAAGAGTCGGACGCTTACCCAACTGAGCCACCCAGGTGCCCTAGGTGTTGGAAATGTTTTATATCTTGACTGTGATGGTAGTTATATTGCTATACACTTGCCAAAACTCATTTAATTATATACTTTAAACTGGTGAATTTTATTATTAGTAAATTTACCTCAATAAAATATGGCCAGATACTGGAAATTTCAAATGATTCAATAAAACATAAAGACAGAATGGCAGCAGTCTTTTCATCAGTAACAGTAGATGCTAAAAGTTATAATATTTTTAAAACGTTGAGGAAAAAACTTAGTATCAACCTAGGAGTCTTTAATTAGTAAAATCAGTGGTTTTCCAACATTAGTGTATATCAGAATCACCTGGAGGGTTTATGCAACCACATAACCCCCAGAGTTTCTGATTCAGGAGGTCTTAGGTGGGCTGAGAATATACTTTCTAACAAGTTCCTACATGTTTCAGATTCTACTGTTGTAGGGACTATACTCAAGAACCACCATCTGAACCACCACATGAGACATGGTGAAAAAAAGAAAACTTCATTCTTAAACAATGGCTAAGAGAGCTTAGTATCCACAAACCCTCTCTGAAAGAGCTAGTAAGCTATTCTTCAATACCAAGGAGACCAAATCCAAAAGGGGTGAATGGGAGGCAAGAAGCACTTCCTTAAATATTACCAATGCATCTCCCCCCACCAAACTGCCCTCTGGCGGAGTCTCTTTTGTTCCACCCTGTGGAAGGTTTCCTCCCACTTGCCGAGGCTATGTTGGATGACTTCTCATCGCAGTAAAAAAGCAAAGGGGAAAGGAAGTTCTGTTCTACCCTTAACATATTTAATTATTTTAGCTACAAATGTAAGAAGCACCTAATTGTCTGTAGGAGAGACCAGTCAGGGTACACACTGCTGGCCAGATTTTTCATGTAGTAGCAAAGTAAGTGTGAGGAGGTGGAAGAGATCAACCCTGGGTGCAGGCAATAGGGGCTGTGTTTTCCCTCGAGGTGCTAAGAACAATTGTTTAACACGTTAGAGTAGATAAGCTTTTAATTATCACCATGTACGGCAATTCTAAATGATGTCGGTGATAAACTACTCATTCCCCCCAAAATTCTTCTGTTGGTCTAACAGTTGTTGATATTCTCTCAACATTTTAATAATATATGTAAACTTCAAATTAGCACATTTTTATTATTTATCCTTTAACAAATACGGCATTCTACATGAAAATTAATACAGAAAATTCCTAGTTATCCAGTTAGCTTCCTATATACTGAGACTTACCCACATGCTTTTGTTTCTTGAGTAAGTCAGTAATGGGACAGAATTATTTGAGTTTGCTTTCTGTCTCTAATCCCAGAGGTATTATGTATTTCCAAATTTAAATGGTAGATTAGAAATAAACCCTCATACCATAGTGCTTGTAAAAACAAAGAAACAAAACTCGAGTTACCAAAAGTCTGTCTTTCTACAGGACCACTTAGGCTTTTTAACTGTGTTTGAAATTTAAAATGGTAAGACAGAATGTAGAGTTTGAGGTGTAATATATTTGTTTAGTGAGTGCAAATTTTGTTCATTCAAAATGGTTTGTACTGAATATCTTTAAAACTGAAATTTCGGGGTGCCTAGGTGGCTCAGTCGTTAAGCATCTGCCTTGGGCTCAGGGCGTGATCCTGGTGTTCTGGGTTCGAGCCCCACATCAGGCTCCTCTGCTGGGAACCTGCTTCTTCCTCTCCCACTCCCCCTGCTTGTGTTCCCTCTCTCGCTGGCTGTCTGTCTCTCTGTCAAATAAATAAATAAAATCTTTAAAAAACAAAACAAAACAAAAAAACCCCTGAAATTTCTTTTTAGTTTTTTTTTCTGATTTGTTTTTAAACTCTGTTATTCATTATTACAACATACTATATGTAAATATAAGGTTTTTTAGTCTTCTGTTTTAAGATTTATTTGTTTATTTTAGAGAGATGGAGAGAGAGAAAGTGCGCTTGTGTGTGTGAGTGGTGGGGGGGGGGGCAGAGGGACAGGACTCAAGCAGATTCCCAGCTGAGCGCAGAGCTAGATGGCTCATGACCTGAGCTGAAATCAAGAGTCGGATGCTTAATCAACTGAGCCACACAGAGAACCAAGAGTTTTTAATCTTTGACTCCAAAAATGCATTATCATTAAAAATTATTAATCTATTACCGATTTCCTTTTATGCATTGTAATATTTATATCTATATATTTTTTACTGCCATGTATGCCAGTAAACACACATATTTAAGTAAAATACAGACTTTATTGTCTGTTTTCTTTTCTTGCCATCATGATTATTTGTTTAATTTTATGATTATTACTGAAATAATTTTGTCATCTAGAGGAGGGAATGTTAAGAATGATATGCCCTGTTGCTGGCTGGTAGTGGGTGTTTGTGAATTCTGAAATAATCTGGTGGAGTAAAAAATATACATAAATATAAATATTATGATGTATAAAAGGAAACTGGTAATAGATTAACACTTTTTAATGATAATGCACTTTTGGAGTCAAAGATTAAAACCCCTTATTTTTACATATTAATAAGTATGTTATGAATAATAACAGTTTAAAAACAAATCAGAAAAAATAACAACTAAAAAGAAATTTCAGTTTTAAAGATATTAATATTCAGTAAAAACATTCTGAATGAACTAAAATTTCCACTTACTAAACAAAAAATATTACACCTTAAAATCTACATTCTGTCTTACCATTTTAAATTTCAAACACAATTAAAAAGTCTAAGTTGTTGTGTAGAAAGACAGAATTTTGGCAACTCAAGTTCTGTTTCTTTGTTTTTACAAGCACTATGGTATGAGGGTTTATTTCCAATATACTATTTAAATTTGGAAATACATAATACCTCTGGGATTAGAGACAGAAAGCAAACTCAAATAATTCTGTCCCATTACTAACTTACTCTTGAAACAAAGAGGACAGAAAAGTGGAAAGAAGCTTAACTTTTTGGTTAACAAACTACCGTGGTTGAGAAAGCATTTCCTTAACTCTAGGGAACACAGGGGTGCCAGCAGTGTTGAAGTGGGAGACTGAGAGCTGAAGTTGGAGCAATGACAATGGCATGGTGGCCAGGGAGGTCCTGCAAGGAGAACAGCAACAAGAAACCCATAAACACTGAACAAACCCCATTTTTTTAAGGGGGAATGGATCAGATAAGAGCATAAACCACCTATGATCTCTAGAAGAGAGGACACATGGAGGCTTGGAGAGGAATCAAAGACGATTTCACTTGCCATTTAAGGGTATAATTGCCACTAAACAGATGTGGCTTCAGTAAACAAAGCTTGCCTTGGCTTGAAAGTAGTACTCCCTGACTGTAATCCCATGATATAAATCAATAATATTTTGAGTAACAGTAGCATGAAGGATATATTGTATTTAGCAGTGTATGTGTGTGTGAGAGAGAGAGAGAGAGAGAGAGCTTTACAAAAAAAATTTTGCAAGACACCTACAGGGCCACCCCTGGACTTAATTAAGAAGCTGATGACGTTCAACTTCTGTATCTGGCTTTATTCTGGTCCTTTAAACCTCTGGTGTGTGCCCACCTTCTTTTCACAAGGCACCTGGGGTCACCCTGTTCTCCCTGAAGGTTCCTCTAATAAAAATATTTTTTTACACTAAGGTCTAAAAACTGCCAAATGTCATCTCATCCAGTGTATTTACTTTTTTAAACATACGCATTTTATTTTGAGATGATTGTAGATTCACGTGTAGTTGTAAGAATAAAACAGAAATCCCATATACCCTCTGCCCAGTTTTTCCCGATGATAAACATCTTGAAAAACTGGAGCACAATGTTATAATGAGGTCGTTGAAATTGATACTAAAGATTTAGAACATTTCCCTCCCCATAAATATCCCTCATGTTGCCCTTTAATGGCCCTGCCCTATCCACTTCCCTCCCACTCCCTGCTACTTCCTTAACTCCTGGCAACCACAAATGTTTCCCCTTTCTATAATTTTGTCATTTCAGGAATGTTATATAAATGACATCATACAGTATGTAAACTTTAGGAATGGGCTTTTCTTACTAAGCCTACTTCTCTGGAGATTCATTCAAGTTGTTGTTTATATTATAGTTCATTCCTTTTTATTGCTAAGTAGTATTCCATGGCATGAATGTACCACAGTTTGTTTGTTTGTTTGTTTGTTTTAAACCATTTACACATTGAAGGACACTTGTGTTCTAGTTTTTGATTATCATGAATAAAGATGCTATGAACATTCATGTGCAGGTTTTTGTGTAAATGTAAATTTTCATTTCTCTGGGATAAATACTCAAGAGTTTAATTGCTTGGTTATATGGTAGTTGCATGTCATCGTTGTTGTTGTTTAGAAGAAACTGCCAAATTATTTTCCTGAGCGGCTTTCCTATTGTGCATTTTTACCAGAAATGTGTGAGGGATCTAGTTTCTCCACATCCTCATCAGCATACGGTGTTGTCGTTATTTTTTGTTTCAGCCATTCCAATAGGTATATAATGATATCTCCTTGTGGTTTTAATTGGCACGTCCCTAATGGCTAACAAATTAGAACATCTTTTCATGTATTATGTGCTATATATCCTTTTCATTAAATGTCTTTTGATGTCTTTTTCCCATTTTCTCTTTGGATTGTTTGTTTTTTACTATTGCATTTTGAGAGCTAGTGATATTTTCTAGATACTAGTCCTTTGTCAGATATGTGTTTTGAAAATAATTTCTCCTAGACCATAGCTTGCTTATCTTTTTATCCACTTAATAGGGTCTTTCACAGAGCAAGAATTTTTAATTTTTTGCTAAGTCTCACTTCTCAATTTTTCCTTTCATGGATTGTGCTTTGGAGGGCCCTAGGCTGGTGCCATGGGTTTTTTTCCTGTTGTATTTGGCTACAGTACAGCAGTTATTGTCTAAAAGTTTTTCACCTTTCAGGTTCTTGGCTAGAGAAAGCAAGTTTTTTTGGGACTTTTATGTCTATGCTTGTTGGCATTTCCATGTTCCCATCTTCTTCCAACACCCAGTCTGGGTATATGAGGCAAAAAAAAAAAAAAATTCAGATAACTCACCACCATGTCATTCCTTGGGTCCTGAGGTCCCTAGCCTGTCTAATGTTTTCTCTCTACCATTTAGAGTACTTGTGTTTTGAAATATAATGTCCAGAGTTTTTAGTTGTACTTAGTAGGAAGAATAGGGAAAGGTATGGTCCTTCTGTTTCCCTCAAAGCAGAAGTACTTTCTATTAGAGAGTTAGGCACAGAATCTGATGAACGAAAGTGGGGCATCAAATTTTTATTTTGATTAATTTGTTTGATAGTAAGGCCAGTCCTACTAAACTATGAGAACACAGTCCCTTTAAAATCAAAGACAGAGTCACTGACATGGATATACATATAGAAGATTCACAGTTGGATTTCGCACATTAAGTGAAGCCACAAATAAGTGGACAAATGCAGGTATTAACACAGGTCAAAAATGATTGCCTTTTAGGACAGGTTGAACCAAGTTAAATATGCACTAAAGGAAGTAGCTATAGGAGTGTCGTTCTTTCTTTGAATCAATCTGGGAAAAACGCCTAAAGGAAATGATGTTTCAGGAGTTGCTGTACAATATGGGAAAGGGGTTTGTCAATTGGATGGTGAATAAACCACAAGGTGTAATATTTTCCAGTGCGTTTTTTCACCTCCAGAAGTTTAATTGGTGTGTTTTTATATTTTTCCACTACTCTCTCCATTTTGTTAGTGTTTTTTCCCTACCTCCTTAAATGAACAGAGCTTATTTATAATAGCTGTCCTCTGTGGGAAATGGATTATGGAGCAGCTTTGAGGAGAGGTGAGGGAAGTGATTGAGATGCAAAAGATGAGAGAAATGAGGTAAAATCAGAGTCTTACAATTTTTGAGATAGAAGGAACTAAGAGAGGGGTGCCTGGGTGGCTCAGTCAGTCAAGTGTCTGCCTTGGGCTCAGGTCATGGTCCTGGGGTTCTTGGATGGAGCCCTGAGTCAGGCTCCCTGTTCAGAGGGGAGCCTGCTTCTCCCTCTGCCCCTCTCCCCTGCTTGTGCACTCCCCCTCTCTCATATAAATAAATAAGATCTTTAAAAAAAAGAAGAAGAAGAGGTGCACCTGGGTGGCTCAGTCGTTAAGCGCCTGCCTTCGACTCAGGGCTGACCCCGGCATTCTGGGATCGAGCCCCACATCGGGCTCCTCCGCTGGAAGCCTGCTTCTTCCTCTCCCTCTCCCCCTGCTTGTGTTCCCTCTCTCACTGCCTGTCTCTCTCTCTGTCAAATAAATAAATAAAATCTTAAAAAAAAAAGAATTAGAAGAAACTAAGAGATTATCTAGTCCCATCTCCTCATTGCAAATGGTAAATGTTAGGGTGGTGAGACACGTACATAAAGAGGGTCACTGTGCTTATTGCATTCATATATACATACATATATCTTTTGTAGAACCTTTTAAGAATATCATCTATACATAATACCCCTTACCCTAAATATTTTAATTTGTCTTTTCTAGGAAAAATGACATCGATATTCTCTTGCATAATTACCATGTGGTCATTAGATTCAGGAATTTAATATTGATACAACGTTATCTAATACTCAGTTCATATTTAAATTTTACCAGTTTCCCCAATAATGTCCTTTAGAGTCATTTTCCTTTCCCTCTGATCCAGTACCTGTCCAGGATCAGGTGTTGCATTTAGTTCTCATATCTTCCTAGTCTTTAAAATAGAGCACAGAATGTCCCTCAATTGGGTTTGTTTGTTTTATCATAATTACATTCAAGTTACATATTTTTGGCATGAGTGCTATATAAGTGATATTGTGTCTTTTTCAGTTTCAGTATGTCACATCAGGAAGTGCCTAGTGTCAAGTTGTGTTCTTGGTGTTGATAATTTTTATCACTTGGTCATGGTGATGTCCACCAGGTTTTTCATCTGAAATGTTACCATTTCTAACTTGTAATTAATGTGTGATCATTTCTAGTATTCTTCATTTCCTTGAGTAGATCCAAATTTCCATCTGTTATCATTTTTTATCTCCCTGTGTAACTTCCTTTATTATCTTTTTGTAGGAAAGATCTGCTGTAAATAAACTGTCTCAGCTTTGTCTGAAAATGTCTTTAATTCACTTTCATTCTTGAAATGTATTTTTGCTGGTTAAAGAATTCTAGTTTTCAGCTTTCTTCTTTCAGTAAAGAAGTAAAGAGGTAAAGAAGACCATTGTCTTCTGGTTGCATAGTTTTTGACAAGAAGTATGTCATCATTCTTCTCTTGGTTCCACTTTGTATCCCATGTTTTCCTCTGAATTTGTTTACAACTTTTTCAGGCTAGATTTCAGTAATTTGATCAAATTGGCATGGTTTTCTGTAGACTTATTCTGTTTTTTGAAGTGATAGCTTAGATTATTGATTTTAGATCTTTCTGCCTTCTAATATAATTAATTAAAGACAAAAATTTCCCTCTAAGTACCGCTTTATCTGTATTCCATAAATGCTGATGTGTCATGTTTCATTATCATTCAGTCCAAGATACTTTCCAAGTTTCCTTGTGATTTCTTCTTTGATCCATGGGTTATTTAGAAGTGTGTTCTTTATTTTCAATTTCTGATTTCCTCAAATTTCTTTTTGTTGTTGGCTTCTAACTAATTTGATGTGGTCAGAAAATGTACTTTAAAAAATCTCAATCCTTTTAAATTTGTTGAAAATTGTTTTATGATCTAGTATATGGTCTATCCTGGAGAATGTCCTATGGATACTTGAAAAGAATGCGTATTTTGTTGTTTGGAGTATAGTGTTCTGTAAATGTCAGTATGTCAAGTTGGTTGTGTTGTTCGAGTCCTCTATAATCTTGTTTACAATCTAGTTTTATCAATTACTGAGAAAGGAAAATTGAAGTTTCTAACTATAATCGTTGAATTGTGTGTTTTTCTTTTTAATTCTATCAGTTTCTGCTTTATGTGTTTTAGGGCTCTGCTGTTAGGCGCATATATACTTTTATAATTTTAATTTTTCCTCACTCAAGAAAACTATCCTCTCGAAATTTAACTCTTTTTATCCTCATGAAATTTCCCCCTTTTCTTCTAGTAGGATTTCTTGTTTGAATGTTTATTGGTCTGATGTTAGTATGGCCACCCCAGCTTTCTTATGGTTACTGCATGCATAATATACCTCTTTGTCATCTGTATTAGTCAGGGTTCTCTACAGAAACGGAACCAACAGCATACACACACACGCACACACACACACACACACATACACACACACGTGCATGCACGCACACAGACACACAGAGACAGAGAGACATTTATTTTTAAGGAATTGGCTCACATGGTAAGTCTAAAATCTGCAGAGTATGCTGGCAGGGTGAGGACCCAGGGGAATTGCAGTTTGATCCAAAGGCCATCAGCTGGGGTGCCTGGATGGCTCAGTCAGTTAAGTGCCTGCCTTCAGCTCAGGTCATGATCTTGGGGTCCTGGGACCGAGCCCCACATCGGTCTCCCTGCTCAGCAGGCGTCTGCTTCTCTCTCTCCCTCTGCCTCTCTTCCCCATCACTTGTGTTCTCTCTCTCTCTCAAAAACAAAAACAAAAACCAACCAACCAACCAAACAAACAAACAAAAAAACCCACAAAAAAACCAAACAAACAAACAAACAAAAAAATAAAGGCCATCTACTGGCAGAATTTCTTGTTGCTCAGGGGAGGTCAGCTTCTGCTCTATGAAGACCTTCAACTAATTTGGATAAGGCCCACCCATATTATGAAGGGTAATCTGCTTTACTCAAAGTCCATCCACTTAAATGTTAATTTCATCTGAAAAACACTTTCACAGAAACGTGCATAATAATGTTTGACTAAATGTCTGGGCACTATGGCCCAGTTAAGTTGACACATGAAATTAATAATCACACCATCCTTTTACTTTCAATCCATTTGCATCTTTGAATCTAAACTTTTTCTCTTGTAGACAGCATATCATTGGATCTTGTTTTTCCATCCAGTCTGACACTCTCTGCTGTTTGATTTAGTCTATTCACATTTCACATAATATTTAACATGGTTGGATTTACATACACCATGTTCCTATCTGTCTTCAGCATGTCTCGTGGCTTTTTTTTTCTGTGTTCCTCCTTTGTTGTATTTTTTTGTGTCAAACAAACATTTTAGTATGCAATCATTATTTCTATTTTGATTTTTTAATCACTATTTTTATTTTATTATTTTTATTTATTTATTTATTTATTTTTTTAATAATGATTTTTTATTATATTATGTTAGTCACCATACAGTACATCCCCGGTTTTCGATGTAAGGCTCGATGATTCATTAGTTGTGTATAACACCCAGTGCACCATGCAATATGTGCCCTCCTTACTACCCATCACCGGTCTATCCCATTCCCCCACCCCCCTCCCCTCTGAGGCCCTCAGTTTGTTTCTCATAGTCCATAGTCTCTCATGTTTCATTCCCCCTTCTGATTACCCCCCCCTTTCTTTATCCCTTTCTTCCCCTACTGATCATTCTAGTTCTTATGTTCCATAGATGAGAGAAATCATATGATAGTTGTCTTTCTCTGCTTGACTTATTTCACTAAGCATTATCTCCTCCAGTGCCGTCCATGTTGTAGCAAATGTTGAGAACTCGTTCTTTCTGATTGCTGAGTAATATTCCATTGTATATATGGACCACAACTTCTTTTTTTTTTTTTTTTTAAAGATTTTATTTGTTTATTTGACAGAGATAGAGACAGCCAGCGAGAGAGGGAACACAAGCAGGGGGAGTGGGAGAGGAAGAAGCAGGCTCATAGCGGAGGAGCCTGATGTGGGGCTCGATTCCATAACGCCGGGATCACGCCCTGAGCCGAAGGCAGACGCCTAACCGCTGTGCCACCCAGGCGCCCCAGGACCACAACTTCTTAATCCAGTCATCTGTTGCAGGGCATCTCGGCTCCTTCCACGATTTAGCTATTGTGGACATTGCTGCTATGAACATTGGGGTGCATATGGCCCTTCTCTTCACTACGTCTGTATCTTTGGGGTAAACACCCAGCAGTGCAATGGCTGGATCATAGGGTAGCTCAATTTTTAACTTTTTAAGGGACCTCCACACTATTTTCCAGAGTGGCTGTACCAACTTGCATTCCCACCAACAATGTAGGAGGGATCCCCTTTCTCCACATCCTCTCCAACAATTGTTGTTTCTTGCCTTGTCGATTTTTGCCATTCTAACTGGCGTAAGGTGGTATCTCAGTGTGGTTTTGATTTGAATTTCCTTGATGGCTAATGATTTTGAACATTTTTTCATGTGTCTGTTAGCCATTTGTATGTCTTCATTGGAAAAGTGTCTGTTCATATCTTCTGCCCATTTTTTGATTTGTTTATTTGTTTCTCGTGTATTGAGTTTGAGAAGTTCTTTGTAGATCTTGGATACCAGTCCTTTATCTGTAGTGTCATTTGCAAATATCTTCTCCCATTCCGTGGGCTGCCTCTTAGTTTTTCTGACTGTTTCCTTGGCTGTGCAGAAACTTTTAATCTTGATGAAGTCCCATAAATTCATTTTATCTTTTGTTTCTCTTGCCTTTGGGGATGTATCATGAAAAAGGTTGCTTTGGGTAATCACTATTTTTAAAGCTTTTTGTTTGTTTGTTTTTCTAGGGAGTATAATGTACATCTTAATTACCACAAGCTACTGCAGGTTAATCCCAACTTAACTCCAGGAAAATGTAGCAACATTACTCTAATATAACTCTATTTCCACCTCCTTCCTTTGTGATATTATTGTCATATAATTTTTTCCTAAGATTTATTTATTTACTTTAGAGGAAGAGACAGAGAGAGACAGAATGCAAGTGGGGGGAGGGGCAGAGAGGAGAGAAAGAATCTCAAGCAGACTCCTGGCTGAGCATGGAGTCCAACATAGGGCTTAATCTCATGACTCTGCGATCATGACCTGAGCCAAAATCAAGAGTCAGACACTTAACTGACTGAGCCACCCAGGCACCCTGTCTTACAATTTAATATATGTGTTATAAACCCAACAATATAGTGTTATAATTATTATTTTATACAATCCCATGTTTTTAAAGGAAGTTAAGAGAAAAAAGAGAAAATATATTTACTTATAAACTGTATATTTTTATAAATACATATTTCTTTTATATATCTGTTTATCTGTTCTATTTACCCACACATTTATTATTTCGTGCTTTTCATTTCTCTCTGTGGATTATATTTACCATCTGGTATTACTTTCTTTCAGCCCAAAGGACTTCTTTTAGTATTTCCTGTATGACAGGTTGACTAGTAACACATTCTCTGAATTTTTGACCATCAGAAATGTTCTTATTTTTAGTTTCGATGGTTATGGAATTCTTGATTAAAAGGTTTTTCTTATAGCACTTTGAATATGTCATTCTTCTGCCTTTTGGACTCCATTATTTCTGATGAGAACTTAGCTATTAATCATATTTTTGTTCCCTTGTACATGATGAGTCATTTTTCTCTTACTGATTTTGAGATCTTCTTCTTTTTTTTGGTTTTCAACTTTTTGACTATGATGTGTTTGGGGGTGGAGCTCATAAGTTTATCATTCTTGGAGTTTGTTGAACTTCTTGGGTTTAAAGATTAATGTTTGTCATGGAACTTGGAGAATTTTTAGGTTTTGTCTTTTCAAATGTTTTTTTCTAACTCTTTCTCTCTCTTCACTTTCTAGTGCTCCTATTATAGGTACGTGGGTATGTTTGATGCTGTCTCACAAGTCTTTGAGGCTTTGTTCATTTTTTTCTTCATTCTTTTTTCTATTTTTCAGATTGGAAAATTTCTACTAATATATCTTCAAATTCACTGATTTGCTCTTCTGCCAATCTGCTTTTGAGCCCACTTAGGGAATTTTTCATTTTTCATTTTATTTATTGTACTTTTCAACTCTAGAATTTCCATTTGGTTCTTTTTAATAGTTTCTATTTCTGTGCTGACATTCCTTACTTATTAGACATTTTCATATTTTATTTTTATTCTTTGAACAAAGTTTTCTTTAATTATTTAAATATATTTATAATAGCTGCTTTGAAGTGTTTGTCTGCTCAATCTAAAATCTGGGCTTATGGAGTTAGTTTCTATTGACTGATTTTTTTTTCCTGAATGTGAATCACACTTCACTGTTTCTCTGCATTTCTCATAATTTTTGGTTGACACCAGGCATTTTCAATAATACATTGTAGCAAGTCCGCATTCGGATATTTCTCCCTTGATTAAAAAAAAAATTGTCTGGACTTTAGTGGTGGAATCTTTCTCCCTCATGAGTTGCAGACCATGGCTGATGTCTCTGCCCAGATGATTTTTTTTTTTTGGCCTGACTTACTAGGAGTCATCTCTGTGTCAGAATAGCCTAGTGGTCAGCCAGTGATTTGAGCAGAGATTTTGCTCAAACACCTTGAATCCATAAGGCTTTAACTCGATCTGCTAACTTACCTATATGTAGACCAAAGAGTGCATTCAAAATTTAGCTAGTTCTCAAATATGCCTAGGCTTTTGCTTTCCACTGGGCTCTTTCTCTTTGGGACACCCTGTTCATGTGTGTAGTTTCCCAGTCAGCCAGGAATAGGTGGAGGGCTAATCTAGCCTTCCATGGCTCTGTCATTTTCAGGATCTCTTTGTTAAATTTCTGTCTAGTCAGGCCGCTTGCCCTAGCTGTGATCATAAACTCAGGCTAGCAGGGTTGTGAGTTTTACTGGTTTATTTCATACAAAAAAAAATTTTTTTTTAACGGATAATGCTGCCATAGCTATTTGGTTCCTGCTCCACGTCTGGTTTGCCTCTTCTTGCAGCAAAGCTGTTGGTTTTCACACCAGCCTCACTTTTTTACAACTACCATTTTCAGTAACTAATCTGGGGATGGGAGGGTGAGTGTGAACCCAGACAAGAAGGCCATAGACTCCTGTTGTTCTTATCTGAGGTTTTAATTTCTAAAAAAATTAATAATTGCTTCTCAATTTGGTGTTTGCCTTTGGTCATTTTCCCAAGGTTCTGAAATGGTTATTTTTGACAATTTTGTCCAGTTTATACTTATTTTTTAAAGAGAGGATTCACATACTTCTTCATTCTGTCATAGCCAAAAGTCCTGTCTGCATGCTTAGTAATTTTTTGGATGCCAGACATTGTGACTCTTATATTGTTTTGCTGGATTTTGTTCTATATCTTTAACTACAGTTGGATTTTATTCTAGTGCACAGTTAAATTACTTGGGATCATTTGGTTTATTTCAAGGCTTACTTTTAAGCTTTGCTAGAGGAGGTCTGGAGCAATCTTTAATCTAGGGCTGAATTAGGGCTACTACAAAGGACTCTTTATTTTTTTTTTTAAGACTCTACCCAACATCGCATGTATTAGGAGTTCTTTCTACTCTGGTTAGTAGGAACATGAACTATTCACAGGTCTATGAACTGCTCTGCCTACTCCTTTCAGGTGATTCTTTCTCTGACCTAGAGTAGATTCCTCTTACAAATCAGTGCCTAGTCAGAGACCTGATGGGATCTCTCTGCAGACCTTTGGAGCACTGTCTCTCATCCCCACCCCACCCCCACCCCCCACCACACACAGCTGCTCACTCTTATCCAGCACTCTGCTTCACAAATTCTAGCCACCTTAGCCTCCCCTAGCTAGGTCTCTATCTCTGCAACTCATAGGGATTTGTTTAGTTTACCCCTTTCAGTGATGTGGACTGAAAATTTCCTCCAAGAAGTAAGTTCATGCAATTGTAGGGCTCACCTTGTTTCCTTTCTCTCAAGGATCATAGTCCTGTACTACCTGTCTGAAAAATAGCTAGATAGATATAGATACAGATTTTTTGTTGTTGTCCATTTTCCTAATTACTTAGAGAAGGAAGATAGATGTCATCTGTTAGTCCATCCTGACTGAAAGTGAAAGCTGAAGAATTTTAATCAGGGGACAGAAGTTATTTTGTTCGTCATTTAAGATTACTGTGGTTGCTTTGCAGACAATGAATTATATGGGATAAGACTGGAAAAAGACAGATCAACTAGGAGGTTTAGCAGTCATCTAGGGCAGAGATGATGGTTGCCTTGTTATTGAAATTACCACAATAAATTCAATAAGTTTCAATGAGTTGTGGTTTTTGAAATTTAGAAGAATAGATTTGAGATGTATTTTGAACATAAAATGGATAAGATCTGCTGATTTTTTAGACGTAGGAAAATGAGGATACAAGGATGATTCCTGACTAGCACACCCAGCCAACTTTCATTTCCTTTATCCTTTTTAAACCCATAATTTGGCCTCTCATCCTGCCCGTACCATTCTGCCCTTTGAGCTCAATCTCCTTCCCTGTTTCTTGCTTCCTTCTCTGAAAACATAAAATGTATAATAGTTAAGCCAGCAACAACGGAAAGGATAACTTACTGATTATGTACCTGGAGGGTGTTAAGCCCCAGTAAAGACAACTTACTTAGTGGCCTACAACAAGGAGTTCCCAAGAATAGAGGAGGACCTGACAGAACCAAGTCAGGCAGGCTGTGTAGGATCTACTGTTATAATCCAATTAGTAAGATTTTGGGCAAACAAGGAAGATTCAAAATAGGTCTCATAAGACAGAGTTCTCTGGTTGGTTGAGGCTCTGGTTTGGTGAAGCTTGGAGCCACATGGTTGGCCTCATCTCAGGGCTGACAGTCCCAGCAAGTATAACTTTCCTAGATGTGAAGGGTTGTCCTGTTTAATCTCTGGAGCTCATGGCATTTGTGTTGAAAAGAAGAGTCACTTCCTTTGGGAGGACTGACCTTTAGCTGGAGGCTTTGTCGTGTGAGATCCCAGAGCACAGGGCCCGAAAGGCCAAGGAGATATAAACCACCTTGTGTCAATGCTATGAATAAAGTAATCCAGTCACCCCTGAGACTGGGCAAGAGGCTGGGTCTGGGAGTCTCTGGATCTTTTGCAGTTCCCTTTAGTGCCACACAGTTTAACAGTGCATTACTCTAGAGCTGCTTTGTGATGTCTGAGTTTTTACATCCTTAACCAGACTACTCTGTTTGTTTCCCAGGGCTGTCGTTACAGAGTACCACAAACTTGTTGGCTTAAAATAATAAATTTGTTGTCTTGGAGTTCTGGGGGCTAAATGTTCAAAAACAAGGTGCTGACAGGGCCATGCTCCAAGACTACTCAGAGACTGCCATAATTACTTTATTGGACCAATTATGAATGTAAGGCCACATTTTTTAATGAAATATATGGGGGAGAATCTTTCTTTGCCTCTTCTAGCTTCTGGTGTTTGCTGGCAATCCTTGGAGTTCCTTGGCTCACAGATACATCACTCCAAACTCTGCCTCTGTCACCACATGGCCATCTTTTCCCTATGTCTCTGTCTCTATGTCTCTTCTCTTCTTATCGGGACACAGTATGATCTCCATCTTAACTAATTGCATTTGCAACTACCAGATTTCCAACTAAAGTCACATTCTGAAGTACAGGGAATTAGGACTTCAACGTATTTCTTTCAGGAACACAATTCAACCCATAACAATCTTCCTTAAGGAAAAGGACAGTGTCTCATCCTTTTTTTTTCACTCCATGGAGAACTAACTCAGGAAATTCAGCTAGTTTCTTGTTTGGGCAGATGTGAAATAAAAGGAAGGACTGTGATTTTAAAAATGACACGAATTTTATGTAAGGCAGGAAAATGTATTTAATTGTAGTGAAATAATATTTTGATATTAATTGATATGTATTTTCCTATAATTCTTTTTATTTATCCTATAGCTTTTCCCCCATTCTTGAGATACGGATTGTCTTAGGGAAGGTTGTTACAGAAAAATCAGAGAACAAGAGTGAAATATTACCTATTGAGTTTTAAAAGCTCAGGTCTAGGAAGAAGACAAAAGGATTTAAAATAATATTTGGTTAGTCAAAGCCAGTTTGTCCCCTCTTCCTTATGTTGACCTGAGATTAAAATCTACAGAACTAACCAGAGAAGAAGAGGAGCATCTGAGAGAAAGCAAGACATTATTGGTTACTGAGCAGGAGTCCTGTGGCTTACCCTCAGGGCCAATTCCTGGGGCCAACGAAGGAAGTAGAATCTTCCCCAGAAAGATATAGGGATTTAGGAGAAGAGAAAGTTTGTACCTTGTTTCCAGGGAGATTACAAGATTTGTAGGATTTTCCTGTCCAGGAGGGGTAGAAGTACAGCTGAATGTTTTCTGTATCTTTGAGAGGGGTGCAGGAGTACCTGAGACAGAGTCAGGCTGGAGGGGCCTGTGGTCAGGTGCAAGGGGCTGAGAATGAATTTAGGACTGGGGCGCAACGGAAGACAGACATCTCAATAGATGCACATATAGGCAGATAATAACTAAAGGCCAAAGTCCTCTTCTCCACCCCACCCCCAACGCACCCACATCTCGTAAATCGCTAAGGATGGCTCCCTGCATTGACATACTATGTTTCTACTCCTATGCGGAATGAGACTCATAAAATAAATTATGCTTGGTTATTAAATGATAAAGTCTATTTCTTTCAACCTTTAATTTGTGGTCTGAGATTTATTTCAGCTACATAAAGAAAATGATGATTCTAAATGTACAATTTGCTTCTTCTTTGTGAGGTGGGCAGTGGGAACTGAAACTGTCCTCTGAGCAGCCAGGTACTCCCAAGTGTGACCTGGCATTTTCCCAGACTACAGAAATTATTGCTGAAATCTCACTCATTGGACCTCTAGGAGGGAAGGAAAGGGAAGTGGAAGAAGTGGGTGGGGAGGCAGGCGTGTGATTAAACCATTCAAGTTATATTTTAAACTTTGGATATATTGTTCTGGGAGTGACTCTGGACCTTTTAGAGGGGAAGTTCTGAGCAGCTCTGAAACTGGAGGTACCTGGAGGAAACTTAGTTGTTACCAAGGAGCAAGTGTGCTGAAATTGTGGTGTCAGTGTCACCAGCCCCTGCTCAGAAAGCATCAGAAGAGAAGAGAAGAGACAGTTCTGTGTGATAGGTCATGGGTTATCATTTAAAATCATCTCTTCTCTGAAAAACTATGACCTCACATTTGGGGGTATCTTATAATTGGTCCAATAAGGTAAAATATGCCAGTTCCTGAATAGTCATTCAGTTTCGGGGAAGAGAAATGGAGAGAAAAGGAGGCGGAAAGAGAAGAGAAGGAAGGGAAGAGAAGCCATCTGAAATTAAGTGATCTCATTAAAGGATATTTTGGAGGAGAAGTCAGAGTCAGAATGAGCCTTTGGAATTAGACTAAGATTTGACTGTCTGTTTTGACACTCACTAAATGACCTTGAGCAAATATTTTTAACCACTCTATGCCTTGAGTTTCCAATTTGTGGAATGGGATGTGTTATGGGAAAACCTGATGAATTTTGCTACTTTGGCTCTGAATATTTATTTCTAAATAAATTGTTCATCATTTTCATTTTTATTTTAATAACCCAGTGTGGTTGACAGCCTCTGATGTGGTCCCCGATGACCCCTATTTCCTGGTAGTCACAGCCTTGTGTAATCCCTTCTCCTTGAATGTGGGTTGGACCTAGTGACTTGTTTCTAATGAACAGAATATGGAAGAAATAATGGGATAATACTTCCTATATTAGGTTATAAAATGACTGGCTTCTGTCTTTCATTCATTCTCTTTGTCTTTTTTTCTCTCCCTCTCTCCTTCTCTTGGATTACTTGCACTGAGAAAGCATGCTGCCACGTGGTGAGCAACTCTGTGGAGATGGCCACATGGTGTGTGGGGGAACTGAGACCCTCAGAGCAACAACACAGAGAAACTGAAGCCTGCCAACGGACCAGGTGAGTGAGCTTAGGAGGGGGTCCTTCATTCCTGATCAAGTCTTGAGATGACTGGAGCCTCAGGAAACAGCTTGGTTGTAATGTCATGAGAGTCCTTGAGCTGGAGGCACTCAGCTAAGCTGTACAATACTTGTGTCCCACTTTGATGATTTTATGCTTATTGGACATGGTGAGCAGAAAGTAGCAACTATTCCAGACACATCAATAAGACATTTGTGTGCCAGAGTGGGAGATAAGTTCCACAGAAATTCAAGGCCCTGCCACACTGGTGAAAGTTCTAGAGGTCTAGTTATCTGAGATATAAAGAGATTTCTCATCTAAGGTGAAAGGCAAATTGCTGCACCTGGTTCCTGACCTATAGATAATGTGTGAGATCATGTTTGTTGTTTTCGACTTCTAAGTTTTAGAATACTTTGTTATGCAGCAATATATGACTGATACATGACTCTGGTCCATCTTATAGTGGGCCCAGTGTGTTTCCAGATTCACCGTGTAGTTATTTTTCCAGTTCCCAAATATATAATTAGAATAGATACACTCAGCAACTATCAGAGACACCATAGTGGATCTCTGACACATGGAATGAGAGCTATTATGGTAGGAAAGACCAAGTGGAAGCCACTAAAACTGTCTCTGCCTACAAAAACAGTTAACCAAAAGCAATACTGCATTCTTGGAGGAACTGCAGAGACTGATGCCACTTGGAAGGACTTACAAGATGCAGGGGTTGAGATTCAACCAGAATGACAATGGACTGTCATAAAATCACTAGGTGGTGGCACCAATTGTCATTGCTTTTTCGGATGTGGTTTTGTTGCTGGAGCAAATCAACACATCTCTGGCACACAGCTATTGATCTGGTAAATGCTTTTATTTTTGTACCTGTTGATAACAACCATCAGAAGCAGGTGGTATCATCTGGCGATGCAGCAACACACCCTCTCTGTCTTACTTCAGGGGTCTATCAACTGGTACTATATGTCACAATCTAGTCTGCAAGGACCTTGATTGCCCTCCTCCATAGGACATCACACTAGTCCGTTACTTTGATGATTTTATGCTTATTGGACATGGTGAGCAGAAAGTAGCAACTATTCTAGACACATCAATAAGACATTTGTGTGCCAGAGAGTGGGAGAGAAATTCCACAGAAGTTCAAGGACCTGCCACTTTGGTGAAAGTTCTAGAGGTCCAGTTATCTGAGATATGAAGAGATTTCTCATCTAAGGTGAAAGGCAAATTGCTGCACCTGGTTCCTGTTACCATCAAGAAAGAGGCACAATGCCTACTGGTCTTCTTTGAATTTTTGAGGCAATATATGTCTCATTTGGACATGCTACTTTGACCCATTTGCTGAGTGACCTGAAAAGCTGCCTGTTTTTAGTGAGTCCAAGAATAAGAGCAAGCTCTGCAACAGGTCAAGCTGCTATGCAAGCTGTTCTGCTAATTGGGCCATATGACTCAGAAGATATGATAGTACTTGAAGTATTAGTGTCACATAGAAATGCGACTGGAGCATTTAGCAGGACCTATCATACAACACAGACCCTAAGAATTTTTTTACCAAAGCCATGCTTTCTCCTTTTGAGAAACAATTTTTGGCTTGTTATTGGGACTTAGTAGAAACTGAATACTTGACCATGAGTCATCAAGTTACTATGATCTCATCATGAACTGGGTATCATCAGGGGCAGCACTGCATCATCAAAGGAAGTAGTATGTATGAGACTGGACTTAAGCAAGCCCTGGAGTCACAAGTAAATTTCATGAGGTAGCAGCCCAGATGCCCGTGCCCCCACTCCTGCTACATTTCCTTCTTTCTCTCAACCACACCGATGGCTTCATGGTGAGTTCCCTAGGATGAGTTGACTGAGGATGAAAGCACTTGAAATTGGTTTACAGAAAATTCGTCATGATTTGCAGGCACTATCTGAAAATGGACAGCTGTAACTACAGCCCCACTTTGGGACAGCCCAGAAAAACAGTTTTGAAGGGAAATCCTTCCTGTGGGTAGGACTTTGGACAGGGCATATAGTTGTTCATTTTGCCTGGATTGATAAATGGCCAGACATATGGGTCTACATCAACTTGTGGGCTGGGGCTAATGATTTGGCTAGATGGTCAGGGACTTGGAAGGAACACATTGGAAAATTGGTGACAAGGAAATCTGGGGAAGAGATATGTGGATAAATCTCTCCAAATGGACAAGGAATATGAAAATACTTGTGTCCCATATGAATGTTCACCAAAGAAAGATTTAAATAATCAGGTAAATAAGATGACCTCTTCTGTGGATGTCAATCAGCCTTCTCCGGTCACTCTTGTTATTGCTTATTGGGTTCATTAGCAAAAGGCCATGGAATCAGAATGGAGGTTATGCTTGCTCAGCAACATGAATTTTCACACTTTCAACATGAACTTGTTTGGATGAAGCCACTGCTGAATGCCCAATCTGCCAATAGCAGAGGCTAACAAGGAGACCCTAAAATGGCATTTCCTGGGGGATTAGCCAGTCACCTGATTGCAGGTTAATTACATTGGTCTGCTTCCATTATGGACTGGATAGCATTTTGCCCTTATTGCATATGGATTTGCTTTTTCTGCTTGTCTTCTTGCAATGCTTCTGCCAAAGGTACTATTTGTGAACTGATCAAATATTTTATCCAAAAACAAGGTAGTCTACACAGCATCACTTCTAACCAAGGAATTCACTTTATAGCAAATGAAATTAGGCAATCGGTCCCTGCTCATGGGATTCACTGGTCCTATCATATGACTCATAATTCCGAAGCAACTGATGTGGTAGAATGGTGTAATCAGTTTTTGGAAGTTCATTTATGGCACCAAGTAGGTGGCAACACTTTGTGGGGCTGGAGCAAGGTCCTCCAGATTGCAAACAATGTTCTAAATCAATATCCATTATATTGCTGTTTCTCCCATAGCAGAATTCACAAATCTAGGAATCAAGGGGGTAGAAAGTGAAGTTGTTGCTCTCCTTATTACCTCTAATGATCTTCTAGTACAATTTTTGTTTCCCATTCCCACAACTTTAGGCTCTGCTCCTCTGGAAGTCTCAGTTCCAAAGAGAGGAATATTTCTACCAGGAGATGCAACAATGATTCCAATGAATTGGAAGTTGAGATTGCCACCTGGCCACTTTGGGCTCCTAAGGCCACTGAATCAATAGGCAAACAAGGGATTTACTAGATAGCTATGAGGACTGATCCTGACTATCAAGAGGAAATTGAGTTGCCATCACACTATGAGTATTTCTGAAATGCGGAAGATCGTCTAGGGCAACTTACCAATACTTTGTGATTATTAACTCAATGGAAAACTACAACAACCTCCAATTCAGGTAGGATTGCTAATGGCCCAGACTCCTCAGGAATAAAATTTGGAACCAAAGAAATGTGACCAATTGCAGAAAAAAGACTGTAATCATTATGAGTATTTTTTCTTTATTTAGGTATGCATATGTTTGTGTATATATATTGAGCAAATATTTTTGTTTTCCTCCTCTTTTATCTTCTTATCTAAGATATGCTGTGTGTAATTAACATCATATCTCAATATTTAAGCTATAGGATATCAAAGAGTGATATATGAATTGATAGCAGGAGAATAAAGATTACTCAACACAAAAAGGATTTTCATTCTCCTTTGGTGAAAGGAATAACACAGGGATTAGCAAACTATGGCCCAAGGGCTGGCCATCTGCTTTTGTAAATAATGTTTATTTGGCATACAGCCACATTCATTCAGTTACATATTGTCTATGGCTACTTTTATGCTACTATGTTATCATTGAATAGTTCCAACAGAAACCATATGGCCTGCAAAACCAAAAATATTTACTATTTGACCCTTTAAGAAAGAGTTTTTTGACCTCTGGGTCAGCATGTTACTGGTTTTATGGGGATAGTTGTATTATGTTAGGCAGAAGCATGACTTTGCTTTTATCTTTATTTGGAGATTAAATATGGAGGAGATAAGCATGGGTCCCAAGTTGACAAAGGTTGGATTGTGGTGGCTTTGTAAGGTGTCACCTTGGCCAGGCTGAACTACATTTCTCAGAATTTCCTTTATTGTATGTTTCCAGTTAGGCTGGACCACAAGAGAGACTTTCGTGGGCAATTTGGAGCGTGTTAAGTGAAGCAATAGCTCACTTTTTTGTCGTTTACATACATTGTCTGCTGGCTCTCCTTGGGGTGGGACAGTGGCCAAGGCTGGAACTGCTCCATCTTCTGGATCCTTTTTCAGCTTCTCTTTCATTTAAAGGAATACTAGATGTCTTCACTCCTGTCGTGAGATTCACTATTGATTGCTAATATGTACTCATATTAGCGTGTGTGCGTGTGTGTGTGTTTGTGCATGCGCATGTGTGCATGCATCTGTATGTGTGTGTTTATCTCCATGACAAAAGGCCGAGGCTTCTGCACGAGCAAGGTCAGAAGCAAGAACTGATGTAGGTTTTTTGGGCCAACTTGTGTTCTCCCCGCTTTACATCCTGACTGCCTTTCCTGAGGACTTCAAGTTCCAATGTCAGATGCAATGACAACAACCTTAGAGAGACTGTATAGCCAGATTCTACAACTGTATCAGATCAAATCTCTGAATATATGGATGACCAACCCATTATGTGTAGATATTTCAAAGAGGAACAATGTCTCTGACTAAACCCTGACTGATATGCCCAATAGTCATTTATAAAGGTGTTTAAAATATTCAAGTAGGTAGATTTATTTTTTTACTATACTTCTCTTGTTAATTTCTTTCTTTTTTAAAAAAGATTTTATTTTTAATTAATTTCTACACCCAATGTGGGGCTCAAACTTAAAACCCTGAGATCAAGAGCCGCATGCTCTACCAACTGAGCCAGGCAGGGACCCCTTCCGTTGTTAATTTCTTTTTTTCTTTTTTTTTTTAAAAGATTTTATTTATTTATTCGACAGAGATAGAGACAGCCAGCGAGAGAGGGAACACAAGCAGGGGGAGTGGGAGAGGAAGAAGCAGGCTCATAGCGGAGGAGCCTGATGTGGGGCTCGATCCCATAACGCCGGGATCACGCCCTGAGCCGAAGGCAGACGCTTAACCACTGTGCCAGCCAGGCGCCCCCCGTTGTTAATTTCTAAGTCTTATCACATTTTGTTCAATGAAAGTGCTTGTATGAGTACTGCCTTTTAGAGTTTGTGAAGAGTTTAAAGTATTGCCTTTAGAGTTTTTCTTCATGACCTAATACACGGTCAGTTTTTTTTTTTTTTAACTATTTCCACATATGTTTCAGAACAATGTGTAGTCTCTGTTGCATGCAAAGTTCTATATAACTTGTTACTATGCTATATAAATTCCGAATATACTTAATTTTGTCTGTTTGATTTATCTCAAAGAGAAGTGTGTTAACATCTTCTAATACAACTGTGGCCCTGTCAGTTTCTCTTTGTATTTCTAGTATTTTTGTTTTATACATTTTTGAAACTATATTGTTAGGTACATAAAAGTTCATGACTGGTATAACTTCTTGAAGGACCATACATTTTATCAACATGGAATATCTATTTTTATCCCTTTTAATGTTTTTATACCATCTTATTATCCGCCACTACTACTTAGTTAGTAATTGACATAATATGTAAAGTGCTTAGTGTCATGCCTGAACAGTAGTACACAGGCAATAAATGGTAGCTGCTGCTATTATTGTTATCATTATAATAATCATTATTCTGGGTCCCAGTGTATACAGGTTGTCTGGTTTCTTCGGGGGACAAAGAGGAAAAGAAAGGACCGAAGGGCTTAAGAAAAAGAGCAACTGCCTTGCCGGCGCTGCATAGTGATGCTTAGGGCTCCTTCTCCCCTGAAGAAGGTGATGGAAACTCCAGGGAAGAGAGGCCCCAGGCTTGGACAAATCACCAGAAAGCCTGCCAAGAGAGGTCTCCTAAGCAGCCAAGAGAAAATAGCAGAAACAGATTTTCTTGTTGGATTTTGGCCTTTCTGCTTTTAAGGCCCAGCTGAAACCAAGAATAGAAAAAAGCAAAACAAGGTCAGACCCAGTAGTAGGCATGTTGCTGTGCTTGGAAGGTCAGATTGATTTCTTCTGAGATCTCCTCATATTCTGGCACATACAGGCCTATAAAAGCAATGCCCACAGCAGTTATAATTCTCCACCCTCAGTGAAATTCTCAACTCTGCCAAACTTGGATGTATTTAAGATTCTGGTCTCAACGCCTCATTCCCCACATCATCATCTCTTAGGTCTGCCCTGCAGTTGGACCCATTTTTATTTTATTAGATGTTCTGTTTCTGTTGTGATGCTCACTATCGACTGCTAACATGCCCTCAGTATGTATGTATACTTATGCATGTGTATGTCTGCCTGTGTCTGGGTGTGTCTGTGTGTGTGTGTCTGTCTGTCTTTGGAGTAAATCAGGGTAGCCTTGCTAACTGGACACTTGATTGCTTAAAATCCCTTGCCCCAAATCCCTCCACCTGCCTGAAATTCTTCACTTCTCTTTACCTTGCTGCCTGAAATTCATAGATTCACAAAAGATTAAAGCTTAAAGGAGCTTAGAGATTAAGTAGTCCAAGCATCTCATTTCACTAAAGGGGGAAGTGGAATCCAGAGAGGTGAAGTAATTTGCCCCAAATGACACAACTAGTAAGAGGCAGCATGGAGTGTTCATTCCAGGAGATAGGAACAAATACAACAGAGGCTGAGAGGCACATGGCCTCTGCTGTTCTGGCCCTACTACTAACAACACAACATACTTTAAAAAGAAAACCCCACATACAATAGCAGCACAGCAGCAACAACTACAACTCATCTGTATACTGTTTAAAATCCTTCCATATACATTATCTCAAGTAAGTTTACTCCATGAGAAGTAGCTATTATCCCTGGTATAGTGAAGATAAAATTGGAGCCAAGAAAATTGGAAAATAGATAACGTATCCTTGGGAATGTGCTGGATATGCTGGTTGTCTGTCTGTCACTATCCCCCCCCCCCCCCCCGCCTTTCCCCTTTCTAAGAAAACTGCCATTTTGTCAGGTTTCTCTGTTCCTCCCACATCCAGATGACCACACCCCCAAGTTCTAGGGACGGCTTTGATTGGCTAAAGGGTAACTCCATCTCCTTGGAAGTAAGTGATATGGGAATGGGCATGTGAGGTTAATTGGGCCATTTTGATGGGATGAGAAGCTGCGTGTACAGTATAGTGTTCAGGAAAAGCTTTCTTTACTCTTTTGAAAGAGCGCTGGAACCTCTTCTCCTTTCCCAGTAGAAGCGAATGAAGAATCACGTGGTTCCAATTGCTACAGACCACGAGGCCAGCCAGCTCAGGACGAAGCTGACAGATGACAGCAAGCCAGAGAAGCAGAAAGAATCTGAGTCTTTTAGGATCTCACTGAGTTGCTAGAGCAACCAACCCTACAGCTTGCCTTACTTTTGGACTTATAGTTAAGTGAGCCAATATATCTCCTCTAGAGACTGGTTTGGGAGAATGTGCTATTACCTTTAGCATCTTACAGCAAGGACAAGGGGATGGACCTCATGGCTGAGCATAAATTCAGTTTACTTCTATAAGGAACGACTCTGCTGGTTTTTCTGGTGCATTTAAACATCTCTCTCTTCAATAAATATAAAGTACAATATGAAGAAGCTGGAAAAATATAAAATATTTTTCTTACAGATCCCTTAAATCCACCATTAGAGTAAGCATTCCTGTATGGCCTCTAAAGTGTGCCAGCTTTGAGCCAGACTGTATTCAAACCCGGCTCCATGGCTTCCCGGTGTGCGACCTTAGGTAATTTAATCGACCTCTCTGTACCACAGTATTCTCAGCTGCAACACTGGGTTAGTCATAATGCCCACCTTACAGAATTTTGGAGAAGTAAATAAATTAATATATGTAAAGAGTTTAAAAGTATAACTTCAGGGGCGCCTGGGTGGCACAGCGGTTAAGCGCCTGCCTTCGGCTCAGGGCGTGATCCCGGCGTTGTGGGATTGAGCCCCACATCAGGCTCCTCCGCTATGAGCCTGCTTCTTCCTCTCCCACTCCCCCTGCTTGTGTTCCCTCTCTCGCTGGCTATCTCTGTCAAATAAATAAATAAAATCTTAAAAAAAAAAAAGTATAACTACAGAGCAAGGGCTCAAAACATTTAAATATTTTTATGGTGAAAAGCAGAAAGAATAATCCAGAGACCTAATTATTATCAATAATACATGCTACTAATAATACATACTAATGTGGTTCTGGTATATTTATTAATATATTACCTATCATGTGCCAAGCATCTGGGTAGGTATTTTACACATTTTCTCTAATTCTGATAATAACTCTCTGAGGTAGGATTGATTCACTTCATTTTTAGATGAGGAAACTGGTGTTCACAGAGCCTAAGGGATGTGGCCAAAGTTACATGGCTAGTGACTGCAGAGCCAAGGTTTGAACCTAGGTGTAACTCCAGAGCCCATTCTCTTTCCCCTACCATGCAGCTTCCCAAAGCACCTTTTAGTCAATCATCCTGGTGGGGAACAATGAATTTAGGGTCAGGAACAACCCTAAGAAAGAGCAGAGAAACAAGCATGCAAACAGAAAGTCAGGCACAAGAGAAATAGACATGTTTGGAGATGGGAAAAGGCTCAGATCCATACTAAAGCCATCCCCTGAGCTCTGTGCCTTTTTCCAAATGACCAGAATTGCAGTAGAAGGTACTTTTTCCTCTGAACGATGTTTCCCAAGTCTGAGAAGATGGGATGCACTAGAGATTCTTTTAGCGTTGCCATTTGAGAATGGAAAAGCAGGGAAGAAGTGAAGGGGGTGGAATTAGAAATTCAAATGGCATCTGATGAAATCACTTTGGACTCCACAGTTATTAATCCCACGTTGGCTCATTCCTCTAAATCTTGAGCTCCCTCTCAAGTGTACTATACATTAAGTGCAAGAAATTATTGATCCCTGTCTTCATACAGCTAGTACATCTCCCTATCACTGAAATGCAGAGAAGCAATAAATGCTGAATAGATGTTTCTTCTGGAAAGACCAATAGTGAACACGTTCTCAAGATGAGGCAGTGAAAAGTATCTTTCTGAAAAATGGAGACTAGCTATAGGAAGACCCACCTGGAGGATCTGCTAGGGAATTTTTTTACTAGGGGGAATCACTCCAAGCACATTCACTCAAATAATAAAATGATAGTGGTGTTTGAAAGAATTTAGAAAGGTCTCTAAACTCCTTTTTTGTCAGAATAGATTGTTACAAAATGTTCCAGATAGTTCCATAGAGCTTCATTTGAAGACCTTGACATAGTCCAAAGCAAATCTCTGCCTTAAAGTTCTATTGGTAGAGTGATTAAGAGTTACATGGTATTCTTTGCAGAGAGGTGTTCATTTGATGAGGAATTGGGGAAAGCTTTTTCCTAACATTATGCAGCTTTTTTGCAAGGACTTTAGTAAATTCTGGCTTCTGTCCTTGGTCAGAAGTTAACCACCTCTACTTAAGATAATTAGTAGTATGTAGGACAATGCTTGAGGTTTAACTCAACAGAGGGTGGGAATGGAAGGATGCAGGGGAGGCAGAGGCCAAGTCCCAGACTTAATTGCCAGAAGCAAAGTGAGTGTGGTTGGTTTCTGAATAGGCCACAGGCCAGACAGTAATCCGAATGATCTGATCTACAGAGATGTTGGTGTTGGTTCATTGTTCAGGGGATTCCTGGGATAGAAAGAGATGTGCAGCCTACTAAAGCCCTAACTGATTTGCAATTTTTTTAAAATATTTTATTTATTTATTCGACAGAGATAGAAACAGCCAGCGAGAGAGGGAACACAGCAGGGGAGTGGGAGAGGAAGAAGCAGGCTCATAGCAGAAGAGCCTGATGTGGGGCTCGATCCCGTAACGCCGGGATCACGCCCTGAGCCGAAGGCAGACGCTTAACCGCTGTGCCACCCAGGCGCCCCTGATTTGCAATTTTTAATTCTTTTTAAAGATTTATTTATTTGAGAGTGGGGGAGTGGCAGAGGGAGAGGATCTTCAAGCAGATTCCCTGCTGAATGCGGAGCCGGACGTGGGGCTTGATCTCAGGATTCATGAGATCATGATCTGAGCTGAAACCAAGCGTTGGATGCTTAACCGACTGAGCCACCAGGTGCCCTTGATTGCAATTTTTAAAAACATAGGTCTGGGGAAAAAGAACTTGGCTTATATTACCCTTAAAGTGAGTCACAGAACCTCACTCAATAACTAGACCTAGATGAATTCACAATGCAGAACCCCTAGCGTGCAGATGTGATCAAATATACCTGAGGATGGAGTTTACACCAATGTCACAAAAACAAACTGTGAATCTTCCCCCTATAGATCTGAAACCACTTAATGGGTAAATGTGATCAAAAGAAAAGCACACACTCAAAACATTCACAGGCTCTTCAACACCGATCCTGGACTTACACTAATTTATTGGGGCCCTGACTATTAGTAATGAGCCTTATGAGGAACAGGTACTAAATGGAATTTTGACCCAGTGCAACTCATAGTTGGCCCTGTGGGAACTCAAACTCTTTTCCCATGGCTATTTCCCCATGATCTAAAGATACAGACAGAATTGGACAACCTCAGCAACTGGAAGCATCCTCACATAGACTTGTTGACTCAGGGAATATGAGCTATTATAACAGAGGGCCAAGTGTAAGTTCTTGGAATACCCTCTCATTAGCAAAATACAGAAGAGCAATGTTACTGCATGACACCTATTATCACCTAGCAATATATTGTAAAATTGTTTGCTTGTGTATGGTCTTTTTCCCTCCCTAGAATATAATCTCCTTGAGGGCAGATATTTTACCTGTCATTGTTCATCTTCAGTGTCTAGGAGAATGACTGGCACCTAATAGGTGCTCAATTAATATTTATTGACAAGATAGATGACTAAATTCCTGAAGGAAAATTCAGAAGTCAATGCCATCATCAAAGATTTGAAAGATACAGGTATAGTGATTCCTACCACATTTCTATGTAAGTAAATATGGATGGGTCTTGGAGTATAAAAGTGAACAATCATAAGCTTAATCATCTGGCATTTCAAACTGCAACTATTGTTCCAAATGCAGTGTTCTTACTGGAAAAAAATAAATATTATGAACACCTGGAACACAACTAATCATCTAATAAATGCTTTTATTTTTACCCCTAGTCTAATAAAATATTAACACTGAGACAGGTTGATCTTACTTGGCAATGACAACACTACAACTTCACTGCTACCTCAGCTATACATCAATTTTTTGCTACTGTACTATATTTGTAAAACCAAACTTGACCATCTCATTATCCCACAGGAGATCATTATGGTTTGCTCTATTGATGACAGCATGCTTATAAGACTGTGTATTAATTAACTACTGTTGCATATTAAACTACCCCAAAATTTAGTGGCTTAAAACAAAAATAAATATTTATTTCTTACAGTTTTTATGGATCAAAAATTCAAATAGGAAAGGATAGGGAGGGCTTACCTCTACTGTGATGAAGCGAGCCTCAGCTAGAAGACTCTAAGGCTGGAATTGGAATAATATGAAGGCTTCTTCACTTGTGTGTCTGGCAGTTGATACCAGCTGTTACCTAGCTAGGTTCCAAGGGCAAGTGTTGGGAGAGAAAGAAAGAGGGGCCAGGGAGAGAGAGAAAGACATAAGCTGCATCCTTTTTATTTATAACTTAGTCTTAGAAAGCACATAGCATTACTTAACTGTATTTCTTTGGTTGGAGTAGGCACAAGATCCCATCCAGGTTAAAGAGCGGAGGAAACATCACCCACCTCTTAGTGGGAGCAGTGACAATCACATTGTAAGAAGAACATGTGGGATGGGATAAATATAAAGTGTGGATATATATTTGGAAAATACAATCTGCCACAGATTCAGAAGTAGCAGGTACTCTAGATACATATGCATGCCAAGAATTGGGAGATGAAGCCTTTGAAAATGCAGCAGTCTATTAGTGATCAATTGCAATTAATGAACTATGGCTGGATTCTGGTTTGAAAAAAACAGCTATAAAACAATGTAGTCTCCATCCATAATTCCCAACTTGAATATAAAACAAATTCCCTGTTCTTTCACTGTTCTATATAGGTGTGTTTATGGTGTTTAAATTCAAAATTTAGTCCATAGGTTGTAGAATATCAATATTAGGTCATATTGGACTAAAAAAGAAATGGACAACACTCAGAAATTCTGCATGCAGTGTCTAATGAAACTTTGGATTGTCTCCCTTCAGAGAGGAGGTGAGTACATTTTTGGTTATTATGAAGAAGAGATGCATTATATTTAGTAGGGATTTGTGTGTGTGTGTGTGTGTGTGTGTGTGTGTGTGTGTGTGTGTCTAAGTATGGAAACAAGGGTGCATGTGGATATTGAATATTCAAAGGGCTGAGTAGTAGTACCTAATATTACACAGGAAAATTAATTTCTTAGTTAAAATAACCTGAGTCCATTTCTGCTGCTCGTAACCACAAAACCCAATGGATAGACCTCCCCATGTCAGAGAGAGTAACAGCAACCACAGGATGAGAAGTAAACTCCATCATCCAGACCAACAGATGGGAGAGAAACAGCAATGGCATTCAGTGATGATGGAGGTTTTTGCTACCAACTGAAGACACCAGGAAAACTGTACCAGCAACCATCATAAGGATTAAATGAACCTTTGAAAACCATTTACAACAGGCTATGTAGTAAGGACCATACAAGTGGCGTTCAACAATAACAAATTAAATGGTGCTAGCAAGAAAAATTAAACAGCATATAAGTTTGGGGGGGGGGGGGTCCACAAGGAAAAAGAGGGAATTTAAGAGGTTAAATGTCCCAGTCATTCTATGATGGTGGTTCAGAGCCAAAGATACTTTCGCTACCTTTGAAATAGTTGTCCACCTCAGTCTACCTACCAAGCTCTCTGCCTAGATGATTGCAGTATCCTACTAATTGCTCCCCATAAATTCCACTCTCAACCTCCCTACAGCTCATTCTTCACAGTGCAATCAGGATGATGTAATTGAAAGTCCAATTATGTCATTCTCCAGATGAAAATCCTCCATCATTCCTGCACTACTGATGCCTGCCAATGTCTCAATGTTATTTCAATTCTCCCTCTAATTTTGTAAAGTTCTCTTCAAGTGATCATGCTAAAAGAATAGTAAGCTCTAAACATTGAGCATATCTCTAGAGAGCTTACTATTCCTAGTGAAAAACAACATCAACAAAATTAATCTAACATCCATTGATGATATATGTTACTATGCAGTATGCAGTCAAATATAATCAGCGTATGAATGCATCAGGATATCAGGACTCAACCAGAGAAGCAGACCACCTTGAATATTATAGAAATAAGGATCTATTATAGAAACAAGACCTATCACAATTAGGGAGAAATTTGGAGAAGTAAAGCCTAAAATACAGAGTTAGAGGATGAGAGAAAATTGCTAGCCAACCCTCCTGACACATTGGCATGACTGGACAAGTTACGTCCTGCTGGGGAATTTGAGAAGCCACGTACATCAACTGCTGGAGTGGGTCTGTGAGGAGCTAGTGGAGAAATCTACGGTAAGCTATTGCCTTTGCATTTGAGGGCAGGCCTGGGGTTGCTGTTGGTCAGCAGTACCAGCTGCTGGAAAGAAGAGCTAGACACCCAGGGGGAAGAGCCAGGCTTATCTAGAACACATCAGCACTTACATCATTTCCGCCTTCTAAATCTCATGTACATTTTTGTTTGGACAACTTTAACATTGAACCAGCCAGTGAAGGAGATTCTGGACAAAACTGTCCTAGGTTAGTTAGGTTCATACAATATGAATTCATTACAATCAATAAACATTTAGATAAATTACTCATTTATATCTCTTTTAAACCATTTAACCAAATTGCTAGGTTTTGCTTTCTCATTCTGTTGGTTCATGGACTCTTTAGGTAGGAAAATTTTTATTGTTTTCTCTGATTTTAGATATTCTTTCATCATCACCACCATCATACTAATGCACACTGTCTTAGTCAACTTCAGCTGCTATAACAAAATACCACAGACCAGGTGGCTTAAAAAGCAAACATTTATTCCTAACAGTCTGGAGGCTGGGAAGTCCAACATGATGGTGCTGGCAGATTTGGTGTCTGTTGAGAGCTTTCTTCCTGGTTTGCAGATGGCTGCCTTCTTGCTGTGTCATCACACAGTGGAGAGAAAGAGGACTCTGGTCTCTTTCTCTTCTTATAAGGACACAAATCCCATTTTGGGAGCTCTATCCTCATGACCTCGTTGACACCTAATTCCCTCTCAAATGCCCCAATTCCAAATATTATCACGCTAGAGATTAGGGTTTCAACATATGAATTTGGGGGGACACAAACATTCAGACCATAACATGCATGCACATATGTAGATGCACATAGACACACATACACACACACATACCAGAAAGCACTAGATGTCTTTAAGGTGTGTTGTAGTTTGGGTTCCCTAGAAGCAGATCCTGAAATGGGGATTCTTGTTCAAGTGATTTATTGCAGTACTCTTAGGAAAGAGGAGTGAGGGAAGCAGGTTAGGGTAAGGGGAGAAATGTAGTCTCAACAAGATTCTAGCTTAAATTTGATCCCCTGGAAAAGCTCTAGAGCATAAATTGCAGCAGTTAGCTCCATCTCAAGGCAAGGACACTAGCTCTTTGTAACCTCATGCCAGTTAGTCACTGGTTGAGATCTGTTGGTGGGGTGATGGATGGGTGAAAGCATTTGGCTGAGGGCAGTTCTCCAGACAGCAGGCGGCTTCAAGAGTTACCAGCTAACACTTAATTAATAAAGGGGATGGGGTGGGGCCCAACCTCATCCACTGCAAGGTGTGTTAGGAGCAGAAACGTCTATATGGAGAGTGTGTGGGAACTCAGCCAGCTGAAGCAGAAGGCCCACAACAGAATCTTCTGTTTCTACTCCCCTTGTTTCTGTTGTAACTTCAGACATGCTATTGATTCTACAGCAGTTTGGTGTCTTGGCTCCTACTTTTAGATATCCTTTTGTGGTTCAGTGCTTGGTTATGGATGCTACATTTGCCATTGAATTCATGGTTCCTGTCTCTTCTCTTGTGTTACCAGCCTTAGGTTGTCTGGGGCTCATGTTTGGATGCCCACTTCTTTTTTTTTTTTTTAAGATTTTATTTTATTTATTTGACAGAGAGAGAGACAGCCAGAGAGAGAGGGAACACAAGCAGGGGGAGTGGGAGAGGAAGAAGCAGGCTCCCAGCAGAGGAGCCTGATGCGGGGCTCGATCTCAGAATGCCAGGATCATGCCCCAAGCTGAAGGCAGACGCTTAACGACTGAGCCACCCAGGCGCCCCATGGATGCCCACTTCTATTTCATTGTCTAACAGGGTTCCCAGGCCTCTCCCACCCTAGTACCCTCCCTCCCACTTCAGCATTGTTATATACAACATAACATAATCACACACATAAAAAGAAAAGGGTTCCCACACATAACTGGTTTTCCCCTCATTCCAAAGAACTGCCTCTATGGTTTGCTTATTTGCTCTATCCTACCATTGTTCTCCTTTTTACTCAGTATTTGTTATTTATTGCTGTGTAACAAATGATCCCCAAATGTGCCAGCTGAAAACAACAAACATTATCTCATCGTTTCTGTGAGTTGAAAATTTGGGAGCAGCCTAGCTGGGTAGTTATAGTTCAGAGGGTCTCATGAGGTTGCAGTCAAGATGGTGGCCATGATCGCAGTCACCTGAAGGCTGACTGCGCTGGAAGATCTGATTCCAAGATGGCGCCTGCATACAGCCCATTTGGCAGAGGCCTCAATTCCTTGCTGGCTATGGGAAAGAGGCTGTGGTTTCTCACTACATGGAATTGTCCATGGGGCTGCTTGATTGTCTCCATGACATGGCAGTTTACTTCCCCCAGAGTGAATGATCCAAAAGCAAGTGATCCAATATCTTTTAAGACCTAGTCTCAGAACTTACGGACAGTCACTTTTGCCAAAATTATTTGTTAGACATGAGTTACTAAGTCCAGTCTATACCCAAGGGGAGTGGAATTAAGCTCCACTTCTTCAAAAGAGAAATATTAAAGAATTTGTGGACATATATATTTTTTAAGAATTTGTGGACATATTTTAAAACCAACACATACCTACCACATTAGCAGGGTCCCTGGGCAGCTGTTCCCTGGTCCTCACCTACCTGGGATACTTGCAGGACTGAGGTAACAGATTCTGAACCCAGAGAATGAGATCTACCTCCACAAAGGGATGATCACATGACCACTATTCCAGGGCATCTAAGAATTGGTGAGGTGACAGGGATGCACAGTGAGGGAAAAAAGGTAAGAGAAAATGGGCTTAGGGGTCAGATAGATTGGGGTTCAAGTCTTCACCTTGACATTTCTAACCTGGCTTGGGAAAGTCATTTAATTCAAGCCAATAACTTTTTTTATTTTGAGTATTAATTGTGTGTTACTCGGTGCACTAGATAGTGGGGACAGAGTGCTGAAAAAATTCACTTTTGTGGTGCTTATAGTCTGGTTAATCAAACAGACATTAAATAATCATTTCAATTGTGATGGGGATTACGTCTATCAGAGCATATCCCAAGGAGATTTAGCCTTATGTAAGGAATAAAGGAAAACCTCCTTGGGGAAGGGACATTTTAAGTTAAATTCAGAGGATGATTAAGAGTTAGCCAGGTGAGGGGTGCCTGGATGGCTCAGTCAGTTAAGTATCTCCCTTTGGCTCAGGTCATGATCCAGGGTCCTGGGATCAAGCCCCACACAGAGCTCCCTGCTCAGGGGGTAGTCTGCTTCTCCCTCTCCCTCTGTCCCTCCACCCCCCAACACTCTCTCTCTAAGTAAATAAATAAAATCTTAAAAAAAAAAGAGAGAGAGAGTTACCCAGGTGACAGGAACAGATAGTGCAAAGGTTGTGAGGTACCAAGACCCTTAAACTTCTAAGGAGACAAAAGAAATCAGAGGGGCAGGAGTGTTGATGTTGAAGGAGACAGTGGGGAGAGATGAGACTAGAAACCCGGCTAGAAACCATACTTCTCTGAGTTTCAAAGGCCATATTAAGGATAGGGACCCACACCTACAGGTCCCCAAAAATGGTCAGGCCAACTACAGACTTTTTAATATTCCACCAATAACTTGGAGCAGGTCATTTAATCATGGATTCATTTTTAAAGTTTTTAATTTTAATTCCAGTATAGTTAACACACAGTGTTATATTAGTTTCAGGTGTATAATATAGTGATTCAACAATTCTGTACATTATTCAGTCCTCATCAGATAAATGTGCTCTTTAATTCCCATTGCCTATTTTCCCCATCCTCCTACCCATCCCCCCTCTGGTAACCATCCCGTTTGTTCTCTATAGTTAAGAGTCTCTTTCGTGGTATGTCTCTCTCTCTTTTTTCCCTTTATTCATGTGTTCTGTTTCTTAAATTCCACTTATGACTGAAATCATATGGCATTTGTCTTTCTTTCACTGACTTATTTCACTTAGCATTATACTCTCTAGCTCTGTCCATGTTGTTGCAAATGGCAAGATTTAATTCTTTTTGTGGCTGAATACTATTCCTGTGTGTGTGTGTGTGTGTGTACGCATGCGTGTGTGTATGCCACATCTTTTTTACCCATTCGTCTATCAGTGGACAGTTGGGTTGTTTCCTTAATTTGACTATTGAAAATAATGCTGCAGTAAGTATAGAAGTGCATATATCCCTTTGAATTAGTATTTTCATAATCTTTGGATAAATACCCAGTAGTGCAATTAGTGGATCATATGGTAGTTCTATTTTTAATTTTTTGAGGAACCTCCATACTGTTTTCCACAGTGGCTGCCCCAGTTTGCACACCCACCAAAAAACAGTGCATGTAGGTTTCCCTTTCTCCACATCCTCGCCACCTCTCGTTGGTTCTTGTGTTTTTTATTTTAGGCAATCTGACAGGTGGGAGGTGATATCTTATTGTGGTTTTGATTTGCATTTCCCTGATGACGAGTGATGTTGAGCATCTTTTCATGTGTCTCTTGGCCATCTGGATGTCTTCTTTGGAGAAATGTCTGTTCATGTCTTCTGCCCATTTTTTAGAAAGATGTTATTTATTTATTTGACAGAGAGAGAGGCAGAGAGCCAGCGAGCACAAGCAGGGGTGGTGGCAGAGGCAGAGGAGGAGCAGGTTCCCTGCTGAGCAGGGAGGCTTAATCCCAGGATCATGCCCTGAGCCAAAGGCAGGCACTTAACCAACTGAGTCACCCAGGCGCCCCTCTTCTGCCCATTTTTAAGTTGGCTTATTTGTTTTTTGGGTGTTAGGTTGTATAAGTTCTTTGCATATTTTGGATACTTACTAACCCTTTATCAGGTATGTGATTTGCAAATATCTTCTCCCATTTCAACTACTGACTGTTTAAGTAGAGGTGTGGCTTGATAAGAATTGTACAAAACCTGAAAAATGAGTTAAAGAGGGACAAAGTGGATGTAAGGAGCTCTTTTGGGGGGGCACTACAGGAACCTAAGTGTGGAGGCAATGGTAGAGTAACAGATAGGACTTGGCCAATGACTATGGGCTGGAGACAGGAATCAATGAACACTGTCTAAAGGGCAGATTTTCAGTGGTGATGGTGGGTGATGGGTGGGTGGGGGCAGACTTTGCATTCTGCTTTAGACATACAGAGTTCTAGGGACTTGTGAGATATGAAGCAGAAGTGTTGGAAAGGCTTGGAGTTCAGGGAGGGCTGGGCTCTGAAGGCAGCTGTGAGAGTCTAGATATGCATGTTGCAGTATCTTCCTGAAGGAGTGAGAGATGGTCAGGGTGAGAGTGTAGCAAAAGTCCAGGGAACCCTTGCATTTAATGAGCAGGGAGAAATGGAGCCTGTAAAGGTCTCTGAGGAGAAATAGAGCTGGGAAGAGAAGGAAAACCTGGAGGGTGTAGCACCTGAGCTAAGGAAATGGTGTTTCTAGAGGAAGCGTTAAATGGAATTACTGTTTTAATTAGGATAATTATAATCCTTATCTCTTAGGACTCTTGGGAGGATTAAATGAGATAACATATACAAAAATTATTTTAGTAATTCATAGAGGTTTACAATGTTGGATGTTCTCTTTAGCAGAGAATGGGAGTGTACGGGGTAGGGTTGGGGGAGGGGAGAAGAAGGCCAGAATGTTCCTTCTGAAGTTACTTCCCAGCGCCTGATGCATCTAAAGTAAACTTGCAGTCAATTACTGACATTTGGGGCCAGCCAGCCTTTGATACAGTGCAGTGTGATTTTGGAAACCAGGAAAAACTACCCTGCTTTAAAAAAAAAAAAATCTTTACCTGCTTAATAGTCCTTAAAAATCCCTTCCAGGGAAGACCTACAAAGCCATTTCATTCTATAATAAAAGGTTTTAAAATGCAAATACCTGGGGCAGTTACCAAGCAATGTGAACAAGACAGTTAAGTATAATTATGCTATCAGATCCTTTAAAAAACAAAAACAAAAAAAACTTCATAAAGGCACCCAGAACCAGGAAGGAGCAGGGAGGGGAGGGAATGTTTGGTCACTGAGGGAGAAATAGGAGGTGGGAGACACCCAAGGCAAATTTCACTGACTTCTCAGTTTCACAATTTTGCTTCAGGCAGGATCTGTTTATCTTCACATCTGTCCAGAAAAAATACAACTTGCATCTCTCTGGGTAGCTAGTGCGGACCCTTACCTCAGCAGGAGGAATGCACCTCTCCTGTGTGTTCCACACGAGTGCATTTTTCTCTGGCAGGTGTTGGTGACCTAATGTCTAGAATCTAAATACAGATTCCCAACCCTGCCCAATTTAGGGTGCCAGTGGTGTGGAGTGGATCCTTCTGGGGGGTTGCCATATTGAACCAGTGCAGGAATCACTAACGTGGGCCCTTTAGGAATGGAGCACCTGGGGACTGATCCTGGGAAACTGACCTCCCCTTCACCTTTCCAGTAAGCACTCAGGAATGCGCCCGGTTGTCAGGTTCACTTGTGCCTGGTGGGCAGGCATGTCCTAAACTAGAGTCTCCAGAACAGAGCAGTGGGCTAAGAGAGTAAGGAGCCCCACTTCCCTCCCAAGGAAACGGGGAAAAGGAACTTCTGAATGCATGGATGGGCTCCTCAGACGAGCTGGTGGCATCATAGCATGGGCAACAGGGCTTGGGGGCAGAGGCCAAGGAAGCCTCTCTGAAGACGGGAAGATTGCCGGGTCTCCGTTTGTGGAATCTGTGTAATTGGCAGTGTCCTTTGTCAGGGCCTCTGAGGTTAGTTCTGTCAATCACGGTCATCTGCACAATCAGGCTGTTACTCTATGCAACTGTTCCTTTTCTGGGGACCATCTATGTCTTGCAGTTCATTACATCCAGGAGGCTGTTTGTTCCCATGAGATTCTGAATAATTAACTGAAGATGGCCCTTTAATTCAGCTCCATTGTATCTACACCTAGGAAGCATCCATTAAACACTCCAATTGGAGGCCAGAGGAGCAGGACAGTCCTTGCCCTCAAGGGGGCTTGTCTCAGTCCAGGTGGGAGACGTCAGGCTCAACTGGCCACCTCTCCCTTGACGCCACACTTCTCTCCCCACATGCCTGTCTTCTTTATTTCTCCCCCCAACCCCCCAACCCCAGCTTCTGGACTTGAGGCAGACGTGCTGAAGAAGCTCCATGGAGACTTAGGCTCACCCTGGCTGCTGGTGTGCTTGCTGCCTGAGCCCAGCACTGATAACCAGATACGGGCACCATCTCCTCTGTGCCTCAGTACTGCTTCAGACTCTGCCTTGTATCTGCAGTACAAGCTTCTGATTTTTCCTCATCAGGAGCAATGTCATCATCTCCCCAAACCGCTTAGGCATGAACCACCCCAGTACACATTACATCGTGCAGTGCTAATGTCGACCTGGCCCACTCCTGTCTGTCCCACTCTTGCTCTGCACGCAGACCGAACTGACATCCATAGCTGGGTCGAGACTCTTAGCATATGACTTGCCTCCTGTTCCCAATTCCAGTGAACAGACCTAATTCTAGAATTTACTCCTTTAATAATCAGTCCTACCCCATTTCAGTTAATCATAGATGTGCAGCTGTTTCTTGAGCTATGTCAGGGAAAAGTGAGTTTAAAAAAAGAAAACAAAGGCAAGACAATGCGCACACAATGTACAGTGGTGTGGTACAGGGAACACACAACACGGACGATTCCAAATGGGAATACAGCACGTCTTGTGCTGGGACGGACCTGTGGACTCCAGTCGAGAAGTCAATCATTCAGCCATGAAGGCACACTGTTTCTCAAGATACTCCAGTAAAGTAAGAGAAAAGAGAGAAAGAACAGCAAAACGCCGAGGTATTCAGCTAAAAACCAAACCAACGACCGGAAATCAAAGTGGCTGGCAAGCTGTGCACTAAATTCCCAATATGTAAAAGATAATTCCACACACTGATTTGAAGAATTTCGGTTCCACGAACACTTCAAACACAAAATCAGAATCGGAATTTATTAGCTTTTCTCCGAGTTTCCTGACTTGGTTGACCATCACCCAGCCATCCAGACTAGAAATCTGGTCTTAGAACAAAAATGAAGACTCAGACTCCAAAGATTGAGAATGGAGTGGAAGGCACTGTTGCCAGGCAGGGGACTGACCCAGCAGAGCTGAGACTCTGGGGAATGAAGTTCTTTTTTTTTTTTTTTTTAAGATTTTATTTATTTATTTGACAGAGATAGAGACAGCCAGCGAGAGAGGGAACACAAGCAGGGGGAGTGGGAGAGGAAGAAGCAGGCTCATAGCGGAGGAGCCTGACGTGGGGCTCGATTGCATAACGCCGGGATCACACCCTGAGCCGAAGGCAGACGCTTAACCGCTGTGCCACCCAGGCGCCCCTGGGGAATGAAGTTCTAACAGGTCACAGAGCTTCCTGTATTGTGAAGGCAAAATCTCTGAGAGTTGCTGACAAGGCTGACAGAGGTGGATTCTGTTGGGTGCATGAAGCACCTTGTTTGGGATAATGACTCTTGGCTGCTTCCGTTGTGAGTCTCAGAGGCTGAGGAGAGATTCCAACACCCCCAGCAGGACTGGACTGCTGTCAATATCCTAGGTGTGGGTTTGGATGTGTTGCTCTTGTCTTCCTCTTCCACGGACCCTGATATCCAACTGATAACCAAGTGATTTAATCACCTGTGTCTTTTCATTTCTCATTCGTCTCTTCCTTTCCATCCTACTTGTGTGGACTTAGTCTAATCTCTTCAGATTCCAGCGCACGTCAGTACCCCCTGCATCCCATTGTTTACACATTCTCCCATCCAATGCTTGGTTTGTGGCTCTCCTCTGTTTATGAGTCTGTCTTCCTCTTTTGGACTGTGAGAGCATGGATGTTCCCATATCTTATTTTTCCTTATATGTTCAGAAACTATTATAATCTTGACGTCCAGTAGGCACTTAATAACTGAAAGTGAATGAATGAAGACCTATTGGCATTTCTTCACAAATTACATCATGTTGACATCATATATGTGAATAAAAGTAGTATGTGTTTTAAACTGAGTCAGTGATCTCATGTATATGACTCAGCTCATCAATATAACCCTGGATGGTGATGGTGGGAAGATTTTGCTACAGGGTGAATAAAGATTATTTTTCCTCTTTAGCCCTATTGCAGCCTGTCCTTTTTATCAAATAGTTTGGGCATTCGATTCTTGTAATTTATGAGTTCCTATATATTCATCTTCTGGGAAAATTCACAGAACGTACTTGCAAATGGAAAATAATTTGCTGGTATTTTTTCCCCTTTTTGGCACACGAATAAACGGAATGTTCTGACAACTTCAGTATCTCTTGCTTTGCCGACTGCCTTGCCCAATATTTGTCTTCAGCAATTTCACTGCAGTTATTTTTTTCTCACAAAGAAATACGTTTCTTCACATTTAAGAGGCACAAATTGTTGCTCCCACTTTTCAAAGGAGATGTGGTGTTTCCAGATTTAGAAAGACACTTCCAGCTGCCAAGCTCTGTCAGACCCTGCCTTGGCTTAACGAGGAATGTTTCTGTTTTTCTTAGGCACAGAAAAGAAAAAGTAAAGTCCCCAAATTATTTAAGTATCTTTCAGTTTAGTTTAGAGGCCAAGAGAGGCAGTTACATGAAAATCTGAACGAATCAGCTTGGGTTGAAGACTTGGACTCAACTGCCTAATGCCATGCCTGGCTTTGCACAGATGGGTTAAGCCTCTGGTCTCTGCTTCGTGGCTGGTATAATGGAGAGGTTGACCTATATGGTTTTTGGAGTCTGTCCTAGTTCTGAAGGTCTATGACTTGGTGTATTAGTCTCCTCTATTGCTACATAAGTTTTGGTTGTGTATACCCTCTCCAAGTGAGGGAGATGATGTTTTATTGTAATGAGGTAGCCAGGGACAAAGGGAATGTATTGTTTGATAATTTTTGACTCCCTGTTGAGGAAATGGGGCATGACAAATGGGTCATACTGGGACAAGAAATGAGGAAGGCATAGACTGGGACTTTCTCTCCTCTCTGGCAAACAGATCTGATTGTTCATGGAAGAGGTCTAGTTTGGGGGTCTATCTTGTGGCTACTTTGGAATCTCTACTGACTTGTTCACC